>NC_050458.1:63850635-64150635 GCF_903995425.1 Onychomys torridus | reverse complement strand
AAATAAAATCTTAAGAGTAGTTGACAGGGCATGTCTGTCAAGTGACAAAAGACCCCATGTTTACAGAAGTTCAGGAGGAGAGTACAGGAGTCGACCAAGGTCCTGCGGGAGCTGGAGATCTCACTTCGCACCAACCACATTGGGTAAGTCAGGCTTAGCCACCCTGGCCTCGCTCCCTGGCACCAGACACCGTCAACCACACAGATTTTGGTGCCCTTTGTTGGTTTATCCTTCCTGCCATGAAGCAAAGCTGTCCCTTGAATAGAATTTGGCTCTACAGAGCTCTAGATAAGCCCTTTCTAGCTTTTCTACCCTTCAGTTCTGCCAGCTGCTGACCAGTTACTTCTGACAAGCTTGGGGCCTCTCTTGGGGTCCTGTGGCTTTGAGTAGAAGACATTCCCATAGCAGCTAAGACTGGAGTCTGCCTGTGGTCTGGTCCTGGGCCAGGAGAGGCCCAGCAAAGGTTGGGATGTAAGAATATATTATATTGAATAGATGAAATGTAGTTCCTAATTGGTGACTAGTTAGACTTTTTGGTGCACAGATAGTTTGTTTGAGAGAAGAAGAAGAAGAAAAAACTTAGTACATACACAGAAGAGACTTCCTGAAGCACCAGAGAAAGATGTAAGATAGACCCAGGCTTTGGGTGTCTCCTGTACGCACAGATTCTGTTGCTGTCAACACATTGAGATCTGTGGGAGTCTTTCAGACGGAGTGGGGTACCACGTGGTGCTGAGGGAGCTAAGGGCTGATGCGGCGAGGGTCAGGAGGGACGGTGCCTCAGCCCTGTGATACTGTCCCAGCAAGAGTGAGAAAGAGATGAGAAGAGGGAGACAGGTGTGTGCGTGCCTGTGCAGAAAGGACAGTGAGTGCAGTGGGACTCCAGCACTTGAGGTAGGGGCTCAGTGGGTGAGCAGCAAAAGGAGAGAGGGGGCTCCTGGGCAGATGCCAGCCTAAGGCCCTGAGCTTCCTGAGAGTAAGGTGGACAGAGCCAAATGACCTTACCAGCTTTTCCCTCTTGTGTCAGAGCAGCAGCCTACTTGTCTACCTCCAGGCCAGAGCTGCCTGGAGCTGTTAGAGGGAGAGGATATCTGTCTGTAGCCAGCTGCAGCAGCAGTCAGAAGGGAAGCGGCACAGGAGAGGACAGGAAAGGGACAGTTCCTGAGGTTGGGAGCTGGGCTGTGCTAGCCAAAGCATGGCTTCCACACCAGTCAGTCATCTGTGACCCAGACATGGAAAGCCACTGAGAAAGGTGTGGCCAAGCCCTCCTCTCCCTCTGCTCCCCAAAATCTCACAGAAGGAAAACTAGGGAAGTTCATCAGTCAGGCTGTGTGTTTGGTTAAGAGGTGACACTGTGGCCATCCAGAGCACCATCTGGTACCTGCACCAGTTCTCAGGGCCTCTCTCAGGCCTTGCCATCTTCTGTGAGGGTGGGGATCTGCTCTCCTTAGGAGAGGGCCACAAAGAACCAGTCTCTGTGTTTAGCATAGTTCCTAGGCTTCTCGGCAGTTGCCTTACAAGTTGGAAGTCTAGAATTAGCCCCTGGCTCCCAGGGAAGAGCTTAGTTGTGACCTTTTAGAAGGCCCTGCCGTCCAATCTGAGGCTTCTCTGGGTGGTTCTATGAAGAAGACAGACTCTTTCTCTTCAGGAAGTTTGTCCGGCTAGGGACGGGTCATGGGGGTTCTGCAGGAGTGAGCCTACTGGCAGTGGATGGGGGTCCGCGCTACAGGGTGACGCTGCCCCAACGTAAGATTCCAGAGCTCTCTAGCTCTTCTGGTTTGTATTGGTTTTTCTGCCTTGTCAAAGTGCCCTTTAACCTCTCCTTCAAAGTGTCAGGATCCCTAAAATAGCAGTGTAGACTCAGACAGGAAATGAGAAGGGGGTGGGGAGCTGGAGAGCAGACAGACAGGAAATGGGAGGCCTGTCGGCCCCCAGAGAGGAAGCTCACTTCAGGCAGCTCCAGTGTCAGTTTCAGCTGAAGCTTGCTGCCAAATCAGCCAAGCCTGGTGCTCCAGGCCCAGCCTCTCTCAGCTCCGGGTGTGGCTGCCCAGCATGGAGCTGGTATCCAGCTGTGGAGTAAAAGCCCTGCAGGGCAGATGGACACAGCTGCTTTATGTGGTCCCATGGACATTCCAGAGTAAATAGAGCACTCAGGAGAACAGTGGGTACAGTGGACCCAACTTGTCATACAACAGTCCCACCAACTCTGAGGGAATTGGCTCTGCACTTTTATTTCAGAGATAGCACGGTCCAAAAGGAAAGCAAAAATGCCCCAGGTCATTGTCCTTCTGTCTGCCCACCTGCTGCCTTCCTTCGCACATTCTCATGTGACTGTGGGAGTCATGACATCCTGGAGTTGAGTTCCTAAGTGTCCTCGATCTTTTTCGGTTTGCCAGACTCACTCCAGTTGAACACAGAACTCACACAACAAACTTTGCTCATTGCTTTTCAAGACTGAACTCAGTGGAGAGCCCCTTGGCCCAGTAAGGATCTCTGACTGAGATTTATGGCATCGGGGACTTGCTGGCTTTTTCAGACACAGCTCTGTGAGTGGTAAATGCTCTGGATGCCTCCTCAATTCTTCCAGCACACAGTGGGAAAGGGCCTCGCGCCTAGCATTGTATCAGATCAAAGGGATACAGGAAATAATTGGGTTATAGCCTTGGCCCACTCGGAGAGACTGGCTGGAATCTTGTTGGCTGAAGCTCATCTGTGATAAGGCAAGTGGTGTTGGAAATGCTTTCCCTATCTCTGGCTCCCCTGCCTGGGGGAGGTCCAGGCTCCTGACAAGATCACAGTCGATGTTGTAGAAGTTGGTTTTCAGGATTCTCTCAGCCTGACACTAGGTTCCAGTGGATAGAGGAACGCACATTTGTTGCCAGATTGCTGGGTCAGAGCCCTCCACTAGACCAAACCAGGTTACAGACTCCATCCACTGTTTCCTGTGTCTGCAGGTGGGTGAGGGAGTTCCTCAATGATGAAAACAGAGGCCTGGATGTGCTGGTGGATTACTTGTCATTTGCCCAGTGTTCTGTCATGTGAGTACCACGAGGGCTAAGGTTGGGGACCCACTGGGAAGGAAGCACATAGTCCAGTCTATTTAGAACGGTGGGGGCTGGGGATGCAGAGCAGCGGAACCGTGCCTGCCCTGTGCTGAGGCTGAGGGTTCAGTCTCCAGCATTGGAGGAGATGGGGGAGCAGGAGAAGGAAGGGTAGATCCCAGCAGAGAAGATGAGGATGGGCAACCCAAGACAGGAGGAAGTAGTCCAGGTCTTGGTGTGAAGTGAGCAGGCAAGACAAGGGACGATCGGGAACCAGCAAGGACCAGCCTGTTAGCTGGAGTGGAAGGCATGTTCCGGGCATGGTGAGAACAGCATGGAAAGAGAGCTTGGAGTCAAAGCCCAGATGATCTAAGTGCCCTGGCTCCTCAGGGAAATGCCTTGGTAGGGTTTATCCATTTCTACAGAATTGCATATTCATGAGGCACTGAGATGTGAAAGGGTTACTATAGGCCTGTTGTTGAAGAAGTGTAGTGAGCATGACCTTTGACCTGAGTAGATAGATGAAACGTTTGGGAGCTTTTTCCAAATATCCTTTTCATGTGGAGGCAGTTAGCAGTGGGTTGGCCCAGGAGTGGTGGCAGGGCGAGGCACAGTAGATGAGGGCTTGGGAGTCACACAAAGTTGGGTTTGGGTTGTAGTTGTGGTGTGCATATCTGTGGAACCTGGAGCAGCCTGGTCCTCCTCACTGAAGGGGTTAGATGAGAAGGTGTGTCTCACACTTAGCATTCGGAACATAGGCCTCCTCTGTGGTGACTGCTCTGTTGTTATTTATTACCTGGGTGATATGCCTGCCTGTAATTTCCAGATGTGCAGTCTTACATCCTAGACAATCAGCTTAGGGAGATCGGGTCCTGGTTTTGCTCTCAACTTCCCATGGTGCCCTAGTATTGAGTGTTCCTGGTCTGGAGAAGCCCAGGCTTGAGCCTTGGACCTTGCCTAGACTTTAGCCTTTGAGTTACCCTTACCTTTATGCCTGTGCGGCTCCTCAAGGGCGCACGCAGAAGGAAGCCTTTCCCAGAGGCTGTTTCCCTGCCACCCTTCCCGGTCATCTTCTTTAACCTAGAGTAGACCACTCTCCATCCAGATCTGCAGAACTCAGACCTCATGATCCTCCTGTCCCTTTAAATAATCTTTTTATAGAAAGAAATGGAAAAACAGTTTGCTTAAGTGAATTTTTAGTTCAGAACTTTTATAGTAAAAAGATGTAGATTGTTTCCCCAAATATGCCTGTCTTTCTTGAAAAGCAAACAAACCCCAGTTGCTCTAAACCAAGAATACACCAGACGTTTAATGCTTTGGTGTCCAGGGCAGTGCCTTTGAGAGCAAAGTGTCCAGGGAGTGAGAGAGAATATGTTTTGGGAAGCCTTGAGAGGAAAGAGGTGCGTCCGCATAGTTTGAGAGAAGGTGTGCATGTGTAAATGACGTACCCCATGTCTAGGAGTACCATGGTTGATGGGTGGATAGCATCCCTGTCAGAACTCTGAAGTTGACTGGATTGCCCTGTTAACTACCTCCTAAAGTCAGGACTCTAACAACTACTGCAGCCTCCTCTGGAACTTCCAGCGCCTGTGGTGGACCTTGTTCCAGAAAGCCCCGGCCTTTACACTGGGCATTCATGTGGAGCGAGATGTCCTGTGGGAAAAATCCTTTGGGAGATATGCCCCAGTTCTTAGTGGCTACAGGGGCACAGGGGAGGAGGGATGGGCGAAACTGCTTCTCAGGGTGTGTACTGTGTGAAGAAATGTAAGGGAAACCCTGGGTGGTGTGTAATCTTGGTTATCCTCTTTGCCTTGAGCACAACTCTTGTGGTAAGAGACACGTAACAGGAAGTAGCTGTTACTGACTTCTCCAGCAGCTGGAATGGTCAGCCTCAGCCTATGGTTTTCTTTCAGGGAAGCTGAAGCTGAGGAGGGAAACACAGAAGACTCCTGTAGTCAATCATAGAAAAAAAGGCCTTGGGTTGGGGATTTAGCCCAGTGGTAGAGCGCTTGCCTAGCAAGTCCAAGGCCCTGGGTTCGCTCCTCAGCTCCAAAAAAAAAAAAAAAAGGCCTGGGACCTCCTGTTAGCATACTAGCCTAGCAGGATTAGCTATTCCTTGGCACTAAAAAGCCGAACAAAGCCAGTCCACAGAAGCCAGCGGTAGGATGGACAGTGATGTACTTCTTAAGCTTCAAGGACCAACTTTGGATTTTCAGGAACCCCAATGTCTTCTTTTCAGGCCTATTCAATTCTTGATGACTTAGCTACTTTAGGGTGCTCTGAGTATTTAGGCCACTGCCATTGTCCAGTGAGCAAGACCTGTAGCTGGCCCATTCCCTCTGCTCTCTTGGGTATAGATTTGTTTAAGTAGAGCTGTAGTGATTCGAGATGTCCCATTTGAAGCTGGGAGCACAGGAAGCCAGCCAGCCCCCACAGTCCTTGGGCCATGGAGAGACTAAGACCTCCTCTCCCAGAGCTGTTTGAGCCTTCTCTGCCCTGTCTGATGTTGATAGCTCTAACCAGGATTAGGTCTCTGATGCCTAATTCTGTTTTCTGTTCTTGCTGCCCTTGCTTCGTGTTGCCATAGAGGCCTGGAGAGTGGGAGGTGGGCATGCTGGGGGCTTGGCACAGAATTCCTCTTGTGTATGTGCCTGCGTGTGCGCATGTGTGTCCCTTCATGCTCCAGGTTTGACTTTGAGGGTCTGGAGAGCGGTGATGACGGTGCATTTGACAAGCTCCGGTCCTGGAGCAGGTCAATCGAGGACCTGCAGCCACCCAGCGCCCTGTCGGCCCCCTTCACCAACAGCCTCGCTCGCTCTGCGCGCCAGTCCGTGCTCCGGTATGTGTGCGCTTACTCTGCCTCCCTGCACCCCCCAGCCCCGTCCAGGTCTTGGGAAGCCGGTGAGTGCTCATGCCCCTCCTCCACTCTTGCTTCCAGGCTCAGCTCTCTTGCCCTCTGCCTGCTCGCCTGTCTCTCATCTTCTCTCTGTCTCCCTGACTCTGCCCAGCAGTCTGTCCTGGGTAAGTACACGGTCCTCAGCTGTGCCGCCCCACCTGGAGTTCCAGCTCTCCTTCCTCCGGGCCTCTCTTTGGAGCCATTCCTTCCCAACCTTGGGCAGGGCTTGGGCTTTGCTGGCTGATTCGGCTCCTGCCCTCGAGAACTCTTCCCATCAGTGGCTTGAAGCCCAGCCCTACCTGCCTGCTGCTCTTTGCTTTCCCTTCAGGTCTTTCCTAAGTCACGCTTTCATTTGTCTCTGGGGTCTCAAGAGCAGTCCTGTTGGTGAACTGGATCCCTCCTCAGAGCCTTTTACTAAGAGGCTATCCTTGTACACCCATAGCTTTTTCCTTTGGCCTGTCTCTTCCACTGTTCTGCTGCTTTCTCTCCTCGGGTTTTGTGACTTGGACACTGCTCACCACTCTGGTCTTGCAGGAACAGAGTCCATGTGTGTTCTCTTCTCACAAAACATTAAGACAGTGGAGGGGTGATACAAAGCCAGGCATAGCCCTAGCCTTCGTAAGGCCTATGGAGGTCTGCTCTGCCTTTGGGGGCTTTAGAGTGAGGTGAGAGCAGAGGTGCACCTGCCAAGGTGTGATGACTCAAAGTGAGAGCAGGGAAGTCGCAGATACGTGTCTTCGTGATCCATCCCAAGAACCACAAAGTCCTCGGAACATTCTCATATTTCAGAGGGTGCCTGGGGTTAGCATGTTGGACAGAGTATAAAGCTAGGGTCCTGGGGAGTTGCTGACAAAGGCCTGTACCAAGAAGTTGAATAGAAGCCGACTCCCCTGCCTCCTGCACCCTGGCTGTCTTAGCAGTTGGTACAAGGTCCTCTTTCCCCCATTTCTTCCGCTTCACGGGCAGCCTAGTGTCCTGGAGCCTTCCAGCAGTCTTGTCCCCAGCCTGACCACTTGGCACTATCTCCCAGGTACAGTACTCTTCCTGGCCGCAGGGCCCTGAAGAACTCCCGCCTGGTGAGCCAGAAGGATGATGTCCACGTCTGTATCCTTTGTCTGAGAGCCATCATGAACTATCAGGTAGGAGGTGATGCTCGTTGTGGATGCACTACTTCTTCTGCCTCATACGTTAAGCCAAGACAGCTGAGCACGAGCTTGTGAAAGATTTGCTAGCAGAGGACCTGCTGGCTTCCTCTTTCCCACCGTCAAGGGCCTCTCCTCTCCTTTCTTTGCAGTATGGCTTCAACTTGGTCATGTCCCACCCCCATGCTGTCAACGAGATTGCACTTAGCCTCAACAACAAGAATCCAAGGTGCGTTCCTTCCTTCCTCATTGTGCCCAGATATCTGAAGATCCTGACCTATCTTGGACAAGTCCTACCTGTTTGGGGTCTGTCAGTCAGGGTCTCCTCTGCTGGAGAAGTGTCTAAGGACTTGAACTATGATGGCTTGGATGGGACTGAGGATGTTAATCTTCCTTCATCCTTAGGACCAAAGCCCTGGTCTTGGAGCTGCTGGCAGCTGTGTGTTTGGTGCGGGGAGGTCATGAAATCATCCTTGCTGCCTTTGACAATTTTAAAGAGGTTAGTCTTCTGCATGTTCTCTACCCTCCACTCCCGTGTGTGCGTGCGTGCGTGCGTGCGTGCGTGCGTGCGTGTGTGTTAGAGGGAAATGTGGGGATCCCATTTACTGGGATCTCTAGTGGTTTTAAAATAACTGCTGACTGAGCAGCCTGCTTCAGAGTGAGAGCAGAACTGGAGAAAAGCAGAGCTTACGTCTTCAGATCTTGTTTCATGACACCTCCCAGTCGGCCAGTTAATGCTGCTCTGGGATAGACTGCAGTGTCTAACCAGATATTGTCAGAATCACCAAAGGAGCTTACTGAAAATGCAGACTGGGGCTGGAGAGACGGCTCAGTAGTTAGAGCCTTTACTGACCTTGGAGGGGCCCTGGATTCAGTTTCCAGTGGCTCACAACTGCCTCTAGTTCCAGTTCCGAAGGATCTGGTGCCCCCTTCTGGCTTCCGCAGGCACAGTACACACATGCATATACATTTATGTAGGCAAAACACACACGTTTTCCTTGTTTTAGGCACAGGCTCTACTCCTGACCCACTGGAGTAGAGCCTGGGTATCATCTTCACTTTATAAGACTCCCCAGGTAGTTCTGCTGCAGCTAGCCCACAGGTGGAATCCAAAGCAAGTATATTCTCGGAAGGAGAAGGTGATTAGTGAAGGAAGAGAGAACTTGGGTGTGGAATTTTCCCATCCTGACGTCTACCTCTGAAATCCCAGTTTGCTTGAACATGGGATTCCTCAACATCCAGCCACAGCTGTGGGCCCACCCCTTCCTCCTCTCCGGGCCTCTTCCCTAGCATCCATTGTTTGGTTCAGGAAACAGCTCTTCCTCCTTAAAGTTCAGAAACTCAGAGGAGCCCCTGGCCCTTCTCAGCAGAGGGCTTTGTTGCATACTGACTCCTCCTCTGTGTCCCCCTGGGGCCCAACCTCCTGCCGCAGCCATGGCTCAGCTCCTGTCCTTCTTCCTCCTCCTGGAATGTGACAGCCTCAGATCTGCTGTGTGTCTTTCTGGACTACTTTAGAGGCACTGAAACCCTAGACTGTACTGGATTCCCTCTGTGGTGGAGGGTCAGGGACTCGGGGCCAGATTCCAGGCCCTGGGTTTCCCTCTGGTGTCCAAAATGGCACAGTCCCTAGATGGAGTTAGGGTTAATTTGTTTTTATTTTATTTGCATATATATTTGGGTCTCTTTTGTCTGTTTGGTTTTTACTTTATAGCCCAAGCTGGCTTCAAACTTAGGGCAGCCCTCCTGCTTCGGCCTCCTGAAGGCTAGCTAGGACGTTAGGTGCCAGCCATCGTGCCCCACCAAGTTGAGGCTAAACTTGGACAGAACTGTGCCTTTGCCATCATGGTCCTGGGACCCGGAGGTCGGGGATTTAGGTTCTGCATGGTACAGGTCCTTCCCCTGAGGAATGTTTGCACATTCAGGTGTGTAAAGAACTGCATCGGTTTGAGAAGCTAATGGAGTATTTCCGGAATGAGGACAGCAACATTGACTTCATGGTGAGGACCTGGGTCAGGTGCATGCCATGCCCATCGAGGCTTTGTGTTGCTTAAGCCAGGCCACACTGACAGTGTGTTCTGAGAGTCTGCTCCCCACACCCCACCCCCAGGTGGCCTGCATGCAGTTCATCAACATTGTGGTGCACTCAGTGGAGGACATGAACTTCCGGGTCCACCTGCAATATGAGTTTACCAAGTTGGGGCTGGAGGAGTTCCTGCAGGTAAACTGGTGAGGGTCTTGAAAAGGTGAAGTGTTGTAGGGTAGAGAATCGGCTTAGACACAGCACAGAGGGCCTGGATGGTTCTGGAACCTGCCTGTGGCCTTTGGCCTGAGACTGAGGCTCTTTTGCCAGTGTCCATCTTCCACATGAAGCGGGCCGGCCAGGCATGGGTAGGACTTGGAAGATGCTGGCTGCATGCTCTTGGAGGTGACGCCTGCTCTCAGACCTACACTGACTCCCGCACCTGCTACTCTCTTTCCCTAGAAGTCAAGGCACACGGAGAGCGAGAAGCTACAGGTGCAGATCCAGGCATACCTGGACAATGTGTTCGATGTGGGGGGCTTGCTGGAAGATGCTGAAACCAAGAATGTAGCCCTGGAAAAGGTGGAAGAGCTGGAAGAACACGTGTCCCACGTGGGTACCCTCGGCTTGCCAGGAGGCACCATGGAAGGCTGGGAGGGCGGGCACAACTAGGCCCCAGGAACCTTGAGTCTCTCTAGACCCCACTCTGGCCCAGGCCACTGGACACTACTCCCTGGAATGTGCTGACCTCCATGGCTGGGTATAAGACAGCCTTAAACTGGGGACGGACTGCTACCGTTCGCCTTGTACGTACGTGTTGCTATTTCGAAGTGTCAGGACTCCTGGCCCCCGAGAGTCACGTAGGGAAGCCACTTGAACAGACTGCCTTTGGGGCACTGCTTTTCAGGCCCTGGTTTAGCTTCAAGTTACGCTGAGTGCTCAGGCTCAAACACAGCTTTGAACAGGCTTTCCCCACTTTGTAGCTCACAGAGAAGCTGCTGGACCTGGAGAATGAGAATATGATGCGGGTGGCGGAACTGGAGAAGCAGCTGCTGCAACGGGAAAAGGAGCTGGAGAGCATCAAGGTGCCAGTGGGGGACAAGTGGGGGGCTGCTGCTGACCCGGGGCCTAGTCCACAGGGCTTTCCCCTTCATGTCAAGGAAAGAAACTGATCTATCCTCGAGGCACTCAGGCAGGGGTGGACTGGTGATCTTGAGCTCTTCCCCTTTTCTATCTGGAGAGAGAGGTTGAAGCTAGAGTTTGCCAGACACAGAAGAGAGTGGGAGCAGCCATCTTCTTCCTGCCTGCTTGCTGGCTTTTTCTCCAAATGCATCTTAGCTCTGCTTACTGAGCATGCTCAGAGTAGCCCAAGTCTATTTAGACTGTCTACAGGTGTTCCCTGAAGGGCAGGGCTTCTCACAGTTCAGTCCTTGTGTTCTTGCCCTAACTTTATAATTTAATGACAAAGCCGTGCTACAACCTCCTTTCCCTTGCAGAAGAATATGATTATGTTGGCTCCTCAGTGTGTGTCTGTTCTTCTCTGCTAAGTACTATACAAGGAGCCAGGGGGTACAGAGCTCACCAAGACAAGGCTTATCTGTGAGGCTTTCATCTGAGTGGTTATCCCCAGCCAAAGAAATAAAGACAATAATGGAGGTCTATGGAGAGAGCAGCTGTGCCCATCTGTCAGGGGCCGATGGGAGTTTCAAATGAGGGGCATCCTTTTCCTTCAGCCTTGAGGGGCCCATGTAGTGAGTACAGGCTTGAGCAGAGTGAAGGACATATCAGAATATCCGTGGAAGCAAGCTGACTCTTCCCCCACTTCTGCCTACTACACCCCAGCTTTGCTGTCCTCTGACCGGAATGTCTTCTGTGTTGAGCACCCTCACTGAGATGACCCCAGCTCCTTGGGAGCCTATTGGGTAGGAATCCTGCCTCCCAGGGGAAGTGATTGTTGTACCCTCAGCCATTCTTCCTTCACTGTTGCTGTGTGCCTGACAGGAGACATACGAGAACACAAACCACCAGGTGCACACTCTTCGGAGGCTCATTAAAGAAAAGGAAGAGGCCTTCCAACGCCGATGCCACCTGGAGCCGAGTGCCCGGGGCCTGGAGTCCATGGGTGGTAGCGAGGCCCTAGCCAGGATAGGCCCTACGGAGTTGAGTGAGGGCATGCCACCCTCTGACCTGGACCTGCTGGCTCCAGCCCCACCTGCTCAGGAGGCCCTTCCTCTGCCCCCTCCACCGGCCCCGCCTTTGCCCCCACCCCCTCCTCCACTACCAGGTAACTAAGACTTCCAAGCTGGGAGGGGCAGGTTTTTTGTGAGGCCAAGACCCTAGTCTCAGGGAGCAGCTAGGAAATTGCATCATTTGAGGGCTGGGGGATATCAAGACAGGATGAAAGGGCTAAGGGGGGACCAGAATTTGGGGAGTCAGATGTAGGAATGTTGGAAGCAGGTTTTGCTTCAAGGACCTCTGGGTGCTGCTCTTAATTACTCTGAAGGTAGCCAGGCAGAGGGCTGAGCTGTGGTAGAAGAAACCCCGTCAGTGATGCTAGTCACTCTCCCCCTCAGCAGCCCTCTTGGATTAGCTTGATCAGACTCTCCACAGCACTCCTCTCTGGGTCTCTAAGGACAGGTGATAGAGGCAGAGCTTGAGCAGCCTGGAAGGAGCCTTGGGACCTCTGGGTCACTGTGGCATGTTTTCTTCCCCAGACAAGTGTCCCCCTGCCCCACCTCTCCCTGGTGCTGCTCCTTCTGTGGTGTTAACAGTGGGCCTGTCAGGTGAGTGTCCTCAGGGCTCTGGGCAACACTGGTGGGGTTCTCCTTGGCCCTTGCCTTACACCCATCCTCCTTCCAAAACTAGCCATTCGAATCAAGAAACCTATCAAGACCAAGTTCCGGCTGCCCGTCTTCAACTGGACGGCACTGAAACCCAATCAGATCAATGGCACTGTCTTCAGCGAACTTGATGATGAGAAGATCTTGGAGGTGACAGGGTTCTAGGGTCCAGAAGGGTGGGGTGGGGTCTGAGGACCAAGATGCCCTCACAGACAGATCTGGTCTTGGAAGAGCTTTCGGGCAGAGCAGAACTGATGTTATATCAGCTTTAGGAACCATGATTGGGTCCTTGCAGGGCATGTGGCAGCGGGTGTTGTCATAGTGTGAGCCTTCAACATTGTCCCTTCTTGTCCACTTCCGTCAGGACTTAGACCTGGACAAGTTTGAAGAGTTATTTAAGACAAAAGCTCAGGGTCCTGCCCTTGACCTCATCTGCTCCAAGAACAAGACAGCACAAAAGGCTGCCAGCAAGGTGACCCTTTTGGAAGCCAATCGTGCCAAGAACCTGGCTATCACCCTTCGCAAGGCTGGGCGCTCTGCTGAGGAGATCTGCAGGGCCATCCACACGTGAGGCTCCCACTAACTTGGCCCTGGTCCCCAGCTGTTATCCCAGTTCTCCCCACAGCAGTGGGTTCTCTTAGACTCCAGGGCTCCTGACAGAACTTGCTCACACTTCTCAGTCATCCCCTGGCCCAAACAGAGCACATTGACTCCATGCTTGGTGTCAGACACAGTGAGAGCTGCACATTCAGCCCAGAAGGAAGAAGTGTGGTAGGAATGGTGTAGACAGGATACCACTGTGTTAGCAGAGCACAGACAGGAGAGCCAGGTGGCTGAATGTTGTAAGGGAAGACATCCCAAGGAGGGTCTTAACTAAGACTGAAGGAATTGCACAAGTTGGTCCAAGTCAGGACCTGAGGACGCAGCCTGGTATACTGAGTGCTGAAAATGAAATCTGCCATTAGTGTTTAGGCCAGACAGGGTAGAAAGTGGGCAGAGGTCTTGTAGGCCACATTCCAGTTGCTTCAACTTTACCATAGATGCAGAGGGAAGACACTGAAGGACTTAACTACAGGAGCATGGGGGTCAGGCACAGTGTGTGCGTCTGTAGTCCTAGCACTCTCGTAGCAGAGGTAGGAGGCTCACAAGTTTGAGACTAGCCTGGACTACATAGCAAGATCCTGTCTGAAACAAACACTGATATTCCCCTATGAGTATTGTTAGCATGATGCAGAAGAAGCAGTGGGCTTTGCCTCTGGCTGTATCCTGTGTATCTAAGGATGAGGGAAACTGTGGACAGATGTCAGACCTAAACTGCTGCTCTTGCTGCACAGGTTTGACTTACAGACATTACCTGTTGACTTCGTGGAGTGCCTGATGCGCTTCCTGCCCACAGAGGCCGAGGTGAAGCTCTTGCGGCAGTATGAGCGTGAACGGCAGCCCCTGGAGGAGCTGGCCGCTGAGGACCGCTTCATGTTGCTCTTCAGCAAGGTGGACCGGCTGACCCAGCGAATGGCTGGCATGGCCTTTCTGGGCAACTTCCAGGACAACCTGCAGATGCTCACACCGGTAGAGTCTCTTCCCTAATCACCCTGCGTGCTGTCACTAGTCATGTCTGCTTCCGTCCTTCCGGCCCTGCCCCTTGACGTCATCCTTCTCCCAACCTGGGTGACTCGGTGTTCCTGTTTTCCAGCAACTGAATGCCATCATCGCAGCCTCTGCCTCCGTCAAGTCCTCACAGAAACTGAAGCAGATGCTGGAGGTTGGGAAAGGGGGTGACTGGGGTGCTGGTGGGTCCCAGTACTCCTAAACAGGAGGAAATCCTGGGGCCTCTCGTGACCTGCCTTCTGTGCATCTTCTGAACAGATCATACTTGCATTGGGGAACTACATGAACAGCAGCAAGCGAGGTGCTGTGTATGGCTTCAAGCTCCAGAGCCTGGATCTGGTAGGATGGCAGGGCGGCGTGTGCAGGGCGCCTGGAACACCGTTGGTGGAGCCAGGGTGCTTAGCTCTCTGTTTGCTGTCCCCGCCTTCCAGCTGCTGGACACCAAGTCCACCGACCGCAGGATGACATTGCTGCACTTCATTGCCCTGACGGTGAAGGAGAAGTACCCAGACCTGGCCACCTTCTGGCATGAGATGCACTTCGTGGAGAAGGCTGCTGCAGGTGGGGCTCCCCACCTCCAGCCAGGGCAGTCTCGGAAGCTGAGCAGGAGGAACGCCTGGGCCCGTTTCTGGCTTTTATCTTCTTCCTTACTACTTCAAACTTTCCTCTAAAGCTGTGAGCAGGTTCACTCCAGAGGGAGCCCTCCTCTGAGTTCAAGTGGGATCAGGCTTCCCTTAGGCTGGCCCAGAGACCACATTTCTCTACCATTTATACGATGTGGTTAGAAAACCTATAAAGGCCCTACACACACAGTACTGCTGTTTCTGCCCTGCCCATGAAAAACCACAGCAGGCCCAAGGCAGCTCCAGCAGTCTCAGTGGTTTGTCTTCCTTTGCTACCTTGTTCTTTGGGGTCATGAGTGAGCTCTGACTCTGTTCCTTCCCACTGCTTGACGAGGACTTATCTATGTGTATGTCACTGGATGTCTATGTCATGGGGGAGAATGAACCTGCCATAGTCCTGAGCAAGCCTCTTGGTAAACAGTGTCGCTGGAGAATGTGCTGCTGGATGTGAAAGAGCTGGGCCGGGGCATGGAGCTGATCCGACGGGAGTGCGGCATTCACGACAACAGCGTCCTTCGGAACTTCCTTAGTACCAATGAAGGCAAACTGGACAAGCTCCAGCGTGATGCCAAGACAGCTGAGGTGAGCCAGGATTTGGAGTAGGTGACAAACATCGAGAACATCAGTCTCAAACTTTAGGGGGTGTCAAACGACTGTTTCACAGGGGTCGCATGCCTGATATTTACATGATGGTTCATAACAGTAGCAAAATTACGGTTATGAATTGGCAGCGAAAATAATTTTATGGTTGGGGATGACCACAACATGAGGAACTGTACTAACGAGTCGTCGTAGCATTAGGAAGGTTGAGAACCACTGGGTTAGAGCCAAGACACTAGACAACTTTGTGTCAGCATCCAGCTGCAGTTCTATGGGGCAGCTGGCCAGCTGTTAGGGAGCATGAAGTGGGTGTAACAAAGGTCTTTAAAGATAGCAAACATCCATCCATGTCTGGAGTTAGGACTCTTGGGAACCTTGGGGACACCCACATTCTCTGGTTCACAGGGGCTTGGGGAGTTGGTTTTCCTCCCTTTGGCCCTAGGCTTTGCCTTTTGTGGGCCTTCTGTCCATGTGTGAGTGCTGGGCTTCTCCCTCCCACCCCCCAGGATGACCCTTCTGTCTGCCCCTTCTTTACCCAGGAGGCCTACAACGCAGTTGTGCGCTACTTTGGCGAGAGTCCCAAGACCACACCTCCTTCTGTGTTTTTCCCAGTATTTGTCCGGTTCATTCGTTCTTACAAGGTAAGTTGAAGTTTCTAGAGGAGTTTGGCTGAGAGAAAATGATTAGTCGGGAGAGAGCCTGGGTTTCAAGTCCAAGTCTTTTTCCAGTTCCTGAGGCCTAAGAAAGAAACCATGGGAGCTGGTGACAGGCCTCTTAACCATGAAGTGGTGGGCAGGGTGGGGGCCCAGCCCCTTCCTTTCATTGTTTGGAGCAGGAAGTACCCCTCTGGAGGGTGGCCACCTGGGGTGAGCTGGTCCCTCTGCCACCCACTCTACATGTCAGTGTCAGCCCTCCTTTCCCGGCCTGTGAGAGCCTCTCGCTCCCCCCCTCTTGGTTCTCTCTAAGGAAGCAGAACAAGAGAATGAAGCGCGCAGGAAACAAGAGGAGGTGATGCGGGAGAAGCAGCTGGCGCAGGAGGCCAAGAAGCTGGATGCCAAGGTGGGTGGGGCCAAGGCTGGTCTGCAGGGCAGGACAATAACCAAGGATGCAGGGAGCAGGGAATCAGAAGGACACACCCACCCACACTCCCTCCCCTCGAGGGTCTGGCGGAAGAGTCCAGAGGGAGGGGCAGAGACTGGTGGACAGGACGTAGGGTTTCTCTCAGTAGGGCCTCTTCGGACTGCATCTCGGGACAGGAACCAGTTGCTTGTCAGGTTAATGACGACTTTCTTCCCTTCTAATATTTGGCCCTAGACTCCATCCCAGCGAAACAAGTGGCAACAGCAGGAGCTGATTGCAGAACTGAGGCGGCGCCAAGCTAAGGAACACCGCCCTGTTTACGAGGGGAAGGATGGTACCATTGAGGACATCATCACAGGTGGGACCTCTGTCCATTGGGCCCAATTCCCAAAGCCTGAGCTAACCCACTTTGGTCCTTCTCCCTAGTCTGTTTCCCTATAAAACCTGACCACGATCTCTCCTGGGCCACAGTGTTGAAGAGTGTCCCTTTCACGGCCCGCACTGCCAAGCGGGGCTCACGCTTCTTCTGTGATGCAGCCCACCACGATGAGTCAAACTGTTAGCCCTTGAGGCTGGGGCCCCTGACAGGTACTGGGCACCATGGCTGCACTCTCTGCATGCCTTAGAAGCATCTGGTAGCAGCCTGCCAGGGATGGAGACACACTTCTTGCATGCTGCATGCTCTGAGAAACAATTTATCCCCTGCATGTTTCCTCCCACTAATTCTGTCCTACCTACTAGACCCAAGGGCTAAGGAGTCTCTGGCCAGAGTTGGAGCTATGCCAGAGCAGGCAAGCCCAGGCCTAATGGTTCGGATTCCTGAGGTTCCATTCCTGGGGTATCCAGGATCCTGGCCTCCCCTAAGAGCTCCGGCAGTAGCTGCTACTCAGGGACACATGCCCATGACCTTGCTTCTTGACATCTAGTTGGCTTGTGGTCTTTTCCCCAGTGGCTTTCAGGTCCTCTGTTATCCTCTAAAAACAACCAGCAGCTTCTGTAGCTGGTCCTCCCTGGTCCTCTTCATGGCTGACTACTTCTTCCCTGTCCTCCACAAGGTACTGCCCTGCTCAGTCTCCCTGCTGTTCACATGCATATGTCTTTCCCACAGGCTTCAACCACCAGCCAATGATCATTCGCAACCAAGCCAGGAGTGCTGTACCACCTGGTGGCCCTCCTCGGGCTCCAGGTCCCCACTGAGATCCTCGTGGAGGCAGAAGTACTTTAATTCTGAGTCCTGCAAGTCTGGACAGTGGACCCAGGGCCCAGCAGAAGGCTGTGCTGTTCCAGCCACAGCCACTCTGGCTCTGAGGCTGGAGCGTCCCTGTGCCACTGTGGGCACTAGGTCTGTGGGGGGCCTGGCACTTCCCTAGTGTCTCTCATAATGCACCTTGCCCCCACAGTCTTCAACTACATTCAGGGCTGGGAAAAACCACTTCCAGCTTTGGCTCATGAGGGCAAATGGCCCTCTTCCACGAGAGTCTAATGGGATGGAAAAGGAGAATGCTGTACTCTTTTTTTTTTTTTTTTTTTTTTCTTTTTGAAGTCCCATGGTCAGCTCTGATCTAGAAGTATCCAGGCTTATGGATCCCTGGACTCTGCCAATATCAGATCATCTCATAGAGTAAAGCCCTTCTTTACCTGGGCTCACTCTGCTAAGCCCTAGTAAAAAAGGGTAGAGGAGCAATGTCAGGCCCACTGACTTCTTGCACACTCTACCTGAGGCTTTAGTTTTTTTTGTCCTACCCTCCAGACCCTTGGTCCCACCCACCTTGGCATCCAGCTTCTTGGCTTCCTGAGCCAGCTGCTTCTCCTGCAGTTGCAGGAGCTTCTTGCTCCACGTCCTCAAAACCAAAGGATTGTGGGAGAAGACTTAAGGCTTTCAAAGATGGAAAGGGAGGGGCTGACTCTGAGCATTAGGAGTGGGTGGCAGTGGGACCAGCTCACCCCAGGTGGCCACTCTGTGGAGGGGTACTTCCTGCTCCAAACAATGAAAGGAAGGGCCTGGATCCCACCCAGCTCACTGTCTTCCCACTGATTGAAGAACAGAGATACTGTCTGCACCAGCTCCAAGACGGCTAGAGGAAAGATGTGCCAACGTCTCACCTTTCCTCAGCTAGGTGGATTCTGGCCGGGAGCAGGCATCATAGAGCACCATCATAGACTATTAGCTCAGTTCCCTGTAAGGTTCTCTGACCCTGGAAGGGAATTTGGGGGCACTTTGTTTTTGTACATGTACCATTTCCTTTCTCTCTTGTACATAAACCACACACCCCTCAACCAAGTCTTGTGCACCAGGCTGTCTTCTCTTTCTTGGTTTGGGTGGCTAGGGTGGCCATGAGAATGTAACACCGGGTGGGGGCTGTGTTTGGCTCCATCTCAGGAGCGATAGCCTAGAGGGCTGGGGAAGCCTGGCTGGGTGAGCTTCTCCTCAAAGAGATGTTAGAACAGTAGTGCCCTCTGCTGGTCCCCAGTGGTCAGCACATAAGAGGACAAAGTAGTTGTAGATCATGTTATAAATATTATTTAAAAAACAAGAACAGAACACGTACATCGAGTCCCAGGGGTAGAGGAAGCAGTGGTGGAGCCCCAGGGCCAGGTCAGGCAAGAGCAGGCACTGATGCTAGAGGGTGAGGACCCTGCCCTCTGCCACCCAGGCTGTGTCCACCAGCCTGTCTCTTGGAAACCCCTTCTCACGCTTCTTAGCTACTGGCATCCCCCACCCCGTGTGATATAGACTGCCCATCTCTGGTCTGGGGCTGAGGGCCAGGGCTGCACTAGTTTCTGAGAACTAGGGGACCCTTGAACACCAAGAGCAACCTTGAGAGGTGCGAACAGTAGTGTGTTGGGAAGGGTAACTTTAGGGAAAGTGGACACAGACCAGACAGACGAAGGGAGTCTGAGGCAGATGGTGAGGATGGCCCTGGAGCCACTGCCTCACTAAGTCCCGAGGCAGAGAGCAGCTCGTGGGTCATTGGTGATCATCCAGCTGCTGCAGGAGTGTCCGTCTTCGCCTCTCCAGCTCCCCCTCACTCAGCTCGCTTTCCGATGTGTCCCAGCCTGTCTGTTGAGCAAAGGTGTGGCTTACCTGAGCCCCCTGGACAGTGTGTCACAGGCTGGGGCGAAAGCCAGACCCATCCATCCATTCACCTTCTCCTTCTTGACTGCAAAGCCTGGAGAGCGGTTCGGGAGCCCTGCCTGCCGGGGCCCCCTGTCCTTGTCCTGCTCGTGCTGTCGGTCTTCACTGTCCTGGCCAGCTTTCTCTTCGGGGTCCGTCTCACTCTCAGGACTGTTCTGTTAAGAGTTCAGAGCCCATCTGAGCCACTGAGCAGCACAGCTGGAAGGCAGATAAAATGGACTCCAGGGCCTCAAGAGTGCTACTCACCGACTTGTGTCTTCTCTTCTTAGTTTTCTTTTTTGGTTTCTTGGCTTTCCGAAGACCATGATCTATAGATTTAAAAAAAAAAAAAAAAATCCTTACTAAGTCTCACTGGGGGAAAGAGAAGGCTCATCCTCTTCCCTGCATTCTCTGTAGACTCTGGCTCCTGGTCTGAGGAAGGCTGAATCTGGCTTCCCTTCCTCCATCCAGCTCCTTGCCTGGGCAGGGTTGGGAAATCTCGCTGCCCGCCCGCCCCTAGCTAGGCCCCCACATCGTCCTAGGCCCTCGAGGGGTCCTGCTGTGCCTCCACTGAGTCAGGACCACAGGCTCCCAGAAACCGCTTACCCGGCCCAAGGAGAAGGTGGGAGGATGGGGAGCCTGGTCCTCCAAGGGCAGCACCCCCACTTTCAACTGACTCAAGTGAGGATGAGGGTTCAGAGCCAGACTCTGAGGGGTTCCGCCTCCTCCGCTTGGGGGGCCGGAGGGATGGTGGGGGTAGTTCCTCTTCATCTGACTCAGAGCCCTAGACAGACGAGACACAGGTCAGCCCAGAGTTCGGTGCTTTAGAAGCCCTCACTGAGAGCTGGGGACAGTCCACGCCCTCTACCTGCCGACTCACTGAGGGCGAGCGAGAACGCTTGCGATGATGTTTCTTGCCCTTTCTGCCATGCTTTCGGCCTTTGGTGTGGAGGTGCTGGCATTCGGTCTGCTAGAGGCAGAGGGAGAGGTGAGAACCTACCTTCCTGTCTCAGCGAGGCCTGCCTTTTCTAGGATCCCCTCAGTCCCCTTCCTTGGCTGGCCAGGTGCCTTACCTCCAGCACCTGCAGGAACTCTCGGAAGAGCCGGATCCGCTCCGACTCCAGGGTGATCTGCTCAAAGGCTGAGTCGCACACAAAGCGCTCACGGACCTTGAACGAGGAGAGCACTGCTGATCAGACCAGGCCCTGCCTGGCCCAGCTTGGACACGCCACGAGCACTGGGCAGGGCTGGGGCAGAGGAAGGAAGGGAACTGGAGCTGGCCCAGGGCTTGTGCTGTGACTGGGGTGGGCCCTCAGTGGCGGAGAAGCTCCGATGCCCTCAGGCTTGAGGGTGATTGGGGCCAGGCTGTGCTCCTGACCTCTTCCCAGGCAGTGCCCAGCTCCAGGGCAGGCACGGCCTGCCTCAGCATGCTTCGAAAGGCAGCTTCTCGGCGCCGCATCCTTCGCGCTTCCTCCTTTTCCCGTTCCCTCTCCCGTGCCTCTGCTTTCTCCAGCAGCTGAGGGCAGAGGGAAACACAACAGGGTCAGGCCTACTCTAAGAGGTAGGAAGGTGGGGTCTGGACTCCGGCCATCATCCCCCAAGCCCAAGGTAATCAGCAGGGTAGTGAGAAGGAACAAGACACTGGGGTACTAGTGAGAACCCCCTCCCTGCCCAGCCCCTCACACTATTGAAGGTCAGCTTGATGTTGCCTGCGTCCAGCGCAGCAGCCCTCTTGTCAAAGCTTATGACGTGGGCGAAGTCCTCAAAGGCTGTGTTCACCTCCACACAGAAGCCCCGGTCCTGTGGGCACAGCAGTGCGTGAAGGCCAGGGGCACTACAGGCCCAAGACCCGAGGCCCATAGGCAAAGGATCCGGCTGCAAGGTGTTCAAGCCTCTGCCCTCACCTAGGACCCACAAGACTTGTGACACACCTTAGAAACCACGCTAAGTCTTCCTCACACAGGTCCCTTCTGACCTGTGTGGGTCATACGGAGCCAAGGAAGTCAGGAAGTTTCTTCAGTCGTGATAGATGACTGAGTTTTGCACAATTACATCTTTGTTCCTCTGGCCACAGCTGGACCTTCCTGCTGCTCATGGAAGCTGCCATGCATTCCTAACATTTGGGCTGTACCCTCTGCCTCTCATACTGAATGCTCATTATGTAACAGGTTCTCTGCTGGGTGCCTGACACATCTCCTCTAATCTTCTCCTCTGTTAGGTCAGTCTCTCACTTGACGCTCTGTTCTATCTCAGGTCTAACCCCCAGATCTGTGCTTCAAGTACTACACCCAGCCTGGCTGCAGGGTTCCTGGAAGAGATGTTGGCCATCACATGTGGACCTCTCCGGCAATATTAAAAACACGTCCATTGTCTAAGTACATGGCCAGACTCTACTTCTTGTCAAAAAGCTTCCATGTCCCAGTGAAGTTGAGTTGAAGGATAGTGATGTGAGAGGTAAATGGAACACTGTCACAGGCCAGCTTTCCTGTCCTTCCACACAGACGGCCTCCTCCAGTCTCCCTACTTGCTGATCCTCTCCCCAAGAGTCCTTTCTCAGTCAGACTCCAGCCCTTCCAAGCACACCCTTCTTTCTGTAGGAGGGAGGACACAGCCAGAAGACTCTGGGTATACAGCTCAGTCTACCTCCCTTGAGACTGGGTCTCCCAGAAACTGAAGCTCTCCATTTTTGCTAAACTCTCAGGCTGGGATCATGTCTCTGCCCTGCTTCAATGCTGGGGTGGCAAACACACCAGACTTTATGTGGTGTTGAGGATTCACACTAAGTCCTCACACTTGTGCGGCAAGCATTACTTCCCTAGCAGCCCCTCCATAGGGAAGGCTTGACTACACCCTTTTCACTGTCCTCCCAAGGAACACAGCTCCCTTTACTTAGAATAGCCCTCCATCCTGTTTTTAGCTTCTCAAGCTAGCTGGTTTTCCCCCCTCACTTTCAATTCCTTGGACACAGCACAGGGAAAAGAAATAAACATTTATCAAGAGTCTGCTATAAGTAAAACACTTGACAAAATGGTTTTTTTAATGTTATTTCTTACAATGTGGTACGTAGATTCTCCCCAATTTATAGAGGATAAAACAGGCTCAGAAGCACAAGACAAACTTGTGGAGGTTTCAGGGCTAATAAACAGCCAGAAGTCACTTCACTGTGAGATATATGCAGTACTCTTCTCTCCATGACTCCTATATTGTGACCTCTACAACTTCCCTCGTGTGGACATACACATGTGTTCCTGAGAACTGCCCTTATACTATTTGTATTATTACTAGTTTTTGTTTTTTGAAACAGGGTTTCTCTGTGTAGCCCTGGCTATCCTGGAACTCACAGAGATCCGCCTGCCTCTGCCTCCCAAGTGCTGGATTAAAGGTGTGCTCCACCACTGCCTGGCTTTTTTTTTTTTTTAAACTTACCTGATCTACATTTTCCCTAGCAGTTTCGCCCCTCATCTGTTGACTTTCAGGCCCATACCAACTGGGTATTCTAATGCACCACTCCCATACCCATCGTTAATCTTCTAGCCCAGCTCTCCAGTCTTCTATCTGCTCCAAGTTCACTGTCCTAGGTGATGAGACTATGGATGGCCACGGGAACTGAGATCACCTGGCCCCCTGAGCTAGGAGCCCCAATGAAGGAGTAGAACGTGGAGCTGTCCAAAATAACTGCTTTCTCATGGTGTAGACAGGAGCCCAGCAGGCCATTCTACCAGCTACTTTGGCTAAATGTTAATAATAAAATGTAGCTAAATCTTAAGATAGGTATTTATAATTTGCAGGATCGCCCTGTACAAGAAATGTTACTTGGTTTATTCCTTCTTGCCCAGGTTGCTTTTAAAAGTTACTTCCCAGGAATGACTGTCTTCTGCAGCCAGTTCCTTTTGTATGCGTGTGTGTGCATGTGCGTGTGCGTGTGTGTGCATGCACATGCTTTCGAGACAGGGTTTCTCTGTGTAGCTCTGGTTGTCCTGGAACTGTAGACCAGGCTGGCCTTGAACTCACAGAGATCCACCCTGCAGCCAGTTCTTTCTGTTTACCTCTCACTGCTTAAAATCCTTAGTACTTAAAAGCACAGTGCTGCCACCCACCGCCTGCCTTGCACCTCCTACCCTTCCCTTAACTTCACAGAAAGACCTGGTGGTTCTGCTTTAGTGGTTCTATCCCACTGAGTTTAAACTTTTAACTTTTTTCTGAAAAGAAAAACATGATTTTAAATGTCCCCATCTTCTTATCTGTTTACCTATGAATGTTAGAGTTCTCGGTCAGACTTGAAAACACTTTTAAACAAATCCTTGGCAATCTCTAAATTGTTCTTGGTGACCTTGATAACCCTTTGATCAAAACTGAGGTCAGGGGGCATATAAAAAAGGTCACCTTTAAGCTAGGCAGTGGTGGCACACGCCTTTAATTTCAGCACTCCGGAGGCAGAGACAGGCGGATCTCTGTGAGTTCGAGGCCAGCCTGGGCTACAGAGCTAGTCCAGGACAGGCTCCAAAGCTACAGAGAAACCCTGTCTTGAAAAAAACCAGAAAACAAACAAACAAACAAAGGTCACTTGTAACTTTTACATTTTAAAGCATTTATTTTGCGTGTGTATATGTGGGCACCCCGTGCCTCGCGTCTGTGAAATTAGTTCTCTTCTACCAATGAGGATTCCTGAGATCCCACTAAGGTCATCAGGCTCGGCGCAATCCTCTACCCACTATGGCATCTTACCAGCCCAACTTTTTTCCCCCAAGACCACCGGGTTTCTGTGTGTGTATGCAGCCCTGGCTATACTGGAACTCACTGTAGACCAAGCTGGCCTCGAACTCAGAGATTATCTGTCTGCCAAGTGCTGGAATTAAAAGCATCCACCACCACACACACCCAGCCCAACTTCCAAGTTTTTTAACAAATATTTTTTAATGCACAAGAGGTACAACTTTTTCTTCTAGAAAATAAAGACCCACCTCCAAACTGGGCCTCAGCACATGTATGTCAAGGAATCTATAGCCTCTTGTCTCACCTGCCACCTAAACCCCGCAATAGCTGCCTGACTAGTAATCGCGCCCCCTCTTCCATCCCTCTAACATGGTCTCTGGCATCATAGATTCTCCAACCTTTGTATCAAAGAGCACAGACAACAGGGTGGTACTGGGATGAGTTCAGGGACAAAGGTGAGCTAAAAAATGTAGCTCAAGAACCAGTTATCACTTAAGATCTTGAGGCTTGAGGAGCTGAACTCCTACCTCTTCACTAGCACTTCCCCTAAGGATACAAACAGACTGGGAAGTACTTCACTACCACCACCTGAGCTACCATTTACAATATAATCATCTAGGCCTCCTCTAGCATCCAAAGCCCTTTGCAAAGCTCTAGTGGGCATGTGGTTCCAGAAAAATAAAGAAAATCCCAGGACAACATGACACATCTTACTTCAGAGTAATTTTGAAACAGTAAACTCTTGGGGGATTCTTTCAGGTCTTTAGAGATAGGATCTGTTGTGTAGCCCAGGCTGACCCGCAACTCACCATCCTCCTTCCTCAACCTCCAAGCACTGGGGTTAAAGGTGTGAGCCACTACACTTGGTTTATTAGTTCCACATTAAACAGGTAACTATATTACAATGCGACATCCATGGCTTTGTAAGGTGATCTACCTAACAGTACCCCATGTCCCTCTCAACTCAGACACCAAGTCGCCATCTTCGGTAACTGGGTGTCCCTTGGTGGAACACTCCCCATTTTTGAGAGGAGGAAGCTGATGCTTAGAAAAGTTCACACAACACTTAAGAGCTCAACCTGGACTTTCACCCCAAGTCCTACTGCTAGTTACTGTACGGGACCGTATCATCAAACACATTATGTAGTACTATACTAGGATAGTACTGACTCGGAATGTCTGAATTGCTATTAGAATTACATGTTACATCTATCTACTTCCATAAAGAAATACACTTTCTTTCCTTTTGGAACACAAAGCTCCCTTCACTTGCTTACTCACATTTGTAACTTTGACAGCCACGGACAACTATTTCTCCAGTAAAGAAAGTGACAGGGCACATGGGCCAGTGAACAGCAGCTGGCACTTGCCAGCACTGAGAAGGCAGTAGACGGTGAGGGGGGAGCACCTCACCCTCTTCCTCTCTCTTAGAGGGCATGGCACCTCAGCCAGGGTCCCTGGCACACCTTGCAGAAGGAGCCCAGTGCTGACAGATCACCCAAGCTGGCCAGAGACACTGAAGATCTGGGTTTTGATGTGCAGCCAGGCACATATGGTACACACCTATGATCCCAGCATGTGGGAAGTGAAATGAGAAGGACTGGGAGTTCAAGGCCAGCCTGGGATACATAAGCCCTTGTCTCAAAAACCAAAACAAACCATATTTTTGTGAAATCTGATTTTAAAACATTAGCAGTAAGTTCCAAATTCTTCAAAACACTCTACAGGCTGGAAGGAACGTGGCTGTGGGATATAAGTTTACAATCATCTGTGCTTGTTTCTCAGGCCTGCTATACCCTTCCCATCCACTTGCCTTTGCTCCTGTAGCACCCCACGCTTACAACATTCTACCTCTCCCACCTACTCGTTCCTGATGGTGAGGTCACTGGGTCACTATCAACTCTTCTGACTCGTGTCTCTGTAGTAACACTTGCCCCTGGCTAATAGTTCTCAAGTTTGTTTTAGGTCATGAGCTCCTAAGAGCATAAAATGATTTGTTGCTTTGGTTTTTATTTTTCTGACACAGGGTTTCAACCTGGCTGGTACTCACTTACTGCTCAGACTGGCTTTGAACTTGTGGCTGTCCTCCTGCCTCAGTTTCCCAAGTGCTAGGAATACTAATATGCATCACTACTTCTGGCCAGAAAAACGTGTCTATTTTTATCCCCAGTACAAGCTGCCCTGTTCCTGAAAAAACGTTGACTTAGGGAGTCCTGGTCTAGAGGGTAGAGCTTACACACCCAGTCTGTCCATCCATAACACCAGGTCTCCCTCACCTTCAGAATGTCCTTTATGATCTTCTTCTCATCATGGAATCGAGCCTTCAAGTCCTCCACATAGAACTTAAATAAGTCTAGAGGAGTAGAGCCTGCAGAAGGGAGAGATGGGGGCCTGGCGGGCGGCAGCTTCCCAAGGCCCAGGGTGGGATCAAAGGACAGGACCAGGGAGTGGGATGCAGAGGCTGGCAGGTAGGAAGCCAGACCAGACAAGGGGAAGCCTGGCTGCCTTACCCGGCTGGCCCAGCATGTTGGCAAAGCGGACATCGGTGCTGACTGCTGGGTAGAGCTCCATCCAGGTGGACATGGAATGCAGCTGCCCTGTTTCATGCAACTCATCCAGGAAGGTCTGAACAGGGAAAGGTCAGTGATAGGAGAATGAGATAAGGAGGGAAGCATGGCCAGGAACTAGGGAGGAGGGAAGAGAATGCAGACTTGGACAAGTGGGGCATCAGGCAAAGGAGGCAGAGATGAGGAGACACAGGCAAAGACACTCCAAAGGGAGGAAAAATGAATAGACAAACAGAATAAGTCTGTCTGCAGGCAATAAAGCAGAAACCACGGGCAGCACAGTTTTCTGACCTGACTTCCATCTCCTGCTATGACCAGCTTAGTCAACCCACTACTACTGCTCCCCAGCTGAGCACAAAATGTCTGGCTCCCACCCAAAGGGAAAGACTCTTGGTCTAGCTGGCACCCATGTCTGAGGGTGGTACAAACAGCTTGTCTCCCCGAAGGGGCACTAATGCAGAGTGGCCTTAGAGGATGTGAAAGGGGCTGGTCCACAGACCATTCAGAGGCAAGGCACTACAAAGAGTCTGGAGCAGAGCTGAGCTAACTCTGACCCCAAGAGCAGGAAGATACCTGAAAGGCCTCCCGGTTCTTCCGCTGCTCTCGCCGCTCCCGAAGCCGGGCCCGTTCCCGCTCTTCCTCCTCCTCTCTCTCCAGAGCTCGGATATGCTCCTCAAAGCAGATCAGTGCATCTTCTTTGTCCATGTCTACATGCAGGGAGCAAGCTCAGCAGGCACAGTATCTGTAGGACAGCCCCTCAGGCCCCATTTCTTTTCTTTTTTTTTTTCCTTTTTCTTTTTTGGTTTTTCGAGACAGAGTTTCTCTCTGTAGTTTTGGAGCCTGTTCTGGATCCCAGGCTGGCCTTGAACTCAGAGATCCACCTGCCTCTGCCTCCCGAGTGCTGGGATTAAAGGTGTGTGCCACCACCGCCTGGCCAGACCCATTTCTTAAGAAAGCTTCCCCTGTGGGTGCTAGGGGCTCTCATGGGGTGGAGAAAAGGGAAGCAGAACTATTTGGGAGCAGTCACTAGTGGTGGTTCCTGGGGAAGAGTATTAATTGAATGGAAAATTAGCCAGTACTCAACTGAAGACTTTAGCTTTTAGAAACCACTATATAACCTAGTTATCTTAGCATCTGAGGCATCACATCTTAGGGAACTGGAAGTCAGTCAGGCTTTGATGCAGCTTTAGAGGGTGAATTATTCTGTCAAGACCACAAGACAGTAATTCCTTACTACAGTTCAGGCCCACAATACTAAGACAGTTTAAGACCATCTTCACATGAGCTATAGATCCCACCACCTCTAAGGATTTCATATTTCTATCCAAGACACATAATATTCAGGTGTGTTCAGTGGACCCCAGTGCTAGGGGTAGAACTCAGTAGTTTATTTAGCACTTGCCTAGATTCAGTTCTCAGCACTACAAAATAAAAAAGTTAAAACAAAACAAACAAACAGAGATAGAGGCTGATCTAAAATGCATATAAGGGCCAGGGCACCATCCCTAGCACCACACAGACAGACACAGCAGCAGACCAGAGGGACAATCTCCAACACTAGACCCCAGAGTCCAAGAGAAGCCGTGACTGAAGGTTAGTCAGTCAACAGGCAGAGACAGGCCCTGGGGTCTCAGAGCAGTGAGGAAAGGGCAGACAGCCAGGCTTACTCTGCAGCTGCTGGTCCTGAGCAAAGCTGGGGTTGTCCATGAGGTACTGCTGGGCCTGGGACCATGTGGTTTGGAAGTTGACACTACTCATCCCATCCAGGATGCTCTTCAAGGCCTGGATATTTCGACGCCGAAGCTGCTTGGCTTGTTCCTGGAAAGCCACAGGATGAAAGTGAGGCAGGGCTGGCAAAGGAGGATCTGGAAAAAGGAGGTAGTTAGACCCTACGAGGGCCAGACTTGGGACTTCTGTGTCCCAGGAAAGGGGAGGAGTTCCGAGTCACAAACCAGTGTCCTCCTTGCCCTCCCCCATCCAGGGAAATTATAGGCCCAGTGCAGAAATTGGTAAGGTAAAAGTTCCACACCAGCTTTCAATTCAGAAGGGATACTGGCTGAGCAGAGAAATGAATAGCCATGACCCACAGGAAATTAAGGGCTAGGAGAATCCAGCCAGTGACTACGACCATTACCTTCTCCTTCTTAGCCAGGAAGAAGAGGACATCATCATAAACCTCTTTTCGATCCCTCTCAGGGACCACAGCCCAGACCTCCAGGTCCCCAAAGGTCTGTTCTGCCCGCCTGTGGAGCACACGGGCTGTCAGTAGGTAGCAAACAGAACCCTGCACCTGGGTGTTCTCAGAGTCCCTGAGCCCCAGCCCAGCCTGATTCAGCCCTCTGACCGGTAGCGCGTGGTGGAGGTCATCCGTCCGTGCTGCTCCAGGAAGTGCTGCAGGGTCTGTCTGGCTTCCTTGGCCCTCAGCCGGGCCTCCTCCTTCTCCTCCTTCTCCCGCTGTGCCTTGTAAGCATTAAACGCCTGCTTCTTCTCACTCAGTTTGGGCAAGGCACTGGAGTGGGTAAGGTGGAGACAGGGAAGAACACAGCGTGAATTACCCTGCACAGCCCACAGAGCAGGGTCTCAGGACACGGGGGGAAAGGGTTCCACAACACCAAGCTGGGGGTCCATGCTCGGACTTCGCATACAGGTGTTCAGAATATGGGAAGGGATGAGCAGTGAGGGAAGAAATACCGAGCCCTCCTGCTTAGGCATTCTCAAGTCACCATCACACGCGTCTCGGTAGGCCCCTCTTCCCTAACTTTAGTTCAGTTCAAGCCAATACTTATTCACTAAGATCTCCTGGCTGTACCTTTCCCTCTTCGTATCCTGGAGCTACTCTAGCTTTCCCTTCTCCTCACCCGACCCCAGCCACTGGGGCCTGAGCGTTGAGTTCAACATCCTGGCCCCGTTGCTTTCATGAACAAAGGCTATCCCCTCTGCTCAGCCTACCTGTATCGGGGGTCAGTGACTACCATCTTCATGGCCTGTTCCCATGAAGCATTGGAAGGGACAGCCTGGAACAGAGAGGCATAGGTCTTGGAGCCTGCCCACCCCAACACCCCAGGACCTCCCTAGGAGCCCACCAAGCACCTTGTCCCTCAGCAGCTCTTTGAAGGCCTGCTTTGCCTTCTCCCGGTTGCTCCAACTGAGGCTACATCTCTCTGGTTCGGGCCTAGCATCCTCCTCTTCCTGTGGTAGCCGATGCTGCCCAGTAGAGCTGGAAAGGAGAAAGGACTCAGCCACAGGCCCATAATCCTTAGAGTTTTCAATGCCCTTCACTCAGCAATGTCCTGTCCTGTTCCTGCTCCCCAGGGAGCCCTTCAGAGGTCAAGCTCAGCTCGTCCAATGTCCCTCCCAAGGCTCTGAAGAGAATGAGGCTGCAATGTACAGTGGCAGCTCTCACCTGCTGGGGCCCTCCTCCCGCTGCAGGAACCCCTGCTCCAGAGGCTGGGCAGCCTCCACTACATCACAATCTTCACTTCGACCCGGCTCGGGTTCCAGGAGGGCCATGGGCACTGGGAGGGGACCGGGGGGTACAGGCGGAGGGTCAGGCTGTGGCTGAGGTGGCTGTGGTTGTAGTGTCTGCTGCAGCTGCTGGGCCTGCTGTTTTCTGTAGGCAAGCCAAAAGGGGGATGGTATACCAAAGTGAGGACAGGAAGGTAGGGCAGGCTGATTGCTCTAGCTTGGGAAAGACTGGCTCTAAAGCAGCTGACCCCATAAGGAAATAAGATTCCTCCTCCCACTGAGGAAGGATACCGGTGACCCACTCCCTCCCCCTAGTGCTCCAAGAAGGATAGTGGTCAAGTCACTTACCCTGCAGACTCTTGTTTGACTAGGGCTGCAAGGGGAAAAGGTACCAATCACAGAGTAGCACAGGACTCGGAGTCGCCTTGCCCAGTCTTCCCTTCTACCTCCGACCCTCACCGTCCAGGTCGTCCAGATCCTTGGGCCGGGTCCAGCGGGACTCCTGACTCTGGCTGTTGTAGTAGAATGGCTTCCCTGTGTCTGATTTGTACTCTTTCCAGGGACACTGGGACAGCAGCAGCTGCAAGAGGGGCGGCAGAAGTCAGCAGCAGCTGGGCAGCTCGCCAGCCTGTCAGGGGACCCAGGGGACCCAGGGACAGAGGAGGACACAGTAGTCTTTAGTTGCCACCTGGCCTTGCCTGAATGGGGGAAAGTGGACTTTCTAAGACCCAAGGGAGGTAATTCCAAGGAGCATGGAGGTGGTCAGGGATCTTGGGGTCAGAGGAACTACAATGAATATGGTTAGAGACTCAGGAAGGCCAAGGGTCTGGAAAGGCCAGGGAGGCTAAAGGGACAGAAGTGCCAGGAGCCCACTCAGGACCTCCGCCTTGGACTTGAGCACGCTGGGCTTCTCCCACACGGACTGCTTGTCGTCAGCGTTGTAGTAGTAGATGCGCCCATCAGGGGCCACATGTTCACTCCACAAGGCCCTCTAGGGGAGAGGCACCGAATCGGAATCGTGGTCAGGCTCCTTCCCCTCAGCCTCCCACTTTCTACCCAGAGACCTAAGCTAGAAACACTCACCGGGGGGCCTGTCCCAGGCACAGCAGCTAGAAAAGAAGGCAAAGGAAACCTACTCAGCCCTTGCTCCGAACCCCATCTTCTCCCCACTTACTCCTCCCGTGTTCCGTCCCAAAAATATCCCTCTGACCCATCAACATCCCAAAATCCCTGGCATCCCAACAGGCATGATCCAGCGTGGGCTCCAGTCCATGGTCCCCTCTCCCCTGTGCCCCCCAACCTCCGAGCCTGGGGGGAGCAGGCCCCCAGAAGACTCACAGCTGGCGGTGTCCGCACCCGGAGCCGTCTGCCGAAGAAAGAGGAGGGGGAAGGGTTGGGGCCAAGCCCAGTGGCCCCCCAGGACCCAGGCCATGGGGGATGGAGAAGCAGGCCAGGCCAGGATCTGTGTGTCCTGTCCCCAGGGATCTCTGCCTCTAACAGTACTGTCCCCTCCACCCCACCAGGGCTGTGCACTCAGACCCCACGGGGAGTCGTACTAGAGCGCCTTCCTTCCGTTTCCACAGGTGAGAGTGTCCTGTTGAGTCAGCCCCTGAGATCCATCTCTTCACAGTGGGTGCCAAAATTCTACACCGCACTCAAGACTCCACTACCCTGAGCAACAGCACAAGAAGGTGCCACGGCCTCTTTCAGAGGCGAAGAGGATGTGCTATGAAGAAACCTGCTGGCATGTCTAGAATGCAGAGTATCTGAAGGAGTGGTTCTTTAAGGGTGTTGGGTGTGGCAAGAGAGGTGAGGAGAGAACGCGTTGCCTTTGGCAATGAGTGGGAAACTAGACTGCTGAGTATGTGGCAGCGAGGGTTTGATGTGAGGAATACTGCCAGGGACCAGAGTAGACACAGGAGAGAGAGGAGAGTCCACGTCCATGCACTCCAAGTCAGACCCACATGTGCAAGACAGAGCCTGCTTCCTGCTTGCCCTAACGCTTACCGCTGCAGTGACAGGTACCGCTGGCATCAGCATCCCTGGCATCATTGGAGGTACCATTCCTGGAATCTATAGATAGAAAGCCCAGCAGTCAATGTTAGAGTAAGAGCCAGCCAGACCAGTCTCTCTGAGTTGGGTTTCCTGAGAGATCCCTTTGGGGGCTCTAACCCTCACCTGCGGCAGACTCTCAAGCAGTTTTCAGGTTCTGGACACTCAGCATGCCTGAGAGCTGTTTTAATCATTCAGCAGACAAATCGCTAGGAGTCTGGCCCAAAGCTTCCCTCCCTCCCCAGTTTCTAAAGCCCCGATGCTCACTCTCAGCTCTTTCCCAGCTAGAGATCCCCGTGGAAAGAACAATTACCTGTGTAAGCGGTGGTGGTGCCCCCATTGGCGGAAGCATTGGGGGCAGTATGCCAGGTGGCATGGGGGGAATGGCTGGTGGTCTCTGACTCATAGGGGGCAGCCCCATTGGAGGAAAAGGAGGTGGGATCCCTGGAGGGGGCATCTAGAAATGAGGAAAGAAAAGGCCACTGAACAGAGGACACTGTCTTATTATGGCAGAGACCACCTATCTCAGGCACTACCCAGTCCTCATTCTAGCCCAGAGGTGATTCCAAGGCTTTCATTCGAGAAGTAAAAGGCATAAAACTCTCTCCCTCTTCACTACTGAGGAAGACAGGTAACTGAGGAGCTCCTAGGCATAATGGCACGCACACAGCTTCCTAAGCAGGGGAGGGAGAGGAAAAGGACACGGGAACAGTACCAGTCTGGGGAGGTTGTACTCCCCACCCAGAGACCTTCAGGTGAAGGGAGGAGGCTGGGATCCCAGTCTCCTGCCTCCCGTCCTTTCTAACTCACGACCACCAATGCTATTCCAGCCCGAACTCAGAGGCTTTCGTAAAGAGAAGGTAAGGAATAGTCAAAGAGAAAGAAGCCTCTCCAGCCCTCACCCACTGGTCTCCCCTTCCATGTCTCCAATCTCCAGCCCCGTTGTGGCCCAAGGACCAAACAAAAAGGGAGAACCGTCACTTTATGGACGAGAGCATTAGCAGCAGCTCTCCCCAGCCCAGCGCTCACCACCACCCATCTTCCAGATACCAAAAGGCCGTGTACAGGTCCTTGCTGGCAACGCAGCAGTGGGAGGGTGGGGGCTGAGGATGCAGGCTGGAAAAGCCAAGCCCAGGGAAACACATAAAACTTACGAAGGGTGGTGGCATCATGGGGGGCCCCGGTGGGAAGGGGGCAGGCGCTGCTGGGGGCCGGGGACCAGAATCGGGAACCGACTGTTGAGGGAGAGAAAAGTCATAGGACCCAGGATGGGCACAGAGATGAACTTTCGCAGAAGGGAAGCAGAGGGATGAAAGAGAAACACAAGTTCAGGAGGGAGTTTCCAAGCCCCATTTCCTGCCCATCCTGAGCCTGAGCCCTGCAGAGCTCTGCTCTCTAGTGCTAGCCCAGAGCACCAGCTGACGGATCCCTTCATGTCACCTGTATTTTGGGAGTTCCCATTTTGCCAAAGCCACAGCAGAGGCACAGAGGCTCTATTACAGGCATCTGGCTCTTCCCATGACATCAACCCATCCTCCTGCACCTCTCTCAAGCCAGTCAGGGGTTGACGTCTTCCCTTGGTCAGTTCACTGGGTTGGAGACTGTTGGTCCTTTACAGCCCTAGTGCTTTACAGGCAGCTTCCTTCTAACCAGACTCTTCACTCAGCCACCTGCTCCAACTTCTACTCCCAAACACCCCGGGCCATCCTCCTCCACCCGATGGCTACCCTTCCTTTACAAACCCCGAGCATGCACAGGCCCGCACAGTCCAAGCGTCCCTGTCTCTAACAGCTGACCACATGACACTATGTAAAGCAGCTCTATCTGACCCTTCCTTACTTTCCTCGTGTACACAATTTTATTACAACGTTTGCCTGGGTATGTTTTGCCCTACTACAGGGTGATGCCATTCCACAGAAGCAAGGATCACATGACTTGCTGAAAGCTGGATTCCTGGTACCTGCTGCAGGGTCTGGCACATAATAGATATTCAATAAATACTAAATGAATTTTTAAAACAATGAAGCAAATTAATATATAAAAATTTCCAATTCTAAAATGTCATTCTGTCTATAGAAATTACAGATGTATAAAATGATAGATGTACAAAATCTTCATTTTTATAAACACAGATGAGAATAAGCTTAAATATCCATCAGTAAAGATTCATCATACACAAACATAAAATGGAACACTACAGTCATAAATGAGAATGAGGAAACTCATTACTAAGATACAGATCAATGTCAACACCTTAAGATACACTGGTAAGTTGGAGGGAGGCAAGGTACAGCGAAGCTTTATCACATGTATAAACATCGGTGATAAGAGAGACAAAAGACAGAAGGGAAAGCTCTTCACAGTACGCCATTTTGTGTCTTAGAAACATGCACCATATGGCTTTATTACCATTTGGTGGTGGGGGCAGCTGGAGTCATGGCTCAGCAGTTAAGACACTTGCCTGCTCTTCCTGAGGGCCTGGGTTCGGTTCCCAGCACCCACATGATAGTTCACAACTGTAAATAACTCCAGTTCCAGGGAATCTGACATGTTTTATGGCCTCCATATGCACCAGGCACAGATGTAGGCAAACACTTAAGTACACAAATAAATCTTTTTTTTCCCAAGTATTTTGGGGACTAGAGAGATGGCTTAGTAGGTAAGAGCACTTGCTGCTTGAGTATCTGAGTTTGGATGCCAGAACAGAGGCGCACGCACGCACGCACGCACGCGCGCGCACACACACACACACACACATACACACACACACACACATGCGCACACAAGCTGTGCTTGGCTGTAACCACAGTACAATGGAGGGCTGAGACAGGACAATCATTAGAACTTGCTGGATGTCAGCCTAACTCAGTGAGAGGCCCTGTCTCTAGCAAGTAAGGCAGAGAAAGATGGATAAAATGCCTGTCACTTTCCTCTGATCTCAGTGCACAGACAGACAGACACATTTATTGTTTTGTGTGTTTGTTAGTTTGTGAGACAGGGTCTCACTGTGTAGCCCTTGCTGCTCCAGCACTCACTCTGTAGACCAGACTAGCATAGAACAAAGAGATCCTCCTGCCTCTGCCTCCGGGGGCTGGGATTACAAGTGTGTCCGCACCCAGCTCACACACTTTTTAAAAGGTGAAGATGGAGCTAAAAGGCTGTTCTTCCTAACTGGAAGCTGAGGAGCAGCATAGGAGTTCTAGGGAGAGGTAGTAGCTTGGATGAACAGGAACCACCCTATAACAGTTTCTCAGCTACACCTATCCTGAGGAGGCCTGGGCAGTGAAAAATGCTTTCTAACCTTTTTTTCTAGAAATATCTGTCTTTTACCTTGTCCTCCTAAGTAGTCATGTGCCAAGCTACTACAACTGACCCCATTCTCTACCTTCAGCTAAGGGCACTGTCCCTGTCCTCTGGAAATCTTAGCTGTATGGAATGTCAGAAACACGCTGCCACGGAAGGAAATCAAAATTTGTCTTCTACTCCTCCGCCCTGAACTGCTTTAACCTACCAAGTAATCATCGTCGAGTCTCATCAGGCCCAGCCCATGTTATGCAGTCCTGCCCAAGACAGAGACCTGGGAGTTTATCTATAGTGCCATACACTCAACAATACATCCCAAGTTCTCTTAGTTCTACTCCAAAAGATCCCTTCAGTCCAGGTACACTTCATTTTTTCCTCAACCCGTTTTTCCATCTATCTACTATGTGACCTCCCAAACCCTCATATCTACCTTTTTTTTTTTTTTTTTTTTTAAGATTTATTTATTTATTATTATGTACACAGAAGAGGGCGCCAGATCTCATTACAGGTGCTTGTGAGCCACCATGTGGGTGCTGGAACTTGAACTCTGGAAGAGCAGTCACCGCTCTTAACCACTGAGCCATCTCTCCAGCCCCTCATATAAACTTCTACCTGTACCCACAATACACTCTTCAAAATGTACCTCAGATCCATAAGCACCTGCTTAGAATTCTCCAGTCGTTTCCTACTGTTCTGAGCATGAACAGCACAACCCTATCCAGTTAGGTCTAGGAGGCTGCCAATGACCTTGCCAGCCTCTTCCATACCCATCTTCTGTGCTCCAGCCAGACTCAGGCTTTCTCCCATCTCAGGTATTCACCTGTGCACAGAGCACCTCTTCTATGTTCTATACACACTTCACAGACAACACACACTGCCAACCCACTGCACTAGCTCAAGCCCTCCTTTATATGCTCAATACCACACCCTTTACTGTTAGGAGTTACCCACTGGAAGTGTACAGGCATTAATTAGTATAATTCCAAATGTACTGTTTTGCGTGGCACTAAGACATACTCTATTAAACATGGATACTCACATGTTAGATTTAACGAACTATAACATCTAGTGGAACTTCACTAAAATGAAAACTAAGGCAGAGTTAAACTCAGCACAGTGGCTCAACACTGTCATCCTAGCACTCGGAGATAGAAGATCCGGAGTTTGAGGCCAGTGTGGGCCATGTAGTGAGTACCAAGCCAGCCTGGGCTGCTGAGACTCTGCCTCAAAATATACGTAATAAATGAGTTGGTGAGGTACCTCGGTGGATTAAGGCACTGGCTTTCAAGCCTGAGGACCTGCACTTGATCCCTGGGAGCCACAAGGTGGAAACAGAGAACCGACTTCTACAACTTCTCCTCCGACCTTCTCACATGTACTATAATACATGTGCATTCATCCAAAATGAGTAACAGAAATTTTAGAAAAAAAATTAAAGTGGGGCAGTTGTAAGCTGGAATGGATGCTTGTTTCTTGACTTGAATGGTCTTGGTAAGTCCCACCAAACTTAAGGGCCACTGGTAAGGCCTATCATCAAGAAAACACTGGAGGAGACCCTGGAAATCGCCACAAATGCAAGCTCTCCAACCTGGAGACAGGGCATCACTCTGTAATGAGGCTGTCCTGGAACTCACTGTCTATTCCACTCAGGCTCTAGCCTCAAATTTGCAACAAAACAGCCCTCTTACCTTAGCCTCCCAAGTGCCAGGATTATAGACATGCCAACTTTTGTTTTTAGTTGTATAGTCTACACTAGTCTTAAACTCCTGATGTTCTTGTCTCTGCCTCCAGCACAGGAATGCCACTACACACACCAATGCGTCTCTTCTGTCGTGTGAGAAAGTAAGACAGTAATGGCTAAAGTCTCACAGCTAGTTTCAGATGAGCCCCGACTGAATCTAATTTGCCTCCATTAGAAGCACAATGTCTGCCAGAGAAAGCAGCTATTTTTCATACCAACCTTCCCTGCAACTCCAACCTCATCTTAAGAATGTGTAGTGGGGGCTGGAGAGATGGCTCAGCGGTTAAGAGTACTGACTACTCTTCCAAAGGTTCTGAGTTCAATACCCAGCAACCACATGATGGCTCACAACCATCTGTAATGAGATCTGGTGCCCTCTTCTGGCCTGCAGCCATATATGCAGGCAGAATACTGTCTACATAATAAATAAATCAATCTTAAAAAAAAAATGTGTACAGTGGTGGCGCACACCTTTAATCCCAGCACTCAGGAGGCAGAGCCAGGCAGATCTCTGTGAGTTCGAGGCCAGCCTGGTCTATAGAGTGAGTTCCAGGACAGGCACCAAAACTACACAGAGAAACCCTGTCTTGGGAGGAAAACAAAGAGAATGTACAGTATGCCTATTGCCTACCCCGTAAAATTCCTCAACTTACAGTCAGGTGCTGGTGTCACTGGCCTTTAATTTAGAAGGCAAAGACAGGCAGATCTCTGTGAGTTCAAGGCTAGCTGAGTCTACACAGCAAGTTCCAGGACAGCCAGAGTTACACAGAGAGACCCTGTCTCAAAATAAAAAGTAAATTAGTAAGCTGGGCATGATGACATATGCCTTTAATCCCAGCACTTGGGAGGCAGAGGTAGGTAGACCAGACTGGCCTCGATCTCTGAGTTTGAGGCCAGTCTAATCTACTGAGGGAGTTCCAGGATAGCCAGAGCTAGGCAAAGCAACCGTCTCGAAAAACAAAAGGCTTTTTTTTTCTTCATCTACCATCCAAAGCCTTTCTATACAACCAATCCCACACTCTGGCCCATCCTGAGTCCAGGGCTTCTCAGTTCCTTTCTGTACAGGAACTGTTAGATTACCCTCTTGTTTTGTTCAAGACGATTGTGTTCCTTTAACATTATTGCACACCCCACATATACATTCTATGTCCTTTCAGGATAGAGCGCACCTCTTTGCAGAGCGGCATGCACCTCTGAGAGTGTTTACTGGGCTTCTGAAATTACCCACCTCTCCATTGCAGAGCAAAGTTCCCTACATTTCCGAAGTGAGTTTCTTTTTTTTTCCATTTCATAATGTTTGAAGACATGTGGGGGCACATGAGCACCTAGAGACCCAAAGCGGTGTTGGGAATCATCCTTGATCAATCTTGCACCTCATTCACTGAGGAAAGCAGAGTCTCTCAATCAATCCCAGAGCTCACGGATACAGCCAGCCTTACTAGCTGTCCTGCTCTGGCAGTCCAGTCTCTGCCCTCAAAGGCCAGAATTGCAGGGAGGTGGCCATCTTTGTAGGTTCTGGGTTCGCAGCACAACAGCATTTACTAAGCCATCTCCCGGGCTGGGTTTTCTCTTCTTTAAACTTGCCCAATTGCCGAGACAGGGCTCTCCACCTGAAATGCTTTGATGAAACACGGTCTCATCCCTAACCTTGGTGGGGTTTTTCCTACAACCTAAAACACTGTTTGCTGAGCACAGTCTGTGACAGAAACATATAGACTAGCAGAGATTCTTTGGCTTAGGGAAAGGAAGCTGGTATCGAATACTCATGTGGGAAAAATTACAAGACAGAAAGCTGTGTGTGATCACCTTCACACTGGGCTGGAGACTTCTGGCCAGAATTCAAACACTGGCCTATTTCCATCCGTTACCCAGGGGAAACGGAGCACTGGGGTGGATGGAAGCAAAGACGGGACTTTCAGAGCCTTCCCTTCCCTGGGCTGTCCTTTCTTTCCTCAAACACCTGCTCCTCTCACGGCGGCAGCACCGGTACAATTCTGGGTTGCTAACGCTTGCCTGAACTCTAAGGTGAACAGGGCAAGACGACAGAAGGACAGAAGAGGACCTGTTGTGTTTTCCTGAACAGAACACACATTTAGGGGCTGGGGGTGACAGTGGTTTCTGAGGCACAGAAACCAGTGGAAGCATGCTGCTACAAGAGGTAATCAAGTCCCAGACTTCACATCTATGGGGTATCTCAGAGCTGAGCATTCAGAAGAACAAAGAGAGAACAGACAAGAACGGAGAAACAGAGTGGGTAGAAATAAAAATAACAGCTAACAGGTAATGGTTGCTTATCATGAGCCAGAATCACACCAAGTTCACTGAATCCTCACAACCATCTTAGAAACCATCCCCTGAGGTTCTGACAGACTACACTTGACTATGGTTCTGAGAGGTTAAATGGTAGAGGCAGGTTTGGAATCCATGCAGTCTGACCCCCTAACGCTGCCTCCCAGAAGGAAGGATGGTGCCACAGATGACATTTCTTAGCCTTATCTTTTCCTCCCAATCCTCACACAATCCTGAGATTCTCAGACAGCCAAGTGATCCTAGGTTGGCCTGTTTGATTCACTCTCCCTCACTGAAGGAACCGTTATAAAATGAAGGCTAGGTAGGGGTGTATTTCTCAGAAAGAGGCGGCCATCATCGAAAAGAAACAACAGGGTTGGGAATGTAGCTCAGCAGTGAAGAGCTTGCCTGGCATTAACAAGGCCCTGGTTTCAATGCACAGTGCTGCAAAGAACAGCCGGGACACCGGGGCTGAGCCCCAACAGGCCCAGCCCCTCCCTCAACCAACCCCTTCCTAGCCTCTACTCTGGTGTGCAAGCCCTTGCATTTCTTCAGCTCCCCCGAAGAACCTGGGGATCTTTCTAGAATATAACTTCTTGTTGTCTCTGATCACCATCACCTCTTCCCTCTCCTGAAGAACAGAATCTTACGTTACTTCTGGCTCTCATCTTTGGGAGCCAGGGTTCAACTTCCTCCATTTACAGGTCTTCCATTCCTCCAACAGGATTCCCAAGACCCAGGCCCACCAGGACGCGGCCATGAAAGCTTCAAATGTCCTCCTACCCGCAAATCCCAGGGAATTTTTCCCAGTCCGGCTGAGCGATTCCTCTCCAACTTCATGCTTCCCGAATCCTAGAACCCATTGGCCTTAAATTTCCTCCTCAAAACCCGCCCCCTTTTGGAACTGATGGAGATTCAGTGTATCATTTTCACCCATCTTCCTTCTTAAAAGTCAATGGGAAATCCCAGGCCCAAAGGAAGGTAGTGTGACTCGCCCAAGGTCACACATAGTGATCAGTTTGTTGGAAGGCTGAGCCAGGGGCTTGGGACCAAGGGGCCAATGCTCGCCCATGGCTTGGACTAACCACTCCAGCTCGGAGGTGAAAACCAGGAGCCTCTCTTTGCTCAAGAAGCCCTCTCCTCACCTCCGGAGACAAGGTTTTGGGAACGCGTGGAGAGAGAAGGGAGTCGGTCCCCTACTGGGTCTGGGGGAGGGGCACGGGGCACGCCAAATGGCCCAGCAGGGCTACCTGGGGTTCCCGCCTCCCGCCCCCTCTTCCTCCCGCCCCGGCCTCTCCCCACAGACCCGCCCTTCGCTCCATCCCTTCCTCCTCCTCACGCACAGCCTCCCACAGCCCTCCGTGCCCGTGCCCCCGGGCCCCGGCCGCACACCCCCCGCCATGCTCCATCATGGCCTCCCCGCCCCTTCCACCCCAAATCCCCGCCCCCACCCCCCTCCGGGGCTCCTTGCCCTCACCCCTCGGTCCCCTCGCCCTCCCTCAGGGTCCCGGCTACCCCGGCGGCACCCCCGCCTCCCCGGCCCGAGCCCGGGCCGCAGGGGGCGCTGTGGGACAGCCCCGGGCCTCTCCACCCCCGCGCGGGGACGTTACCATGCCAGAGCCTCAGAGCAGCTGGGCCGGCTCGGCCCACTCGCCAGTAAAAACAGCTCTGATTGGCCGGGCCTCGGCCGGGAGGGCGGGGCCAGTGGGGGGTCGCACCCCTTCGTGGCCGGGGCTCCCGTGCCTTTCGCCGAGGAGCGGAGCCCCCCAACCGGCCCGGTGTGCCCGGTCCGGCTCCGCCCCCGGCACGGAGAGCCAGGCCCCGCCCCTGCGCGCAAGGTCCCGGCCCCGCCCCTCCGGGGGCGGGGCGCGCCTGCTCCCGCCTCGGCCGGACCGCGCGCCGGGCTGCGCACAGCGGCAGCGCCCGGCTCAGCTCCGCCGCCCGCGCCTCCGAGGCCGCCGCCCGCCTGGAGGGCACCGTCGCGCTCCACGGAGCGCGTTTTTGTTTTTGTTTTCTTTTTCCCTGTGCATTGTCTGTACTTTTTATGTCATTAATTCAAGAACTATTAACTGAACACCTGTTCCAGGAACCACGTGGGTGCACGGGGCGCGGCCGACACATCCCCCGAATTGGCCGGTCCTGGCGTGCACACGGGTCTACTCGTTTAATCCCGAGGTTGCTTTTGGAATCTGGCTCCACAACGTTTATAATGTGAGATAAATGTTCGGTTGTGCAGATAAGGTCTTGGGCTAGTAACTGACGACCGCTAGCCAGGGCTGGATGCAGAGCACCTCTTTCTTTCCCCCCCGGAAAATCCGAGTGAAGACGTTTCCTGTTTTCCTCTGTGAACACTTGTGCCCATACTCGATCCTCAGCAGCATGGCAGGTTCCTGAGCCTGAGTCGGGAAAACACACCTTTATGTCTCAACTTTATCAATAGTTGTGTAAAGTTTCTTGTACTTCTCGGGCAGGACATCAAGGGGGAAAGGGAGACCTGGGGAGGGAAAGAAGCCCCTCTCCCTGGGCTCTCATTTGCCTTTCCTGAAGCCATCTCAAATAGCAACCTCAAGTAGCTCTCCCTTTTTCTTGTTTTTATTTTATATATCGGGGGGCACACGGGTGCCCAGCGCACCCATGCGGAGGTTAGAGGGCAAGTTTCTGGAGTGGGTTCTCGCCTTCCTCTGTTTGGGCCCTGGGAATTAAAATCAGGTCATCAGGCTCGGTGGCAATTGGCTTTACCCACTGAGCCATCTTTCCAGCCTCTCCCTTATTTTTTAAAAAAGAACGTGTGTGTGTGTGTGTGTGTGTGTGTGTGTGTGTGTGCGCGCGCGCGCGTGGGCGCTGTTGCAAGTATGTGAGGTCAGAGGGTAGCCTGTAGAGATCATGACCATTCTCTCCTTTGACCGTGTCCCGGGATCAAACTCCTGTGGTCAGACCTGGCAGCAATCACCTTACCTTCTGAGTCCTCTCATTTGCCCTGATAGTTTTTTTGTGCAGCGTAGTCAAGCATCTGGCTTGACCTGAGTGGATATAACTAAGGTTACTGGCAGCAGTGTTGGGCATCACCCCACCCCACGACTAACAGTTTAACAGTGTCTAGATTGCCTCAGAGAGGACCTAGCCTTGGAGTTTACAAGCCTTTTTGGAGCACTTGAGGCACAACAGAAGTGGGTCAGAGGTTCCATGAATTTTGTTTTTTGAGACAGGGTTTCTCTGTGTAGCTCTGGCTGTCCTGGATCTCACTGTAGACCAGGCTGGCCTCAAACTCACAGGCCTGCCTCTGCCTCTCCAGTGCTGGGATTAAAGGTGTGCGCCACTAGCACCCAGCTACATTTTTTTTTTTTTTTTTTTTTTTTAAATCAGGTCTCTCGCTGGTCTAGAACTCACAAAGGAGACTAGCCAGTGAGCCCAGGGATCTGGCTGTCTCTGTGACCCAGTTGTGGGTTTACAGCTGACCCTACCATGCCTGGCCTTTTCACTAGGGTTCTGGAGAACTCAGGTTCTTGTGTTTGCAAGGCAAACCCTGAGCTGTTAGGTTTTGTATTCATTTTAGTGAGGCATTTGAACACAAAAACCACATGGTTTTGTTGTTGCTATGTGGTTTGGGGCTTTCTTTCTTTTTTTTAAAGACAGGGCCTCAGTATGTAGCACAGGTTGACCTAGAATTTACTATACAGTCTAGGCTGGCCTTGAACTCACAGTCCTGCCTCTGCCTCCTGAGTGCTGGAATTACAGTATGAGCCATTGCTCTGGGCAGACAATTTTTTTGTGGGGGTGGCAGGTTCAAGACAAGATTGCTCTGTGTAGTCTTAGCTGTCCTGGCTTTGAACTCAGAGATCTGCCTGTCTCTGCCTCCTGAGTACTGGGAGTAAAGGCTTGGGCCACCACCACCCAGCAAGACAAGTGGTTTTTTTGTTGTTGGCTTTCTTTGTTTTTTTTTTTTGTTTGTTTGTTTGTTTTGGTTTGGTTTTTGGTTTTTCTTTTAAAGATTCATTTATTTATTATGGATACAATGTTCTGCCTGCATGTATGCCTTCATGCCAGAAGAGGGCACCAGATCTCATAGATGGTTGTAAGCCATCATGTGGTTCCTGGGAATTGAACTCAGGACTTCTGGAAGAACAGCCAGGGCTCTTAACCTCTGAGCCACTTCTCCAGTCCCCAAGACAAGTGTTTTTAAAGGTCAAATAAATATATTTAAAAAAATTTTAAGACAAACAGCAGAACCTTGCTATGTTTATCTTCTCCCTGGAAACAACCATTTTCGCATCTTTTAGAGGTGTTTCTGTTGTGGTTCTTTTGGATTGTTTTTGTTTTTTGCTGTGTTGTTGTTGTTTGTTTGTTTTGTTTGGAATATCTACGTCCCTCTTCCAGTTTCATTCCTTCCCACAGGATGGGAAATCCAAGAAAATATCCCGACCCAAAGCTACTTCCTCCTTATAGATAATCTTTGAATGTAGGGACAGTGTAATTCCCTACGCAGCTTCTTTTTGTTTGTTTGTTTTTCGAGACAGGGTTTCTCTGTACCTTTGGTGCCTTTCCTGGACTAGCTCTGTAGACCAGGCTGGCCTCGAACTCACAGAGATCCACCTACCTGCCTCTGCCTCCCGAGTGCTGGGACAGCCCCGGCCTACGCAGTTTCTTGTTAGATTCCCACATCCCTCCTCGGGGAGATCTTGCAGATGATGTGGGCATCCCTGGGGCTGGGGAATAACCAAGGGCAGCTATTTGTAGAGAGGCTCAGCACAAGCCAGGGGCCACTGACCCCATGTGAGGTGCTCTCATGGCAGGACGGAGCTCAGAGGGAGGGCCAGGGGCTAGGCCCTGCCATTTTCTACTGCAGAATTGTGGAGAGTCCAGAACTCTCATTTAGAACCTGGCCTTCCAGGTACGGTTTTTTGTAAAACTAAATTTTAGAATGTGTTTTACTTAACAGTTCGTTGGCTTATGGTGTTGAAATATTTAGAATATGAATATTGATTTATAGTCTTGCCTCAGCCTCAGAGTCAAGAGGGACAGATGTAAGGATTTAGCTCTTTTCCTTTCCCTACTTATAACTTATACATCATTTATAGTGTCCGTCTACCAAATTCAATCCTGTAATAATTTTCCGCTTGTTTAACATCAGTCCTTACAACACTGCGATTATCATTCTAAGTGGAGCCAAGCAGCAAGCCGACGCGGCTCCTTTTCTGCACAAATTCTCATTATTTCCCGGAATTAGTCATTATCTGCTTCTGTTGTTGTTGTTCATTTGCTTTGTGTTATTAATTTAATTTTATTTTATTAATTTATTTGTGTTTTATGTGTGTGTGCCCACAGACAAGTTGTGGGAACCAGTTTTCTCCTTCCACTGTGTGAGGAGTCCCAGGATCAAACTCACGTTATCAGGCTTGGTGGCACTGGCCTTCACTCACCAAGCCACCACACTGGCCCTCATTGTCTTTTGTTTTGTTTTTGTTTGGGGGGGGGGCAATGTTTCTCTGTGTAGTTCTGGCTGACCTGGAACTCTCTCTGTAGCCCAGGCTGGCTTCAAACTCAGAGACCCGCCTGCCTCTGCCTCCCGAGTGCTGGGATTACAGGCGTGCGCCACCACCGCTGAGCATTTGTTTTTGTCATTGTTTTACATGTTAAGTTTATTGTTCTCAATATGCTCTGAACAGCCTTTTATAGCATCTTATGTGTTTCAGGTTGCAATAATCCATCTTCCATCTTGAAAACTGCCAGTTATTGAGTGATTGTGGGGTTTTTCTGTTGTTATTTTGTTTTGTTTTGTTTTTGGAGCTGAGGATCTAACCCAGGGCCTTGTGCTTGCTAGGTGAGCACTCTACCACTGACCTAAATCCCCAACCCAAGTGATTGTGTTTTATTTAATTCTTTTCTCTTCACAATCTGCTTCTCCAATTTTATTTTATTACATTCAGTGTGTGTGTGTGTGTGTGTGTGTGTGTGTGTGTGTGTGTGTTATTCAGGATTCAAACCCAGGGCCCTGCAAACGCTCTAGCACTGAGTCACATCCCCAACTATGAGGTGTTAAAATAATACACTTGTTCTCCTGTTCTTGTGCATTTAGGCTGTGAAAAAAAAATCCTTAAGGTTAGGAGACGGCTCAGTCTGTAAAGTGCTTGCCTCACAAGTATGAGGACCCAACTGACCCCATGTAAAAAGCCAGCCTTGGGCCAGGCGGTGGTGGCACTCACCTTTAATCCCAGCACTCGGGAGGCAGAGCCAAGAGGATCTCTGTGAGTTCGAGGCCAGCCTGGTCCACAGAGCTAGTCCAGGACAGGCTCCAAAGCTACACAGAGAAACCCTGTCTTAAAAAACAAACAAACAAACAAAACAAAAATCAAGATATGCATACAGGCTTGTACACATGCTTTCGTGTACACACACACACACACACACACACACACACACACACACGTCTGACATATCCAATCTCTGGCTTCATTGACGTAGGCGTCTATACAATGGAATGTCGGTGTAACGCCAAGTGTCTCGGAGTTGAACTTACAATGCGGAAGAGGATTAACGGCATAACAGTTTGTTTGCTTTAGATAATGACTATACAGACTACTAGATGCTGGTTTAAAAGTTAGTGTCTCCCCCGACTGTAGTGATGGGAGTGGCCTTTGGACTATGACGGAGGCAGAGCAGCTGGCCTGGGGAGCAGACCCCAGAAGGACTGATGTCTGGAAGCGTCCCAAGGGACGGGAGTACAAGTACGACTGGCTACTTCCGAGACAGGAAGACTTGTCAACCTTACACTCTCCAGTGCTCACCTAACTTCTCGGCATGCGCACTGTCTGCCCACAGCCCCACCACAGTCTGGAGCCTTACAGGTTGTAGTGTGTGTGTGTGTGTGTGTGTGTGTGTGTGTGTGTGTGGTGTACTGCACATGTGTGTTGTGGGTATGGATGTAAAATACTAAATGGTAGTCTTTTTGTCGAACACTGTAAATGAATTCAACGTATTTTTATCCCCTCGCTGTGTAAAACCTCTATACAAACCCCTTACGCACACTGGTAGAACTTTATTAACATAGGTCCTGCCAGCTGCACTGCCAGAATTCTGGTGACTGACGTGGACGACCCTTCCACTATCATTCACTCCCTTTGCACATATTCTTTAAAAAAAAAAAACCGAGCCACACTCTTAAAAGACTGTGAGGGGTTGGGGATTTAGCTCAGTGGTAGAGTGCTTGCCTAGCCAGCACAAGGCCCTGGGTTCGGGCCTCAGCTCTGGGGAAAAAAGAAAAAAAAAAAAAAAAAGACTGTGAGGTCAGACCCCAGCCAAAGGGGAAAAGGCACAGTCACTCCCTACCTGAGTATTAGAACCAAGTAATTTCCTGTCTAGGTGTGCTTGCTCGTCCACTTTAAAAAAAAAATAATGTATTTATTCTTATTTTGGTTTTTAAAATAATTTATTTATTCTTATTTTATGTGCATTGATGTTTTGCCTGCATGTATGTCTGTGTGAGGGGGTCAGATCTTGGAGTTACTGACTGTTGCTAGCTGCCATGTGGGTGCTGGGAATTAAACTCGGGTCCTCTGGAAAAGCAGTCGATGCTCTTAACTGCTGCGTCATCTCTCCAACCCCTTGCTCATCCACTTTTATGAGTAGTGCACTCTTTCTTTTTCTTTTTTTCAATTCATGTGAGTATTTTGCCTGTATTTATAAATACCTACCTATCACATGTGTGCCTGGTACCCATGGAGGTCAGAAGAGGATGTTAGATCCCCTAGAAAGGGAATTACAGATTGTTGTGAGCCATCATGTGGGTGCTGGGAACTGAACCCAGGTCCTCTGCAAGAGCAGCTGTGCTCGTAACCTCTGAGGCCCCCTTTCCAGCCTTGGCGCCTGTCCTGGAACTCACCCTGTAGCCCAGGCTGGCCTCGAACTCACAGAGATCCGCCTGCCTCTCCCTCCCAAATGCTGGGATTAAAGGCGTGCGCCACCGCTGCCCAGCTGCTTTTCTTTTCTTTTCTTTCTTTCTTTCTTTCTTTCTTTCTATCTTTTTTTTTTTTAGATTTATTTATTTATTATGTATACAACATGTGTGCCTTCATGCCAGAAGAGGGCACCAGATCTCATTACAGATGGTTGTGAGCCACCATGTGGGTGCTGGGAATTGAACTCAGGACCTCTGGAAGAGCAGTCAGTGCTCTTAACCTCTGAGCCATCTCTGCAGCCCCTTTCTTTTCTAACAGGAAAGCTGGGAATGGGTGAGTGGTACCTACTCTGATGAAGGAGCATGCTTATTTCATACACTGAATTGAAGAGGTGTCTTGGGCTTTTCTTAATTAAATCCTACTCATCAGTGTGGTTGAGCCTGAAAGGAAATGGAGAGGGATGGAAGGGATAAGAGTGTGGCTAAGGAGAGGGATGAAGCCCCCAGGTTAGAATACCAACATTCTTCTCAGCCGTCCCTAGATGAACTTCACCCCTCGGAGCTGTGGCTGGCTTAGGTATGTTAGTGAAGGTGAGTTACTGGGGGTTGGGGTGTGTCCAGTGATTGAATGTGTGCCCAGCATGCACATGGGTCTGGATCCGATCCTTACGGCAAGTGTGAGAGATCAAGAGAGGCTAAATTAAAAATAAATATTTAAACATAGTCAAATTAAAAATAATTTATGAACTGTAAGATGTTCTGAAATCACAAAGGCCTAAAGGACCATCCAGACCAGATGTCAAGACAAACAAGTATCCACTAGCCAGGGTTTGAGTCTGGGACTACTCATTTCTGTATCGCACTTAGCACCTGGAATATTACCAAAGGCGAGTGTTTGTTAAGTGAATAAGCAATGGAAGAATGAACATCGCCTTCATGAATGAATGTATGGCGAAAGACAGGTGAGTATCAGGTAGCCATCAGTGGGTGTGGCACCACGAAGAATGTTTAATTTGTTTCTATTAAATGGCTACATTTTTAGTAACAAGGACCAACAATTTTCATGTATATGAATCTGCATTTCATATCCAGTCATTCAATAAGTGTTTAGCTAGTGTCCTAGTATGTGCCAGATACAATTCTAGGTCCTGAGCATACAGTGATATTCATTCATTTTATTTGTTTGTCTGTTTAAAAAATACCTCCTGCCATGACTATCAACTTCAGCTAGTAAGAGTGTTGGTTGGCCAGGCAGTGGTGGCAAACACCTTTATTCCAGCACTCCAGAGGCAGAGGCAGGCAGATCTCTGTGAGCCTGGTCTACAGAGTGAGTTCCAGGACAGCCAGGGCTGTTACACAGAGAAACCCTGTTTCAAAAAACAAACAAAACAGCCAGGCAGTGGTGTCACACACTTTTAATCCCAGCACTCGGGAGGCAGAGGCAGGAGAATCTTTGTGAGTTCCAGGCCAGCCTAGTTGTGAGATCCAGGAAAGGCACAAAGCTACTCCTGTCTCAGAAAAACAAAACAAAAAAGAGTGTTGATTGATCCTTGATCTGTGGGGCAAAATCGAACATAGTTTCATTTAGTTATTGATTGGCTCTGATTTTAAGACCAAATGTTCTCTTTGGAAGCGTCTACTCAGCCAAACAAAATCCTTGAGAAAATTAACTCAAAGAGAAAAAGGCTATTTGGCTCACAATTTTGGAAATTCCAGTGTGTGATCAAACAGCCCTTCTGTTTCCCACGTGGTGGAGCAAAACCATGAATCAGGGAAGGAGGAAAGGGGAGGAAAGGGCTGAAGTTCCACAACCCCCTTCAAGGGCACTCTAAGTGTCCTACGGACCCCCACATGGCTCCACATCCCAAATGTTCCACGACCTCCCCGTGCCACCACGTACGGACCTTGTTGGAACCAAGATCTAAACTACAGAAGAAAGTCATTTCTCCTAGTTTCATTTCTTCCTATTTTTTGCCATTAATATTTAGTTTGGGAATGTGATATTTAGTGATTTAAAAAAAAAACAGGTCAAGTAAAAATAATAGCAGGTAACGGAAGGAGACAGACGGCAGAAAGTTTAATCTTCTGATTCTTCAAGTCAAACTGATGATGTCACGAGGAAAGAGAGTCCGTTGGAACCTGGCATCTGGCAGTTGCTAGAGGAGCTTGTGGCTGGGCACAGGGTACCCGGGACCCTCCCTGGCCCTGAATCTCCAAAGCTGCCAATACTGTGTGTTCAGGCCTGTGCACAAGAGACACAGCGCATCTTGGGACTGAGAGAATTATCTGGAATGGAGAAGGACAATCCCCCACACTTGGTGACTCCCACATCAGTGAAGGCTATCATCTCAAAGATTGAGGCTGCCCAGCTAATTCGGACTCAGGAGGTAACCCCACAGATGAGGAAACATGCTTCTGTTGGGGTCTGACGTACAGGCTGGGGACTGATCTCACGTTTACAGAGGATTCCAGCCTTTGGGCCTTTGGGGGTCCTGGGATACTTGACAACCTGGGTTTTCAGACAGATGACTTCAGAGTGTCCACATCCTATATTTGACTTCTGCAGGGTAGGCTGAGACCAACTACCCCAGAAGGCAGGGCTGTAAAGTAACAGCCCCTAGATAAGTGGGCAGGAAGGCCCTGGTCAGTGCCTAGTGATAGGTGGAAAGGCGGAGCAACTTTTTGAAATTCAGACTGTGTGGACAGACTACCAGAATCCCTACACTGTCCCTGGAATGCTTGGAGTGTGATCAAAGCTCAGGTCACTTTGTATGTAAGACTCTGATGCAGTTCTGGCTCAGTCTCCCCCATCTCCTCCTAAGTCAGACTTGATGGAGTGGAATGCGGGGGGTGGATGTGGGACAGCAGAGGACACATTTTTCTGATGGGTCTGCCTTTATATGTTACTTGGCCTTTTTCATTTGCAGCTCTAAATATTTTTTCTTTATTCTGTATGTTTAGTGGCTTGATTATTATGTGGCGAGGGGACTTTTTTTTTTTTAATCCAGTCTATTTGGTGTTCTGTAAGCTTCTTGTATCTTCTTCAGGTTGGGAAAGTTTTCTTTTATGATTTTGTTGACTGTATTTTCTGTGCCTTTGAGTTGTTCTTCTTCTTCTTCTATCCCTATCATTCTTAGAGTTGGTCTTTTCATGGTGTCCCAGATTTCCTGGACATTTTGTGTTAAGACTTTTTTTGGCTTTAGTGTTTTCTTTGACTGAATCTGTTTTCTCTATTGTGTCTTCAACGTCAGACAACGTCAGAGATTCTCTGTTCCATCTCTTTTTTTGTTTTGTTTTGTTTTGTTTTTCGAGACAGGGTTTCTCTGTGTAGCTTTGCGCCTTTCCTGGAACTCACTCTGTAGCCCAGGCTGGCCTCAGACTCACAGAGATCCACCTGGCTCTGCCTCCCGAGTGCTGGGATTAAAGGGGTGCGCCACCACCGCCCGGCCTGTTCCATCTCTTGCATTCTGTTGGTTGTACTGTAGTTCCTGTTCATTTAGTCAGAATTTCTGTTTCCAGGCTTCTCTCAATTTGTGTCTTCTTTATTGTCTCGATTTCAATTTTCAAATCTTGAACTGTTTCCTTCATCTGTTTAATTGCTTTTTCTTGGCTTTCTTTGATTTCTTCCATTTTTTTGTTTGTTTTCTTCCACTTCTTTAAGGGATTTTTTCATTTCCTCTTTAAGGGAATTTTTTATTTCTTTTTTAAGGGCCTCTATCATCTTTTTTTTTAAAAGATTTTATTTATTTATTATGTATACAGTGTTCTGTCTGTATGTATGTCTGCACACCAGAAGAGGGCGCCAGATCTCATTTGGATGGTTGTGAGCCACCGTGTGGTTGCTGGGAATTGAACTCAGGACCTCTGGAAGAGCAGCCAGTGCTCTTAACTGCTGAGCCATCTCTCCAGCCCCCTCTATCATCTTCTTAAAAGTCATTTTTAGGGTTAATTTCTTCTGCTTCTTCTGCATTGGTATGTTCAGGTCTTGCAGATGTAGAACCACTAGGTTCTGATGGTTTCATATAGGTCTTTATGTTATTGCCTGTAGTTTTGCACTGGTGTCTACTCATCACTTCCTTTGCTCGGTGTCTGTGTCTGAGGGTGCCTCTCTTGTTCCAATTGATAGTCTTGTTCCACTGCGAGTTTTTGGTCGAATTGGTGCTGATGGGCTGTTTCTCCGGGAGCAGCTTAATCCAATCAGTGTTAGTGGGTTTTGTCTCAGGGAGCAGTTGTTCCCAATCAGTGCAGGGTGGGCTTATGGCTCCAGTGGTTATTGGTATCTCATGGGATGGTTTTCTTGGCGAGGGGTCAGGGAAAGAGGCCACTGTCTGGTCCCTGGGGCTCCAATGGCTGGGGGAGGGGTTAGAGACCTGGTCTGCTGGTCTGGAGATGGGGCCTTACCTGTTCCCAGTCCATGTAGAGTGGGCTTATGACTCTGGTGACCTGGTTCAGTGGCTGGATGGTTCCTTCTCTTGCATTCTTGGATTGCACTCTAGTTCCATCCATTTGCCTGCAAATTTCATGCTGTCATTGTTTTTCTCTGCTGAGTAGTACTCCATTGTGTATATGTACCACATTTTCTTAATCCATTCTTCTGTTGACGGGCATCTAGGTTGTTTCCAGGTTCTGGCTATTACAAATAATGCTGCTATGAACATAGTTGAGCATGTATCTTTGTGGTATGATTGAGCATTCCTTGGGTATATGGCTGGGTCTTGAGGTAGTTCGATTCCTAATTTTCTGAGAAACTGCCATACTGATTTCCACAGTGGTTGTACAAGTTTGCATTCCCACCAACAGTGGAGGAGTGTTTCCTTTACTCCACATCCTCTCCAACACTGACTGTCATTAGTGTTTTTGATCATAGCCATTCTGACAGGTGTAAGGTGGTGTCTCAGAGTCTAGAACACATTCTTGAACCTTTGATCCAGAGCGTTTCTGTGGGATTCCGTTTTGGGGGGGGTTTGCTTTGTTTCTTGGGTTTGTTTGTTTGTTTTTCTTTCCATGTGGCCTCTGAGTCGTGAAATTCTAGATATCCCTAGCAAGTTCTGAAATTCTGAAGGTGTGTTCACTGTGGATCTTTAGTGTCACTGAGCTTAAAGATGAAAATGGTTAGAGCCAATGCTCTCTGTGTTCAGGGCACAGTTCTAAACACTTCACAGCATCAACACATACCACTCCCCTGAAAGCCCAACATTAAGGACTATAATGAGCTAAACTTTACCAGTGAGAAAACCCTGGATCTGGAGTTTAGCAACTTGTCTGAGACCAATGCTGCTAGGGCTTGGACAACTGGCCCCAGGATCTAGGCTCCTAACCTCTGCCATCTGCTGCCCTGCCCCTACCCCATACAGGATATTTCCACCCAGCTCTCAGACATCTTGGACAATGTCAACTGCGCCATAAATCGCTTCCAGGAAGAACTGGGATACGATTTAAAGGAAAAGGCAAAGCCTCTCCAACCAGAGCAGAAAGGCAAGAAGAGATTCATCTTGCTGGAGAAAATTGCCTCCTTCTCCAAAGATGCTAAGGCTAAGGAGAAACACCTGTATGAGATCCTGCGCTGGCTGGGAGACTGGGGTGAGTCTTCAGGCTTGGTGTGGTGCTGGGAGCTGGTGCTTTCCCCCAAGACACTGGTCCCTGTTGGCCCAGGCGTTTCCTTTCTCCACCTAGGTCAGCACTTGTGAAGAAGGGCATGGGAGTGGTGGGCGTGGGGCAGCAGAGGACACATTGTAACACTTCTTCCCCAGAGATGGATTCTACCACTCACATCATAGTACGAAAACTGCCCCCCCCACCTCCAAGGGCTATATCAGTCAGATCTTTGCTGCTCCTGCAAATACCTGGGAGAAAGAAAGGACGAAGGGTTCATTTTGGCTCCTGACTTCAGAGGTGTCAGTGATGGTCTCGTGACCCTATCATCACTTTAGGCCTGAGGCCAGGCAGAAGGTTGTGGTGACATAGGATTGTGGCAAAGGAGGTTCTCCACTCATGCAGCTAGAACTCAGAGAACAGGAAGAGGCCAGGGTCAAGACATACCACTTAAGGCACACCCCCACTTTCTCCAGCTCGGTCTCCTATCACCCCCCACAACAGTGCACGTACATTTTGAATCTATCAATGGAATAATCTACTGATTAGGTCAGAAATGCACTCCCAGAGGTGTGCTTCCCTCAATCCAGTCCAGATTGATCACCACACATGGGTCTGGGAAGGTGGCCCAGTGGTAAGTGTTTGCTATGCAAACTGGAGGACCTACATTCAGACTCCCAGAACGGACAGAAAAACCCCGAGAGTGACAGTTGTGCCTGTACCCTCAGCCCTGGGAAGTGGAGGAAGGTGGATTGCAGCCAGCTTAGCAGAAATGGTTCTGTTCCTGGTTCAGTGAGAGGAGACACTCCACTGTAAGCTCTGGGCTACGCACACACCCAGGCACACAAGCATAGCAGCCTAGACTACCCAGTGAGACTTTACCTCTAGCCAGCAGACAGACGAGCACAAAGAACGCGGCTGAGTCTACTTAACCCACTCAGTGGTCCAGATGTTAGATGATGCAGCAGGCGCAGGTTAACCAGCCACGTGGCAGGCTGCGCCTCACGTTGGCTGCCATCTCTCATGCCTGTTGCACTTCTGCATGGCAGGCCTCGAGTCAACCACTTCACAAGGGTTCCCTGACTCAGTCCTTGCCCAACCCTTTTTCAGGGAAGGAAACGGAAGCTCGAGGAAGAGATCTGCCCAATAGCTAGCGTCCAACAAAACCAGTCCACCCTTGGGTCTGCTGTAGGGCTCCATGGGGGTCCCCAGAGGGCACACTTCTCAGCCTGGGCCCCCACCCCATCCAGGTGACAGTCTGACCTATGAGATGAAGGATAGGAAGAGCGCGGAGGAAGAGGAAGCCCTGGACGAATGGATCGAGGTGATGGAGAAAGTGTTGCCTCTCTCCCTCATAGCCACCAAAGGAGGCATCGAGTCTCTCATCTCTCTTTGCTCCACTCTCATTGAAGAACAAAAGAAAAGGACGCAGAGTAGGTTCCTGGAGCATCTAGGAGGAGAGCTGAGTGGGGATGGGCTGGATGCCATCTCAGGGGAGGAGGTCTCAGGACAGTCTGTAGGGGCTTCTGATCCTCCTCCATAACACACATGCAGCAGAGTGGGAAGCCAGGATGCAGAGCTGGGGTACTGGACTCACACTGGTCACAGAGCTGCACTGCCCTGTTTGATCTCCCAGAGGACCTGGGTTTGAGTCCCAGCGCCCAGACAGCAGCTCACTGTCTATAACTCCAGTTCCAGGGTATCCGACGCCATCTTCTGGCCTCTATGGGCACTGCTTGCACATGGTGCACAGACCAAAAACACCAATACCTATAAAGTAAAAAAAAAAAAAAAAAAAAAAAAAAAAACTTAAAAAAAAAAAAGATACAGGGGGTTGGGGATTTAGCTCAGTGGTACAAGCGCAAGGCTCTGGGTTCGATCCTCAGCTCAAAAAAAAAAAATAGATCTAGGTAGGAGTGAGGTGAAAATGAGGCTTTCAGGGCTTCCTGGAGCTGCGGCCTCATGTCTAGGAAACAAGGCTTAAAGGCCAGAGAAGCTGCAATTTATAGGCAGAGCTTGAAGAACATCCCTCCGTTGCTCTTACCCCAGCTGCCAAGCCAGGTTTGGTAAGCTTTGGTTGGAAGTCCCTCTAGAGCTTTCCCAATTCTGGATTCTCCTAAGCCGGTCAGTCTCCAGCTCGACTAAACCTCGGAATTTTATCCTGTCTACACTAGGTTGATCTGAGGTACCTCCTGCATTTTGTAGATGAGAGCCCTGAAGCTCAGAGACCAGAGGGGCCACAAGACACCTGGGCCCAGCCCCTTGCTCTGATTAGTCTTACTCAAGAGCATGGGCTTCGGGGTGAGACAGAATTCAGTTTGAATCCCATGTCTACCAATTTTGGGCTGTATGGCTTGGGATTTTTGTTTTGTTTTGTATTTTTCGAGACAAAGATTCTCTGTGTAGCCATGGTTGTCCTGGAACTAGTTCTGTAGACCAGGCTGGCCTCGAACTCACAGAGATCCACCTGCCTCTGCCTCCCGAGTGCTGGGATTAAAGGCGTGCCATCATGGCCCAACTGGACATCTTTATTTTATCTCTATGAATCTGCTTCTTCATATGTAAAATGAAGAGGATATTATCTACCCTCAGGGTTGGGAAGAGGTGTGTGTGGGGTATGAAATGTCTGATCATGTTTGGAATATGCCAAGCTTAATTAACAGTAGCTAACATGAACATTTCCATGAATTCTCTTGGACAAGTTCATTATCATTATCAACTAAGTGACGTTGAAGCCAGGTATGGTGGCTCATGCCTCTAATCCTAGCACTTGGGATGCAGAGGCAGGAGGATGTCTCTGAGCTCAAGTCCAGCCTGGTCTACAGAGTGAGTTCCAGGACAGCCAGAGCTATGTAGAAAAACACTGTTTCAAAGGAAAAAGAAAATGAAGTGAAGTTGAATGTTAAGGAGGAGGGAATGGAAACCGGTGACTATCTGTCCTGTTTCTTCACCACATCATATCTTCAAGTATAGTTATTTGTATACTTATTTTCCTTCAAGTGTAAATTTGTGTGGTTTGTTTGTGTGTAGGCCAGAGTTTAATATCGGGGGGGGGGGGGGGGAGGGTCTTCCTCAACCATTCTCTCCATCTTATTTTTTGAGACAGTCTTTCACTGAACCTAGAGCTTTCCTATGGGCTAGACTGGTTGACTAGCAAGCCCAGGAATCCCCCTGTCTCTGTCTCTCCAGTCATGGGCTTATAGGTGTGCCCAGTGTGTCCAGCTTTTTATCTTGGTGCTGGGGATCTAGACTTAGGCTCTTTTTTGTTTGTTTGTTTGGTTTGGTTTTTGGTTTTTGGTTGAGACAGGGTTTCTCTGTGTAGCTTTGCGCTTTTCCTAGAACTCACTCTGTAGACCAGGCTGGCCTCAAACTCACAGAGATCCACCTGCCTCTTAGATTTAGGCTCTTATGCTTACACAGTAAGTGCTTTACCAACTGACCATCTCTGCAGCCTGACAGTGTAAACTCTTGAAGGGCAAAAGCTCTATCTTTTTCTTTTTTTAACTCATGGGGCTTGTTTATTGAACATTTACTTTGGAACTTACTTGACCTCAAATATGTAACTCTAAATCCTAAGAATTAGAATCTGTGGTGCTTTCCATTTTTCTAATGAGGAAACTGAGGCACAAAGTTAGGGAATGTACCCAAGGCAAATGTTATTAATTAGATTTGGATCCAAGTGACTTAGTCTCAGAGTTCTGAACCCCAGGATCATATGGCTCATCTGACAAGGCCAGCAAGATGCTAGACTGAGCTCAGTATCACTCAAGCACCAAAAGTCCTCTTGCCTTGCATCCAAAGCCAGTCGCTGCTTTCTTTGCAAGTGATGTTTGAGAAGATGTTCCAAGATGATCATTCCATCAGTCCTACACATAGTTAAGTACAAAGATGTAGGACCGTGACCAGTCCTGGAAGAGCTGAGATCTGCCACCGGGGTTGCTCACAGCACACATGGTCTATGCTTACTGTATTTTCTTGGGATGAAGGGACAATGTGACCCCCCCACACACATAGGCAAAGACAGTTTGTTTTTTGTTTGTTTTTGAGACAGGGTTTCTCTGTAGTTTTGGTAGGCCAGGCTGGCCTCGAACTCACAGAGATCCACCTGGCTCTGCCTCCCGAGTGCTGGGACTAACCACAGCACTGGCCAAAGACAGTTATTAACACAATAATAACCTGTGAACGGTTGTAACAGATTCTCTACATGCAGTTCAGAGGTAACAGAAGAGGGAAAGGAGACTTGTAAGTGGGGTTGAGAGGTTTGGGTAGTCGGCATTAAGGAGCCAAACATGGATTTGGGAGCTGGGAAGGAGCAAGATTAGAAAAGTGACTCCTTGTGAGGGGTAGGTTGAACTGAGTGGAGCCTGGCAGCTGGTCCAGGTCCTTCTGGCTCTACAGGCGCTATGCAGTTGGTAGACCTAAGGCTAAGCCCGAAGCAATCTCAGGATCTCAGGGATGTCTCACAGTGCCAGCTCCTTATTGGTGCCCATCCCAAAGAGGGGTGGGTAAGAATTCTGGCTCAGCAAGGTCTGGAGCATCGGTCTACTTCTTTCCTAGTGGGCTTGCTGCTTCTTCATGGGAGCTTGCTGCCTCTCCATGGGAGCTTGCTGTCTCTCTCCTCTCCATCTCTTCCAGTGTCCAAACATAACTTCTGGCAGGACTGGCGGGAGAAAAGACCACAGAAGTCCTCGCTCCTTCCTCAGCCACTGAGCCCAGAGCAGATGCTCCAAGACAAGAATACCACCTGTACAAAGGTCTCCGAGGTGAAGTCCATGCTGCAGGAGCTCCTTGACTCCACCATGTTCAACAAAGGAGAGGTCAAGGCCATCAGATACATGTCCACTGTCGTGGAGAACCTCAACAAGGCCTTGATCCTCCAGCATAAGGAGAACAGGAATCTGGAGTTGAAATACAGATGTTTGCAGGGGGAGATGACCAAAGAGTTGCACAGCCAGAGGCTATACTTTCAGAAATCCATCCAGGTCCTCGAGAGCAAAAGGGATGCTCTGCTAAAGCAGGTAAAGGTTCTAGGGGGTAAATACCATGACCTCCTCACAATAAAGCATGCCCTGGAATTCCAGCTGAAGACCATTCAGACTGCTGGTGGTCTGGAAGAAACCCCTGAGAAAGGGACCCTTCCAAAGAAAGATACAGCCCTGGAAGAACCCCAACCGGAGCTCAAGGAGGAAGAACTGTTGTTCTCACCGCTTTCCCAAAGCCACCTGGCCAAGGCCTGGGACAGCAGCACACCGCCCGCCCAGCAGCCGCTCCCCACCCCAGCCACAGATTCGAGGATCGAAGATGCGTTCCCTGGCCACACTGAACACCTGGAGCCTGTGCTGCTCCATCCGGAGGCTCTCCGGTTCCCTACACAGTGGGAACCATTGGTGGAAGAGGCCCCCGGACAGGGAGGCAAAGAGCAAGTGGACCACTCCTCCCCAGCGAGCTCCAGGAGGACGCTGTTGGAGAGCCACATGGAGCACTGGGAGGAAGAGCTGGGCTGGGAGACCAAGAGGCAACGGTGGCTGCAGGAGGAGGAGATGTGGCTACAGCGGCAGAAGAAGTGGACCCTGCTGGAGCAGGAGCACCAGGAAAAGGTGCGGCAGTGGGAGGCGGAGGAGGCTGCCAGGCAGCAGTGGCAGAGACTCACCCAGCCGGAAGAGGAGGCACGGAGCCCCAGGAAAGCCTCCGGGGAGCGGAAGGGAGGCTCGGAGAAGCTGATCTTCACGACCACCAGCCGGTGGAGGAACCTGGAGAAGTCAGAACCATCATCAGCGCCTTCCCCGTGCCGGGCACAGTCTGCCCGCCAGAGCAGGAGGTCCCATTTACCCATGTCTGCACACACCCAGCAGCCTGGCCAGGGAACCCAGAGGATCCTGAGTTCAACGGAGTTGATACAAACGCCACGGTCCCGCCAGGTTTCTGCTAGACCCAAAAAATGTGCTTCTTTTCCCATCACGGGGACGTCCATCCGAAGGGTGGCCCGGCCCGCTTTGCAGAAAGCCCCAGTGACCCCTAAGGACAAGGTGTACCACATAGACATGGGGGGCCAGCTGAAGAACCTGCAGATCCTGGGTAGTACGGAATCAGAGCTGGCACTGCCACAGTGCCTACGCAGCAAGGCCCTAGAAGTCACTGCCATTGCCATGGAACTGAGTGTCCTCAGACTACAGAACCTGTGCAAGAAGTACATCCAATACAGATGTTTCCAGAGCCTCAGGTAGGTGCCCAGCAGACACCCGGTACCCACCTAGCACCCACCCATACCCACACAACAGACACTCAGCACCCACCCACACCCACACAGCAGACACCCGGCACCCACCCACACCCACACAGCAGATACCCATACCCACACAGCAGATACCCATACCCACACAGCAGACACCCATACCCACACAGCAGACACCCACCCAGCACCCACCCATACACTCACACAGCAGACACCCGGCACCCACCCACACCCATACAGCAGATACCCATACCCACCCAGTAGACACCCATACCCACACAGCAGACACCCACCCGGCACCAAACCCACACCCACTGCAAAACAGGGTAGAGCCAAAACCCAGGGACAGATAAAGAATGTGGACAGAAAAACCATGGGGGACTCCCCCAGGTCTCTTGGGAAAGGGGACTAACAAAGGCTGTTTGGTGTCAGGCCTGGGACGACACTCCAGGGTGTAGGAGGGACAGCATCTGGATGTTGTTTTCCTTATGGTGGGCTTTTCCTTCAAACCCATGCTTCTCTTCTCCAACCCCTATTTTCCTGACCTTCACTCAGTCTATTCCCTATCATTTGCTGGACTTTTCCTTTCCAGCCTGGGGGTCCCTCCCCTCACACCGCCTTCCAGCTTTCTGCTCATTCTCAGAGACCCATTCCTCGGTTTCCTCTCAAGAGGAAACAAAGTGGAGGCCTCTCTCCAGTCAACCAACCTGGAGGAAAGAGGGAGTCTCTCTGCCAGCTCAGTCCCTTCTCTCTCTTCCCAGACAAGAAGTGATCAAACACATCGGGGCCACTCGACAGGTGAGGGTCACCTATAAGGCCCAGAGCCTCTACATGTTCCTGGAGAACATTGACCGTCAGCAGACCCTCAAGCTGCAGGCCTGGACAGACAGACAGAAGGACCTGGAAGAGAAGCACCAGGAGTACCTGAAAAACATGGCGACCATGTTCCCTAAGGTGGGCCTCCGGCCCTGGCACCTGTGTCCAGTGAGGGGGAGCAGCGTGGGGGCTGGCGGCTGAGAGCCTCTGGGCTGGAGTTTGAGGTTAGACCGCTGTCCAGTGTGTGAATACATGGTGGCGTGTGAGAAGGGGGCCCTTCCCAAAACTGTAGAAAGGAAGGGCTTGGGGCTGGGGGAGCTGGGCCCTGCAGTCCCTCCGCGGAACCGGGGCTCTCCCTGTTCCCTTCAGCTCTGGTTACCCTCCAGGCCTGAGGCACAAGGGGGTCTCTTCACACCCTGGCAGAGGCCTACAAGTTCTTCCTTGTTTTACTAGAATTTTCTTCCAGGCACTTCCTGACAAGGAATGCGGTGGAGGGTAAAGGCTGGGAGACCATGGCGGTCTGAGAGTATCCCTTCTTAAAGACTGTGTTATTCAGTGTGCACATGTGTCCCCTTCCAATGTGGGTTCTGGGGTCAAGCACGGGTCAGCAGGCGGCTTTGGCTGGGTTCTGCTTACCTTCCTTCTCTCAGCTGACAGGATCTCTATGTCCGCATTGTTTGACAGTGTCATGCTGCGCCTCGTGTGAGCCTACTTTTGTTGACTTTATTGAGTTTTAGTCACCCATTTCAATTTAGAAACAAGATCTTGAGCTCTAGCACATTTTCATAAATTATACAGTAGTAGCTCAGGTGTGATCTACTAGCCCCGGGGACCCCAGTACAGCTAACCTGTGGCCTGTATGCCCCCAGCAGAGCTATGGATGAGGCCTCACACAAATAATAATGCTAATTAAAACATTTAGAGAGGGGCTAGAGAGATGGCTCCGAGGTTAAGAGCACTGACTGCTCCTCCAGAGGTCCCGAGTTCAACTCCCAGCACCCACATGGTGGCTCACAATCATCTGAAAGAGATCTGGCGCCCTCTTCTGTGTACATAACAAATAAAAAAATTTAGAGACCTGGGCACGCCTTTAATCCCAGCACTACTGAGGCAGAGGCAGAGGCTGTGAGTTCACGGCCAGCCTGGGCTACAGAGTGAGTTCCAGGACAGCTAGGACTACACAGAGAGACCCTGTCTTGGGAAAAAAAATGGGGGGTTGTTCTTAGCAACCCTTTGAGATGTAACTTGAGAGTCACCAAAATAGTATTCGTATCTAATGCTAGGACACTTAACTGAAACTCCCTTGAGAAGCTTTTGTGCTTCCTGGGCATATCTTATTTTTTCTCTTAACTCCCTTGCTTAAAATCTACAATTAAAATGTCTTTTGATAAACTGACTCTTTGAGAACCCATACCCATGCTTTTGGGGTATGTTTTTCTTCTTTTCTTGAATGTCTCCTCCCACCCCCCCCCCCCCCCCCCGGAGCTGAGGACCGAACCCAGGGCCTTGTGTTTGCTAGGCAAGTGCTCTACCACTGAGCTAAATCCCCGACCCCCTTTTTTGGTTTTTCAAGACAAGGTTTCTCTGTGTAGTCCTGGATGTCCTAGATCTCACTCTGTAGACGAGGCTGGCCTCAAACTCAGAGATTTGCCTGCCTCTGCCTCCTGCTGGCATTTTTAAAGAAAACCCCAACCCTGCTCATATTGGCTAGTCCTGTCCATGTAGAAGCATGAATTCTGCATTTTCCTAAGTCAAAATCCCTTAAAAAAAAAAAAAAAAAAAAAAAAAGAAAGAAACTCTTCAGGCTGCTGAGGAAGTCGGAGCGGAGCTTTGTCACCTCACCAGGAACATTTCATCTCATGTTACGACCCATCTTTCTTTCCCTCTGTGGCAAAAGTAGCTATAATCTATCCAGTTGGCAAAAATCCTGAATAGGATCCACTGTTGCTAACTGTAGCCTCATACTACACTTGACATCTTTCTGTTACTGGAATTTTCAGGGTACAAGCTTGGTCTCTGGCAGCTCTAACAAGCTGGGCTCAATCACCCATCCTGAGATGCCAAATAAAGAGAAAGTAAAGGTGAAGAGCCGAGGAAGGTTCATTGTTGTGGCCACACGGGGCGGTGTGTGTGGGGGATCAGATGACAGGGTCTAGGATCACCAGTCTGTCTGGGGCACTGTCGTGGGGGTTAGGTTTAAACAGAGGCAAGAGGTCTATGGAATTATGTGGTCAAGATGTGGTCCCATGATGGACCCATCGGTGTTTACCTGTATCCTGCTGTATCCTGCGAGTCATCAGTTCTATGGGAGGCAAGCTCCTCCTGGGGTTAGGGGCACTGGGGCTTTAGCTTTTCCATTCCCCTTGCATGAGGTTCCTGGGGGATTCCTTGGGGACCATTTTTCAAGAATCTGATAAAATGTGGGGTACAAGTGTCCCTCTTTAGAACATCCGGGTCCCTGCAGGGATAGTTAGAATCAGAGCTATTCACTCATACTCTCTACTCTGTGTCCTTTGGTCTACATCCCCCCACTTCCCGATCCACTCCCCGACTTTGGTAACTACTGCTTCACTTTTTTACCTCTACATATTTGAATTTTTTCTTTTAGATTCCACAGGTAAGTGTGAGGTTGTATAACATTTTCTTTCTGCATCTGGCTTATTTCACTTAGCATGCACGCTGTAGCAAATCACAGGCGCTCCTCTTTGGGGGACTGGGCTACAGCACAAAAGAAAGGTAATCTGAGGCTAGTCAGTAGTGTGGAGTAAAGAGATCCCTCATATACTGTTGGTGAAGATGGAGATTCGGTTGCAGCCCTTAGGATGTAGTGTGGAAGCTCCTAAAGAAGCTGACATTGAATCCCCATTGGACCCAGCCATCTCTCTTTTGGGTAGTTATGGTTTGAATTTAAAACGTTAGGCTTGTGTTTTGAATTTTCAGTGTCCAATCTGTGTCACTATTTTGAAGGCCTTGAAGACTTCAGGAAGTGAGGTCAGGCTAGACAAAGTAAGTCATTAGAGTTGGACCTTGAAGGTTCTCCTCACCTCTGCTCTGGTGTAGCGCTGTCTCATAGCTGAGACAAAACAATGACTCTGAGGGACCGAAAGCTCCCTGAACCCAGGAGACAAAATACACGGTGTGTGCACAGGAGACATGAAGCCATTGCAGCGTTCTTACAACAGGTGAACTGTGGAGACAAGGGTCTATGCTGCTGCACGCCTGAAACCCCAGCATTTGGACAGCTAGGCAGCAAATGAATAACGAGGGCCGCAAGAGGCTCAGACAACCTCAGTCTGATCCCTGGAACACATGAAGGGGGGAAGAGAACCAACTCCACGAAGTTGTCTTCTGACTGCCACATGCACTCCATGGCACTCACATGTGCACACTCGGGAGTAAACAAAGTCTGAAAGAAAGGCTGAACTATCATGCAGCAGCCTTTTGTTTATATGGTGGATTACATTGACAGATTTTTGTATGTTGAACCACCCTTGCATCCCTGGATGAAACCTACTTGGTCATGGTGGATAACTTTTTTGATGTGTTCTTGGATTTGGTTTGCCAATATTTTGTTGAGTATTTTTGCATTGATATTCATGAGGGAGATCGGTCTGTAATTCTCTTCCTTTGTTGCATCTTTGTGTGGTTTGGGTATCAAGGTAACTTATGGTATCTATCCAGAAAATTGTCCATTTCTTTCAGATTTTCCAATTTTATGGAATAAAGGTTTTTGAAGTATGACCTGATGATTCTCTGGATTTCCTCATTGTCTGTTGTTATGTCTCCCTTTTCATGTCTGATTTTGTTAATTTGGGTGCTCTCTCTTTGCCTTTTGGTTAATTTGGCTAGGGGTTTATCTATCTTGTTGATTTTTTCAAAGAACCAACTCTTTGTTTCATTGATTCTTCGTATTGTTGTCTTGGTTTCTATTTCATTGATTTCAGCCCTCAATTTGATAATTTCCTGGCGTCTATTCCTCCTGGGGCAACAGCCTTTTGAAAATGGCAAGTGTTTGTGTGAAGAATGCTGTGAGGCACTCCAGCTCTGTGCCTAGCTTTACAGCTGGGTCTGAGAACGGAAGGCTACTCTGTGCTTGGGCCCCGCCTGCAAGTGCCGTCAGTGTTCTACAGCCTGGCTTCCTTGAGTTTTCTTCCTTCGGTTTTGTCCATTGTCCAGCTTCTTTACAACCAAAGAAAAAGTAGGAACTACCCCAGCAAGTGTCCTTAGCCTCGCCTCGGCCCAGAGCCCAGCGGGGGGTCAGCGACAGTCAGGCAAGGCCCCCTGCCATCCTAGAGAGGCCTCTCTTCCCACCTTCCTGATGCCCTCTGCTGCTCCTCTAGCTCAAGCAAGAGTGGAACATCCACCTGAACAGCCCTGTGGTCCTCCCTGCAAAGCCAGGGAAATGCAAGTCACCTCCAGTCTTACTCCAGAGAGTCCGCTCCAATGGTGCCACCAACAAGCAACCCCCACCGCCACCCCCACCGCCACCGCCACCCAAGCAGCACCGGGAATCTGTGCCCCTGCGGATAGCTGGGTAGGTGTTGGCAGGCTGAGGGACGACAGCCAGTAGGATGAGAGGGGAGCGGGAGCAGAGGCAGCTACCTGGGGCAGCAGCAGCAGCAGCAGCAGCGACAGCGACAGGCAAACATCGCCTCACTGGCTTCAAGGCCTGTCTGCTCGCCTGACCTGACAGGCTCTGGGCTCAGATCCAGAAACACAATGTGTATGGCGATGTGTGGTTTTGGGGGGGAGCCTGACTGACTCTGAGAAAACACAGGAGAAACCTTTATTTATATTCTGTGGGTATTGACCCAGTATCTATCATTGGTCTGTATGTAAACAAGCCCAATTCTTCCTACCATGTGGCCTCCGGGCTCAGACATGGTGAGCCTGTGGGCAGCCAAGATGATTCACAGGAACATGAATGGGACTCCCAATGGGACCCGATTCAGAGCTTCAGCCTCAGGGCATGTGCCTAGAAGGGGAGCCTCGGGAACTAAGGCATAGAGCCTACGTTGGGGAGGTAAGGGTGACACAGAGGCCCTGTCTTGGACCTTGTGGCCTGTGTCTCTTTGTCTCTCTTGAAACTGTCTGTGCTGTCCTGCTCCTAGCCAACAAGGGAACCAGATGGAAGCCGTATGGAAGACAGACGTGGCCTCTTCAAGCCACCCGATAGAAAAGAAGACCCCTGCAAGCCTGTCCTGGGACCAACTAGGGGGATATCCAGACATCCCCAGGCTATTGGCCGTGGATGAGCATTCTTACCACAGAAGCTTGATGTCCTTCAAGACTCGGTAAGGAGTGAGGGTGGGTGTGTGACCCGGACTCAAGGAGACCTGTCCATCAAGGGTGCACTGGTTCTACCCAATAGCTCAGGCTCGCTCTTCCCAAACACTAGTCCCGGGCCCAGTTATTGTACCACACCAGAAAAGAAACACTGCCTCATCCATTCGCTGGCCGTCAGCTTGGGTCCTGAGACAAAACCACTTCAGTCTCTCACAGGACTTTCCCAGTACTCAGGTTGCTGTACGGATTTTACCTTCGCGCGTGCTCTCGGGTTCTACAGAGCTTTCTCGGGTGCCCCAGCGTGCCCTTAGTCTAGGGTTGTTCTAGATCTAGAGAAATGGGTGGAAGGGCAGAGAGACTGAGGGAAACCAAGAATTGTGGGGTAGACCTAAGACTTGGGCCTGAGCCCATCTGTGGGGATTTCATTTCCCGACTGCCTCAAAGAACTGTCACTGGGGAGAGCAGCTGAGGACCAGGTGTGGGGACACATACCTACATCCCAGCACACAGGAGGCCTAGACAGGAGGACCTCCAGTTTAAGGCTAGCCTGAGACGGCGGCAGAGAAGAAAGCAGCAGGACCAGTAGGCTAGCAGAAGGCTTTTCTGGTTAGAACAAATTACCTCCTTTGTCTCTCTTGGCTTAAAGACATCACACTGAAGACTCAAGGCTCTTTCAAGGGACCTTTTTCAGGTTCATCTCACCTGCTGCTAGTGGACCTGACTCTGTCCCAGAAAGATCTGTAACAAAGAAGCCACTGGAGGAGCCTGCTCAGTGAGGCCTTCCTCTGCTGGCCTCTCCACTAGCTGGCTCCTCCAGTGTGTGTCTCTGTACTCCTGGCATGGTCCTGGCTTTGCCCAGTCTCTGGGGGAATCTGAGGCCCACCCCTTCGTTCTTCCCATGTATAAATGCCTGGATAAACATCAGTGTACACACTACACTTGATTCAAGGCATTTAGGACATTAGGATCTTTCTGGAAATGGAAGGAGACAGTGGCTGGGGTGACGACTCAGTCTGGAGAGGGCTGCTGCACAGGCATAAGGACCTGAGCTCAGATGCCCAGCACCTACATCAGATGCTGGGCGTGGCAGCACGCGTCTGTAATCCCAGCACCAGGAGGTGGAGACGGCTCCGTCCCTGGAGCTCACTGGCCAGCTTCCCTAGCCTAGTCAAATTGATGAGCTCCAGGTTCAGTGAGACACCCTGTCTCAAAACAAAAAGCAGAGGACAAGTGAGACATTTGATGTCAACCTCTGCCCCCCCACCAGGTGCTCACACATGTTACCGTACATACATCCACACACCCACATGAGCATGTACATCCCCGCACACCCAAAGAAAGGTTGATGGGGAAAGAGAGTCAGAGTGAACAGCACCCAACAGCACCTTCCTTCCTTCCTTCCTTCCTTCCTTCCTTCCTTCCTTCCTTCCTTCCTTCCTTTTCTTTTTTTCTTCCATCTTTTGCTCACGCTCAGTGGTATAAAAATTCTAAGATCCTTTCATGTCTCAAGCAGAGCTAGCTGTTCCACCCACCCCTGATCCTCCACGGGGATCTCAGCTGCAGGCTGAAGCACTTATCAAAATATTGTTCCCAGCAAAGACAGCTTTCTCTCCTTGTAGGAGAGTTTAGGTGAAGACAGTTTTCTCCCACCCCCCCCCCCCCTTCACAGCTCTACAGGAGTTTATCCGACTTCTCACAGTCCCAGGACAGAGGCAGAGCCCTGCTTCTGTCTGCACCGGCACCCCAGGTTGGGTCAGCTCCCTGTGTCTTTTTAGGAGGTTCCTGTGTTGTGCCCAGATGCCAAGATGGTGTCCATCAAAACCTTGCAGGCTCCCTTCTCTGAGGTCTCTGCCTGACCTGCAGAGAGAGAGAGAGAGTTCCTGAGCTCTCTGACTGGCAGGCTGAGGGTAGCAGTCCTGCCCTTCCCACACCCAGAGCCACTCCTGCACAGCCACAGCCTATGCTGCCGAGAGGTCTCGGAGCACAGACTAAGAAGGCTTAGAACTTGGTGTCTGGGAAAGAGATTACAGCAGATGGGGAGGGGATAGAAAATAACAAATAAGATTGAAAGGAGGAGAGAGGAAACACCCTGTGAAGTAAGACAGGATGTAGACTCCAAAGAGGAGAGGCCGAACCCCTAAGATTCAGCAGAAATGGCATGCTAAGCACTTTGACATTCAGGTCAAGTCTGAGCTCAGCTCTGGGTTTGTCCCCATGCTCTGGGTGGGCTGCATGGGCCTTGTCTCGGGTGCTACCCAACTTGTAACCTTACTAGCTCTTTCAGTGCCTCAGCAATCCCAAGAAAGGAATGCCAGGAACCCTCAGAGGAGCCAGCTGAGCTTGTCCGCAAAATGTCCAGCCAGTCACTCCCCGGATCCCTACAAAGCCAGAAGGATGGGGCAGCTCCGGTTCCCGCTCCAACCCTTAGTGAGTCTCCGGGTCACTAAAACCCCAACAGGGACTTGTTCCAAATGCAGGTTCCCAGCTGGTGCCTTGAAACACACGTCAGGTGATGCGAAGTTGCCCTAGAACTTTGAGAAACACCATTTTCTTTCTTTTAGCCCCCACACTGTTAGTTTTTAATAAAATAGAGGTTGGTTGAGTCTCCTGTCTCATTGCCAAACCCCCCCCCCCCCCTGACTCATCTTTGGGACCAGGACCAAGGCCATCTGACAGTTAGCCAGGCATCCCTCAGAGGATTGCTCACGTGGGGTCACTGACCGCGGGAGCCACAAGCCAGAAGGCTGTTATCAGTGCCTGGCACGCAGTAGGTGAGAAAGTCTATTTAATCAAACACAAATAGGTATCTGATATTCAAGTGATTAGTAGGACAGCTCAGAAAAACAAAAGGCATGGTGCCTGTCACCCCAGCACCTAGAAGGCAGAGGCGGGAGGATCGGGAAGTTCATGGTCATCCTTGACTACAAGGGTAGAAAGAATGGAGACACGGAGGTTCCAAAACTAGATGGTGGAGTTCAGGAGGCCCGCAGCAGCAGCCATGTGCGTGTTCAGCAGAAATCTGCGTTAGTTCATATATTTGTCTAGGAAGACCTGCCTGCCCTCACCCAGCCTACCTCATCCACCACTCAGCCTTTCCCGGCCTCTCCTAGAGACCAGACACAGCAAGTAGCAGATGTTCGACGTGAACCCATATCTAGGTTCTCCTCAGGAATAGCGCCCGTCCTTGGTTCCAGTTGAGGTTAAAGTGAAGGAAAGAGCCAGATATGGTGGTGCCTCCTTTGAATCCCAGCACGCAGGAGGAAGCAGAGGCAAGAGGATCTCTATGAGCACAGGGCTAGCATGAGTTCAAGGACAGCCAGAGCTACATAAGGAGACCCTGTCTCGAAAATAAAAACAAACAAAAACTCTGGAAAGAAAAGGAGCTCTGTGAATGCTGTCAGGAGTGGGGTTCTGCTTTGAACCCCAGCTTGAGCCACTAAGGATGCCTGGTCAGACAGGAAGACAATGGCATTCAGGTGCAGGTTGGAGACAGGACAAGCTCTGGCAGGAAGAGGCAGTTTCCAGGCTTACTCTTTATGGGAAGCCTCATTGTAATCACATACAACATATTAAAGTACATCCACAGCCAGCCTCTGGAGGATCATGAGTTCAAGAACAGCCTGGGTCACACAGTGAGATCCTGTCTTAAAAGAATAATTAAGCCGGGCGGTGGTGGCACATGCCTTTAATCCCAGCACTGGTGAGGCAGAGGCAGGTGGATCTCTGTGAGTTGGAGGCCAGCCTGGTCTACAGAGCGAGATCCAGGACAGGCACAAAGCTACACAGAGAAACCCCGTCTTGAAAAACAAAAAAACAAAAACAAAAAAAAAAATTAAAGCCTTCACATTAAATATATTGCTTCAAATAATTTGAAATGAATTTTGTTTTGTTTTGTTTTTTTAAGATAGGGTTTTTCTGTAGGTAGCCCTGGATGTCCTGGAACTCACTCTGTAGACCAGGCTGGCCTCAAACTCAGACATCCACCTGCCTCCCAAGTACTGGGACTAAAGGCATGTGCCACCACTTCCCAGAATTTGAAATGAAATTTATAACCTTGCTTTGGAAACTAACCAGCCATAAACTATTTACTTATTATATAACTGACTGTAATATCACTGCACCTATCAGAAAGAGAGATGGGCTCTTACAAATCTTATTAATGCAATGAGAATATTTTGAATATTAAAGTCAACAGTAAGTGAAAATAATATGATGTTTTATAAGAACTTGAGATATCTTTACATTTTGGTACCAATAAAATTTTTGTCTTGTTTTGTTTTGTTTCGAGACAGGGTTTCTCTGTGTAGCTTTGGAGCCTGTCCTAGAACTTGCTCTGTAGACCAGGCTGGCCTTGAACTCACAGAGATCCACCTGCCTCTGCCTCACCAGTGCTGGGATTAAAGGCATGTGCCACCACTGCCTGGCCCAATAACATTTTTAAAGGCTTTATATATTTTCACAGTCTTTTCATGGTGCTTAAAGCTCCTAGTAGTGGCCTTTAATCCCAGCTCTTAGAAGGCAGAGTCAGGTGGATCTCTGTGAGTTCAAGGCCAGCCTAGGCTACAGAGAGAGATCCAGGACAGGCACCAAAACTACACAGAGAAACCCTGTCTCAAAACAAACAAACAAACAAACAAATAAATAAATAAATAAATAAATAAAAACAAAAGTTCCTAGAAGCTAGTCACCAGGATGAAGGGATGGAAGACTTGGACTTCCTATATGTCCTTCACTAAGATCTCTGGCAAACATTCTGTGCCTGATAGATTCCTTTCCTGCTCCACTAACAACTTGAGGAGGTATGTGTGTGTGTGCACGAGTGTGTGTGTGTGTGTGTGTGTGTGTGTGTATGTGTGTGTGTGTTGCTTTTCTAGTAATGGGGTTGGTATACAGGATGTGTTTGTTTTTCAGAACAGAGTTAACCTACCTGATCAAACAGGACATTGTCTGCAAAACCAAAACAACCACCACCCAAGGGGAGGCAAGGAAAGCAGAGAGGGACTTGGCCATAGCTCTGCTTGCAAGGATTGTGGCCACAGGAGCCTCAAGATGAGGAGTCAGAAGTACTGTGGAAAGGGACCCGAGGGAAAGGTCTGTGTGGAGAAAAAGGGACAAGAATCTTTTAGAAAGAACCCAGGCAAAGAGCCAGGGACGGAAAGCCATGTATTCCTGTCACATATACTGTGGGAGGTTGACTCTGAAGAGCAGGGTAGGCATAACTTCCTGATTAGATAAGTGACCTCAAAAAGAGAGGTGTGCACAGCTGGGATACTGCAGATGGCAGCAGGCCACTGGGAAGGAGCAGGAGCCCATCCCCTGAAGGCTCTGGTCTAGTGGAAAGCTGGACAATACTCATGAGTAAATGGGGGTCTGGAATAAAGAATAGGAAATTATAGAAAGGGGAGTAAAAGATGGGGATTCTGGAAGTAAAAAAGTTATAGAGGCTGGAGAGATGGCTCAGTGGTTAAGAGTGTGCACTGTGCCAGGCGGCGGTGCACGCCTTTAATCCCAGCACTCGGGAGGCAGAGGCAGGCGGATCTCTCTGAGTTCAAGACCAGCCTGGGCTACAGAATGAGATCCAGGACAGGAACCAAAACTACATGGAGGAACCCTGTCTCGAAACACAAAACAAAACAAAACAAAACAAGCAGAGTGCACACCGCTCTTGCACAGGGGCTGAGTTTGGTTCCCAGACCCCATGTCAAGCGACTCACAACGCCTGTCTAGTTCCATGAGCTTCAAACCTTCTCCTGAACTCCACGGACACTTCACATATGCACACCCCCCCCACACACACAAACACATACATGTGATTAAAAAATAAAGGCAGGGAATATAGCTCAGTGTAGAATGTTTGCCTTGCACATGCAAGGCCCCAAGTTTGATTCCTGAAACAAAACATATTAAATATAAATCTTTTCAAAAAATTAATATCAGAGATGAATTATTTTAACAAGGTTATTGCCAATCTAGACAAAAACAAAGGGAGTGGGAAACCCATGGACTTGAGACTAGGCCAATGGAAATGGACCAAATGTAACACCTACTAAAACCCAGCTCCCCAAACCAAGCACTCAAGGTATGTGGAGCAATGTCAGAGGACGGTGGCGTCCCAGAAAGAGAAGGGCAAAAAAATATTTCCAAATGATGGAAGAATAAACTTCAGATTCACGCTCAGAGAACCTAAGCAGGGTAAATATTCAAAACAAACTAACAAAAAACCATACCTAATCATATCACAGAGAGACTTGAAACCAAAGACAAAAGAGCATTTTCAATTAAATATTTATTTTAATTTTACACACACAGGTGCTTTGCCAGCATGCATATTTGTGTATCACATGCCTGCCTGGTGCCCAGGGAGGAAAAAAAGGGCATCAGATCCCCTGGGACTAGAGTTACAGATAGGTATTTGCTGCCATGTGGGTGCTGAGATTCAAACCCAGGTCCCCTGCAAGAGCAGCCAGTAATCTTATCCACCAAGCCATCTCTCCAGCCCCCAAGAAGGCGTCTTAAAATTAGCCATAAAAAAAAACAAAAAGACGCCTGCAGTGTACCCCAACAGTAAAGTTCTTGCCTAGTATGTGTGAAGCCTTGGGTTTGAGAGTCACCCAACCACACATGCACATGGACACACACACACACACACACACACACACACACACACACACACACGAGAAAAGAAAGCAGCCTTCTCATTAGAAACTTTGGCAGCCAGATGGTGCCTGAGGCCCAGCTGCTTCCCTGCCTTGTAGGTACACAAGATCACCAAGTAGCCCCAGGAGCTATGAGCTTAGATTTCCGTTAGCCGCACAAAGGATTGGCTAGAATACAGCAGTGGCTAGCGTCCCACGAGGCACGGGCCCTCTGGTTCTCCACGGGCCTTTCCTCCCTTGCCGCATGCCATGAGGACCTGGGTGGATTTCTTTGCCACCCCACAAAGGCAGGAGCCCCTAGTTGGGGAAGGCAAAGAGGAGCCTGGGTATGCTAATGCTCGTCGCTAACCTGAAAGTCCCTCAACACTCGGCGGGACTCTAGAACAACCAGAGGCTGAGGACAGCTGGTTCAGCAGCCGGGGCTCGGCTGAGGGACCGCTACTGTGGCTGCTTCCTGAGAGGAGCAGTCAGTAATAACGTGGGGTTGTCCAGAGGATTCTGGAGTGCTCTTCCGTCATCCAGTGGTCAGTGACCTGAGCCAGGTTGTCTTGCTTCCTGGGACAGTTCCTTGATTGCGGAGGCCACTAGGGGGCAGCAAAGTGCTTGTTTAAGAGGCTCAGGGACCTGGTCTGGGAGAGGAGGCTTTTACAGACGCTTAGGAGCCACAGCAAGGTGGATGCGCACTGCAGAAGCTCAAGGACCACGTGGGAGGGTGCCGGCCGCCGGGGGTCCACGTGGGAGGGTGCCGGCCGCCGGGGGGCCATGTGGGAGGGTGCCAGGCTGTGTGTGGAGAGCAAGTTCTGCGAAGGGAGAGGAAAGACACAAAGGATTCCGGACCATCCTCTCTCTGAGCATGTAGATCCTACAGATAATCTGTAGTGGCCAGTCGTCTCTCTTTCAAGCCCTTCTTTGCCTGGCTACCCATCCCCATAGGGCCCTCAGCACTGCAGGGCAGAAATGTGTCCTTGCAAATGATTATTTAGGCAACTACTTCTAAGAATTCTGCCAGGAGGCCCTCCTGTGGACTTCGGCCAAACATATAACACGTCCTCATTCATTCATTCACTTACTCATTCAGAGAAAGCACTTGACACCAGGCACCCTGTCCAGACCGTGCACACAGTAGAAACCAAGTCAAGCTCCTCTGAAGGACTGGGTAGCCCCGAGGAACTGCCTGCTCTTGCATCTGAGCTTTTGCTTGGCTGTGCTTCTGCTTGGAAAGCAGATCACATTACATGACTTTGTATTTACCGGTTGATCGATTGTTTCTGAGACAGGGTCTTACTATTTAGGCCTCGTCGGCCTGGAATTCACTATTGGCACCAGGCTTGCCTCAAACTCAGGTATCCACTTGCCTCTACCTCCAGAATGCTGGGATTAAAGGATGTGCCACCACATCCGGCCACTGGTTGATTTCTTAATCACTTTTTTAACACCTACTGTGGTGCCGCGTTTTGTGCTAAGCACTGAGGACATAAATATGAATAAAACATTTCCAAAGAGCTTACCACGAGCACCGGGTCCTTGTAAATTCTGAAATGTCACAAAAACAACACTAGGTTCTTATACTCCTGAGAACTCACCATCCATCCACCTGCCCATCCATCCATCCATCTGTCCATCTGTCCACCATGCCATCAGCGATGGCTTCCTAGTGTTCTGTGCTGAGATTTTTTGTTTGTGATTATGACACTGGGACACCACGTCTCTTTCCACTCTGGAGACAGACAGAGAGGTACACTGTAGTGGGCTTTCCACTCTGGAGACAGAGAGGCACACTGTAGTGGGCTTTCCACTCTGGAGACAGAGAGGCACACTGTAGTGGGCTTGCCACTCTGGAGACAGACAGAGAGGCACACTGTAGTGGGCTTGCCACTCTGGAGACAGACAGAGAGGCACACTGTAGTGGCTGGCACACCTGAAAAAGCAGCCCATGGCAAGTTTGCAGTAGAGCACGCGAGACCTGGAGAAGTGATGGTCACTCAGGAAGGCTGTAGGGCTCAGAGGGATTTCAATCAGTGTCGGAGGAGGGAAAGACAGAGTTACTGCAGGGATCAGGGTGGGCAGATATCTGAGGGAGGAGGAACAGACAGGGTAATCAGAAGGAGAAAACCCCATTTATATCCTCAAAGGTTTTCAGTCAAGAGGAAGACAGACTAGCGAACCTCACTACATCCTCCATGTGACCTCTTATCTTCTGCCTGCCTTGGGTGTGCCGGGCATGACACCCCATTGCTTGGATTCTCTCCCAAGATGGCGTTACCTTGCCATGTGGCTGCAATTGTCACACAGATGAAAGAGATTCCCACATGGCCCTCCACTTCTATCCTGAGAGCTGTATAGGACACCGAGCATCTCCCTCTTTAACACGTTTGTTAATTCTACTTCGTGTGTGAGTGTTTTGCCTGCATGTTTGTGTGCGCAATGTGTGCATGCCTGGTGCTCACAGAGGTCACAAGAGGGCATTGGCTCCTCTGGAACTGGTGTTATGAATGGTAAACCACCATGTGGGTGCTAGGAATCGAACCCACAACCAAACATCTCAAAAGCTGCCCACTGTACCTTCACCAGCTCATCCAAATCAAGCCCCTGTTTCCATTTCAGCCCATACCTGCATTTCTCCTCTGCCCCTCTCAGAATTCACAACCACCAGCCTCCTTCTGCCAGGGCAGGCACCTCATCTCTTGCACCCCCATATCAGTCTATCCCCATTAGGCACCTTATGTGTCTTCTCTCTGGTGAGCACCCTAAGTTAGGCCTTCAATTGGGGTCTCAATTCACATTTTTAAAACATTTCATGTCAGTGGTTTGCATGCATATATGTCTGTGCACCACCTGCGTGCCTAGGATCCATAGAGGCCAGAAGAGGACACTGGATTCCTTGAACTGGAGTTACACACAATTGTGAGCTGCTATGTGGGTGCTGGAAATCAAACCTGGGTCCTCTGGAAGAACAGCCAGTGCTTTTGGCCACTGAGCCATCTCTCTAAGCTGCTCAGGTCTCTTTAGTTTTATCCTCTTGCAAACTGTTCCACATTAGGCTGGAGAGATCTATACTCTAGATGTGATAAAACATCCCCACTTAAAAAACTCTTTCATGGCCATCTCTCTCTCTCTCTCTCTCTCTCTCTCTCTCTCTCTCTCTCTCTCTCTCTGTTTCTCTGTGTAATAGCTCTAGCTGTCCTGGATCTCACTCTGTAGCCCAGGCTATCCTCAAACTCAGAGATCCACCTACCTCTGCCTCCTGAGTACTGGGATTAAAGGTGTGTGTCATCACCACCTGGTGGCTCTTACTTTTCTTAAGAAAATATTTGGGTTGGAGAGATGGCTTAGAGGTTAAGAGCACCGACTGCTCTTCAGAGGTCCTGAGTTCAATTCCCAGCACTCACATGGTGACTCACAACCATCTGTAATGAGATCTGGCTCCCTCTTCTGTATACATAATAAATAAACAAATCTTTAAAGAAAATGTTTCATCGCTCTGTAAAGCCTTGGCACCAGCCTCTCAACCGGCTATGTGGCACTCCGTTACTTCGATGTACTGCACTGCTGATTGGTCCTCTAGTGAGAAGTGTCTGTGTGTTTTCTGAACTTTTGCTATCGATGCTTTGTACATAGCTGATTTTCCATGTATGCAGGTATACTGGATCAAAAATCATATGGTGCTGGAATTCAGCAAGCAAGGATAAATTTGCACTTCAACCCATCATCAAATGTTTGAAATTGTTGCCAATTTATAGGTGAAAATTTATATTTAAATGTAATTTAAATTTTCTTGTGAGGGACTTTAGTGGTTTTTTTTTTTTTAACTATGTCTAAGGGTCATTTATCTTTTCTGTCAACAACCCATTTTCTTATACGTTTTCTGCTCTTTTTCATATTGACTTGAAAAGGTTTTGTATACATAAAGCAAATTAGCTCCTTTGTCTGTGGTATGGGTTGCAAACCTCCCCCCGGTTTTCCATTTGTCTTTGTTTATGGTGTGCTTTTGCTCTGCAGAAATTATAGATTTTTCTGTTGACAGAATTTGTCTTTCTTATGCTTCGAGAAATCTTGTACCATCTGAAAAATCCTCCCTCCATGATGATATTGTAAATTTGTAATTTAGCTCTTTTACATTTATTGAAACACAATTGATTCATAGGGGTACAATTTAGTGTGAGAGCTGAAGCAGGGAACCACATTATTTTTTTCCAGGTGGCTACAGAGTTGTCTCAATAGTGCTAACTGTATAATCTCTCCCATCCCTGCTGACAGACAATGCTATCTTTATAACATACTCAATTCTTTCAATGTCTTGGATCTATTTCTGGACCGTTTTGTTCTGCTGATGGAGCCACTTAGCAGGCACTGGCATCCTCTGGAGTTCACCTCCTCCCTCTCATTAACCTTCCTTTTCAAAATGCTCATGGCTAGCTGGTTGTGGCTGCTGACACCGTTTTGGTCAGTATAAATTTCCACGGGAACTTTATATTCCGGTTCCGTAGTCTATTGGTATTTTTATTAGACCATATTAAATTTATAGATTAGTTTATGGAGCGCTGACATCTTTATGACACTGGGCCTTTCTACATGAAGATATACTGTGCCTTTCCATTTATCCAAGCTCCTTTCAGTGTCTCTTGCCAGCATTTTTAAGTGCCTAGATCTAGCATGGTTATGATTCGATTGCTATTTCATTTACTTTGTTGTTTCAATTGAATAGCACATATTTTATTTCCTTATACTTCCTAGTCAATCCATTTTAAAATGTACATTAACTTATGCCTATTTTGCTTAAAGCATCAAGACTGGTGATCTGGGTTGGATTCCATGTGCATGCGCAAGGACACACACACACACACACACACACACACACACACACACACACAAATAAATGTAAACTGTGTCTTATTTGAATTTGCTTTTCAGTTAGTGTCCTTGGACTTTCCGAATAAACTATGACTTAGTTTGCTTTCTGTTGCTATGATAAGGGTCATGATCAAAAACACATGGGGGAGGGTATATGTGAATTACAGGCCCATCTTCCGGGAAGTTGGGGCAGGAGCTCAAAGAAGAAACCTGGAGGCAGAGACGGAAGCAGGGGCCGTGGAGGAGTGCTGCTTACTGGCTTTCTCCTCATGGCTTGCTGAACCTGCTTTCTTATACAAGCCAGGACCACCTGCCTAGGCACGGCACCACCCACACCGGCTGGGGCCTCCCTGTCAATCATCAGTCAAGAAGATACCCCACAGTCTTGCCCACAGGCCAATCTGATGGAGAAATTTTCGCGGTTGAGTTTCTGCTTCCCAGATGACTCTAGCTTGTGTCAAGTGGTCAAAAATCTAAAAGGAAAGCTTCCATCCTAAACATTTTAACTCTTTATGTTCTATATCTAATTCTCTCCTGTAATTATATAAGCGTGTACTTTCAAAGCCAGGTTAAATAAAATAGCCACAGGAGCACATCTTGTCCCACATCTTAATTTAATGGGAATAATCTAATTTTTTAGTAAGTCTAATCATGAACTTTGGACTGTGTAGATTTGTTTTTGTTTTTGTTTTGTTTTTCGAGACAGGGTTTCATAACAGCCCTAGCTGTCCTGGAACTTACTTTGTAGACCAGGCTGGCCTCAAACGCACAGAGATCTACCTGCCTCTGCCTCCTGAGTGCTGGGATTAAAGATGTGTATAGCATGAATCTTAAAAGTTCTTATTAATGAAATCAAACCTGAGGCCAGTTATTGGGGTGAATGCTGAAAGATCAGAGACACAGAACAAGCCACAGTTTCCTCACCTCACCAGTCCCCCAGCTGGTCTTGTTTCCTCAGACTGCAAGCTTCTGTGTCCTCATCCCAAAGGCTCTCAGCTGAACTGTGCTGCTCCAAAGCCTGAATACTTCTCCAGTGAAATGCTTAACCAAATGCTTAACTAACTACATGCTTTACTTCTTTAGTTCCTGGTCCTCAGGCCTTATATACCTTTCTCTTTCTGCCTCCACTCCCTGGGATTAAAGGTTGGGTTTCTGGGATTAAAGGCTTGAGTCACCATGCTTAGCTGTTTCTAAAGTGGCCTTGATCTCAGAGATCCGCCTAGCCCTGCCTCCCAAGTGCTGGGATTAAAGGCGTGCACCACCACTGCCCAACTTCTGTTATGGCTTACTCTGACCCATTTTCTAGCCACCATTTCTGGCTCTGTTCTAGTGGCTGTCTGTTCTCTGACCCCAGATATGTTTATTTCAGGGAACACACAATATTTCAGGGAACACAATACCCACCACAGACATGCACCACCATGCCCAGCTGAGTGTGTAAATTTAGTCCCATTGGGAAAAAAATTAACTCTGGGGCCAGTGAGATGGCGCGGTGGGTAAAGGTGTGGCTGCCCAGTCTGACATGTAGAGTTCAGTCCCAAGCCTACCTGGTGGAAGAAGAGAGTTAACTCACACAAGCTGTGCTCGGACATCCATATACTTGTCATGACACATGTACACCCATACACACAGAGAAAGGCAGACACAGAGAGGGAGAGAACACTAATAAAACAAATCTTTAAAAAAATAAAACCAAATGCCAGGTGGTGGCACACACCTTCAGTCCTGGCCCTTGAGAGGCAGAGACAGGTAGATCTCTGTGAGTTTGATGCCAACTTGGTCTGCAGAGCGAGCTCCAAGGCATCCTGGACTACATAGAGAGGTCCTATCTCATAAAAAACAAATAAATAAGAAATGAAACCAAGCAGTTTGACTCCAGATCCTGTGTCCCCAACCACTGTGTTCTAATCTCTCAGGAGCCTGGAGTCCTGAGCCAAGATCCAAAAGGACCCGCGAATGTAGGCCACATTCGTACCAGGGAAAGAGAGCCGGACCGTGAGGGCCTATTCTCCATCGCGATTGTTAGCTAAGCTGGATGGCTGATGTCACTGCCAGCTTTTTCTTCTCATCCTCTGTATCTTTGTGAGCTCCACTTCCTCTGCTTTACCTTGAATGATAGAAGGTCCCTACACTGGTCTTGGCCCTTCCTCATTCTACCTATCTCTACTCTTCTCCAGGGCATTCACATCTGCATCTTCTGATGAATTTCTGTGTGTCTCCAGGCCTCTTTCCTAGCCAAGCTCACGTCTTCCCTGTAAACTCAATACCTCCACCAAGACACCTCACAGGTGCCCGACACTGAACATATTTAACTCAGAGCTCTTTGTTTCTGCTCCTACACAATTCTGGGCCTCCCACAGACTCTTCCTTTGTAGTAATTAAAGATGATTACTCAACAGATATAAAGCGTGTACTTTAGTACTGGAAAAAAAAAAAGAAAAAGAAAAAGAAAGAGCCAAACAATTGCCCTCATGCCCTCAGAGCCAACAGCTGGGCAGGGTAAGGGGTAGGGAGAACAGGGTTTAAATTCTTAGAAAGGCAACTGAAAGCCTGGGAGATTGTTCAGTGTTCAAAGCCAGGCCGCTCCAAGGCTTTCCCCAGTCCCTGGTGTATGGAGAAACAACATAATTCCTTGTTGAAAACCAAGAATACGCTTAGCAAACCAGGGCCTTGGGAGCTTTTGCCTAAGGCCCTGATGTTTGGAAAAGGAACCATAAGTAGTTCCTTATTTAAAACCAGGAATATGCTTGGCAAGACCAGTGGGCCAGGCTTAGGGCAAGGTCCTGGGGATAGCTTCACTTCTGGTTGGAGAACCCAACTCTTCTTCCCTAAGGAGCAATGGTTATCAGGCCCAAAGTTGCTCATCACAAGGCAGTAAGATTGCTTTCAACATGGAATCACATCTCAGGATAGTCTTTCTTATTTGCATCATCAAGGGCTTAATAGGTCAAGAGTAAGAACCAAAATGAGTGAGGCCCTGTCTCGGAGAGGGGAGAGGGGAGCCTAAATCCACACTGAATTACAAGTTGACAAGAGCTTGACACCACTCTGCTCCCACCTTCCATAGTTTTCTTGATCATTCTGCTCCAGCCACATCAGGATCCTTGCTCTTCAAATTCATCGGACTCCTTCCTGCTCCAGAGCCACACTGTCCCTTCTGACTGGGTGTTGTGGTTAATCTCCATCATCAATCTGATTTAGAATCACGTAGGAGACACTCCTCTGGGTATTTCTGTGAAGGCATTTCCAGGAAGGTCTGACTGAGGTAGGAAGACCCATCCTGGACATGGGCAGTCCTAGTCTAAGAGCTGGAGTTCTAAACTAAACAAAAATAAGAAAGCATGTGGAGCACCAGCCTGTCAGCTCTCCCTGCTTACTGACTGTGGATACAGCGTGACCAGCTGCCTCACACTGCTGCCGGTCATAGCTGTCATAGCTCCCCTACCGTGACAGAAGGCACCCCTCAGACCGTGTGCCAAAGCAAATCATTCCTGAAACTGCTTTTAATTGTGAGAACAGCAATAAAGGTTGAAGAGGCCTAACTTAACATTACTGCAGCCATGACAGGTTGCAGACTAACAATACTGGGACTAGGCCTCACCATTACAATAACCAGGAAAAGCCACAAACTGTACCCTTCGGGGGACCCATCAGAATTGAGACAAACAAGTACTAAATGCTCTAGAACATCAAGGATAGCTTACATAATCTGTATATAGGTTGTCAGTTTCCTTGCAGCAACACCAGTACCAATGCCTGTTTGACAAGACTTCTGTTACCTCACTCCTGCCCAACCAGGAGTTCAAGCCCCATCTTAACCTGGATTTCCCCTACACCCCCATCCTTCACTCCTTAAAAACTCTGCCATAACTGAGCTCAAGGCTCTCCCTGATCCAACTGCTGTGCTGGAATTGAAGGGAAGCCCAAGCTTGAGCTTGCAATAAAGGCTCTTTGCTTTTGCACCCGGACTCGGACTCCTGGTGATCTCCAGGGGGAGTGGGGTGCTCATGACAAGGGCATAATAAAAGTAACTAACACAGAAATGCAGTACTGAGGATGGGGGATTGGTTTTGGGTTGGGGAGTGGAAGAGATGGGGTGGTAGTTAAGAGGAATCATAGAATGCTCTAAACAGAGCTTTTTAAGCCACTATGGTGTGAGTCTGGAGGAGCAGAACAGTAATGACAGGCGGACAGTGAATGCCATGCCTCTGGGGTGCTTACCAGGAGCTGGCAGCACCATTCTTGCTACATTCTGCCAAATAACCTGGCTTCCCTCTGCTCGTGCCCTGAGAACGTGAGTGAGACTGATGTAAAAAGTAATGGACTAATTTGGGGGTGTAGGAAATGTCATGACAACATAGTGTTCAGGCTATATCCACAGTCACTACTCACTAATCTTATCCAACTTCACAGTAAGAGAGAGCCAGGCAATAGGAAAGGTGCCCTGCAGGCAATACCCCATCCACTGAGACACTAACCTGTGAAAATTCATGTTTGAGAGAGTCTAAATTAAGAACACCACTGGAAATATTCACTGTTTGAAAACAGCAGTCAGCGAGATGCTGTTTTCCCAGGTGCTCCAGGTTTGGCCACTAGTGTGTGAAAAGCCACTATAGCTGTGATAGAAGGGAACAGACTCCATCTTGAAGCAACAGTAGACCTTGGTGACCCCCCACATGGTGTTAGTTTTACAAGCGTTGCAGGACATTTGATCACACTCTGAACCCTGAGATTTTGTTATTTACCAGAAAAAAATATGTTTCTAGTTGTGGTGTGGTTTATCCCTAGCACACACCTTTAATCCAAGAGCTTTCTGCTTATTGCAAACAGGATTAAATAAAGTCAAACATAGGTCAAGAGGTGGGGCAAGCAACCAGTTGACGGGAAAGAAACCATAGAGAGGAAGAGGGAGAGAGTAAGGAGGACGGATAGAGAGACACACAGGCAGCAGAAGGGAGGGACATCCAGCTGGAGGAGTTTTGTTTGAGCTGGCACAGGAAAAAGCTCTCTTTCTGGGACATCAGCAGAGGAAGAAGTCCAGCTATGTGCTCTCTCTGCTTCTCTGAGCTAGCAGGCTTTCACCCCAGTACCTGGCTCCTGAGTCTTTCTTGGTAAAATCTGAATGATTGAGATTTAGTCAAAAAACATTTGGTGGTCCAACATGTGGCACAACCACGTGGACAGAGAAATCAAGCCAGCTGTGGACAAACTGAGAAGCCATCAGATTTGGTAAGACACCTGGGAAGTCCTCAAGGAGAGTTAAGTAATTTTAAAAAGGAAAATCTTTCCCATGTTAAGAATGGGAAATATCATAACACAGGGTGTTAGGACCCTGTATAATGCTACTTCAGATGGCTTGAAAATAGAAGCAGAAAATTAATAGATAAATGACTTAACTGAGGTTGACATAATACCAATTATAATTACTATCAGTCTGGTGATTCATATTTTATCTTTAATAGTCATAGTCGATTTTTGTGACAGACACGAAAAGTGGATCGATAAGATAGAAAGACTTATACATGAAAGTAAGAAAAATACTCAGACACAGACAGAGGGATTTAGATAAGAAACTATGACACCATACATTGAAACTGAAGAGGGGCGGCCGAAGGTTATTAGAAAACCAACCTTAGTTTATCCAGTTACTAGACAAGAATGACCAGCAGATGATAGGCACTCCAAAAGTTATGTAGAAGTTAAGTGGAATCCTCTAGAAATATTAGATTTGAGGAGATTTAAGGAAGCAGTCATTTTATATGGTATGCATTCACCCTATGTGGAGCAAATATTAAATTCATGGGCAACTCAGAACAGAATTATCCCCCAAGACTAAAAAGATTTGGCAACAGCAATGTTGGAAGCTGGCCCTCAGTAACAATAGCAAACATGGTGAAAAGAGGAAGCTAGGGCCACAGAACAACAAAATAAGGCTGGAGGTATTAATATTTCCCAAGATCAGTTTCAAAGGCAGCTTGAATTTAGTGATCACATCTTGGTACTATGTTGATTAGCAGCTTCAAATGCTTGGACCATGTTGAAGAATCAGGGAAGAGGTCTGAGTTATTTACTAAAATTATACAAAGTCCCAAAGAAGCCTTCACGAATTTTTTTGCAAAGATTAACCTCAGCTGTAAGTAGAATAGCATCATATCCAGAAGTCAGATGGATATTGATTGAATATGTGGCTTTTGAAAATGCTAAGTCAGAATGCAAAAGAGTTATCAGGCCCTTAAAGGCAAGATCAGCACCAATAGCTGAATGGATTAGAAATACAGCTGATATGGATCTCACACTTATGATGATACTCTGATAAAAGTAAAAGTTTTAAGAAAAACCAAAATGTCAGATGTTTTAATTGTGGTAAGTAAGGTCATTTGAAAAGATACTGTAAGAAAAACATTTCATTTCTAGAATCAATGTTTTTTTCTAGAGATAATTCAGAAAGAAGGCCCTAGCCTTTTGGAGTATGTAGAAGGTGTGGCAAGGGCTGGAATTGGACTAATGAATGCAGTTCAACAAGGGACAGGTAAGGTAACCCTTTGTCATAGGGAAATGCCCTGAGGTGCCTCCCACAGGCCCAATATCAAATTTGAATCAATCATTCCTTGTCAGCATCAGAGAAACTCATCCACAGAGCAATTAAAAGACTTAATACCTGTTGTTAAAAACAACACTGCTCTGAATGTAATCAAGGACAGAACAGCTAGCTTCAGTAGATTAAAAAAACTCAGGAGAGACCAGAAAACAATTATTTTGTCAAACTGCTATAAATAATCAGAGACCAAAGCTAAAAATACAAATAAATGGCATTGCAAGAAGGTTTAGTAGACACAGGAGACGATGTAACAATATTTTCACCAAAATCTTGGCATCCACATTGGCTGTTTAGGAGGTAAATATTCAGCTTCTAGGAGTTGGAACTTTATCTCAGATAAAACAAAGTGCAAGATGGGTTAAGTGTATAGGGCCAGAAAGAAAATTAAAGCCATATATGGCTCATATAGCCATGAATTTATGGGGACATGATTTGCTGCAGCAATGGAAAACACAGATTAACATTCCTCCAATCTCAGAAACAAACCATAATAAAAAATGCTTCTGAGAAAAAATATTAAAAATTATCAAGAACAGTCACAGACCACTCAGGTTGAACATAAGAAAGGCACAACAGCTGATGGTCTTTCAAAGGTACCAGATACCCTACTTTTAAAATGGTTAACCGACAAACCTGTGTGGGGGAATAATGACCTATGATATCAGAAAAATTACAGACACTGGAACAGCTGGTACAGGAGCAGCTAAATGCTAAACATATTGAAGAGCCAACCAGTCCTTGGAATTCTCCTTTATTTGTCATTTAAAAGAAATCTGGAAATGGAGAATGTTAACAGATTTAAGAGCCATAAATAGGGCTGGAGAGATGGCTCAGAGGTTAAGAGCACTGACTGCTCTTCTAGAAGTCCTGAGTTCAATTCCCAGCAACCACATGGTGGCTCACAACCACCTGTAATGAGATCTGGTGCCCTCTTCTGGCCTGCAAGGACACATGCAGACAGAACACTGTATGTATAATAAATAAATAAATCTTTAAAAAAAAGAGAGAGAGAGAGAACCATAAATAAGGTGATTCAGCCAATGGGCTCTTTACAGCCTGGAATTCCTTTGCTGCCTTTATTACCTAAGGCATAGTCTATTATAGTGATTGATTTAAAAGACTACTTTTTTACTTTACCTTTATAAGGACAGGATAAAGAAAAATTTGCCTTCACAGTGCCTACTTATAATAGTGCTCAACCTGTTAAAAGGTATCAGTGGAAATCCTTCCACAAGGAATGTTAAACAGCCTTACCTTATGTCAATATTTTGTACAACGGCCATTAAAAATAATTGATAGTTTCCTCAATCTAAAATTCATCACTATATGAATGATATCTTACTAGCTGATTCAGACACAGATACCTCGAAAAAAAAATCCTTGTTGGAGAGTATAAATTGCTCCTGAAAAACTGCAAAGAGGAACTTCTATCAATTATCTAGTGTATAAGATAGGCTTACAGAAGTTTTGACTACAGAAAGTACAAATTAAAGGAGATCAATTACAAACTATTAATGATTTTCAAAAGTTGCTAGAAGATATTAACTGGTTACAGTCCACAATTGGATTAATTACTCAAGAGTTAAGTAATTTATTTCAAACCTTACAGGTGATAAGGACTTAAATAGTCCAAGAAAATTATCAGCCGAGGCTGAGAGAGAATTGACTTTGGTAGAAAAGAAATTACAGGATGCACATGTGGATCAAGTGGATCCAAAGCTTGATTGTATTTTATTTGTTTTGCCTTCTACTCATTCCCTCACAGAAATTCTTTTTTAAAAAGTAAATGTGACAAATTATTTTCTGTTTAAAGATTTATTTATTTATTATGTATACAGTGTTCTGCTTGCATGTATGCCTGCAGGCCAGAAGAGGGCACTAGATCTCATTATAGATGGTTGTGAGCCACCTGTGGGTGCTGGGAATTGAACTCAGGACCTCTGGAAGAGCAGACAGTGTCTTAACCTCTGAGCCATCTCTCTAACTCCCACAGAAATTCTTATGCAGAGATAATATCTTAGAATAGATATTTTTAGCACACAGAGTAAAAAAAAAGTTAAAAACATTTAGAAAATGTTTTTTGTTTATTTGTTTTGTTTTGTTTTTTCAAGGTAGGGTTTCTCTGTGTATTTATGGTGCCTGTTCTAGGTCTTACTCTGTAGACGAGGCTGGACTTGAACTCACAGAGATCCGCCCACCTCTGCCCCCCAAGTGCTGGGATTAAAGGCATGTGCCACCACTGCCTGGCTAGAAAAGGGTTTTGTTTTTTTTTGTTTTTGTTTTTGTTTTTTGAGCTGAGGATCGAACCCAGGGCCTTGCGCTTGCTAGGAAAGCACTCTACCACTGAGCTAAATCCCCAACCCTAGAAAAGGTTTTTAAATTGATTCTGAAAGGAAAGAATGAGACTTAGTCAATTAGCAGGAGTAGACCCAGCAGAAATTGTGGTGCCTTTTACTAATGCTGAAATTGACTCATTATGGGCAGAAAATGAACATTGGCAAAGAGCTTGCAGTAAATTTTTTGGGAGTGATTAACAACAAATATCCCCAAAGAAAGAGGCTTCAGCTTATTAAAAAGAACTAATTGGACTCTCCCTTATACAGTAAAGGGGATACCAATTTCTGGAGCCCCTACATTCTATATTGGTGCAAATAAATCAGGAAAGGCAGATTATAAATCAGGAAAAATAAGTACAGTGGCTCAAAGCCCTTATGATTCAGTTAAAAAAAAATCAGAGCTGTATGCCATTATTAGGTATTATTAGATTTTCCTGAATCTCTTAATATAGTTACTGACCCTCAATATCAGATCCCACATGGGTCTACCAGGTCCTGATGAAATTGATCAGCTATTAATAGGAAATGTGCTAGAAGCCTCAGAATTTCTAAGAAACACCACGATAAATAGCAAAGGCTTGAAGAAAGATTTTTCCATGACTTGGCAATAAGCCAAGGAAATTAATTATAAGGAAATGTCCTACTTGTTCTCTGTATCACCAAACTCCACTACCTGCAGGAAGTAACCCAAAGGTACTCAAAGGGATGAAATCTGGCAGATGAATGTGTTTCATTTTGCAGAGTTTGGAAAATTAAAGTATGTGCACCATACTATTGATACATATTCAGGATTTCAATGGGCAACTGCATTCTATAATTACAAATTTATTAGAAGTTATGGCCATTATGGTGGCACCTGTACAACTTAAGATTGACAATGCTCCAACATGTCTCTAGTAAAATGAAACATTTTTTTTTTTTTTTTTTGCAAATTACAGGTATACCACACAATCCTACAGAACAAGTAGGTATAGAAAGATCTAACTGCATTTTAAAAGATATGCTTAATAAATAGAAAGGGGGCTGGACAGTGGTGGCACACACCTTTAATCCCAGCACTCAGGAGGCAGAAGCAGGTGGATCTCTGTGAGTTCAAGGACAGGCTTCAAAGCTACACAGAGAAACCTTGTCTCAAAAAAAAGAACCCTAAATAAATAAATAAATAAATATGAACAGAAAGGGGTAATAAAGACTGCTAGAGACAGATTACACAGTGCTTTATTAATTTTAAATCTTTTTTTCTTTTTTTTCTTTCTTTCTTCTTTTTTTTTTTGGTTTTTTGAGACAGGGCTTCTCTGTAGCTTTGGAACCGGTCCTGGACTAGCTCTGTAGACCAGGCTGGCCTCAAACTCACAGAGATCCACCTGCCTCTGCCTCCGGAGTGCTGGGATTAAAGACATGAGCCACCACCGCCCAGCTAACTTTAAATTTTTAAATGCTAATGAGAAAGGAACAACAGCTGCAGAAAGACATTAGATAATAGAAAAAACTATTGAATTAAATCATCCTGTATATTTTAAAGATGTGTTGACCTCCAAATGAATAGGTATTACATTGGGGAAGAGGTTTTTGCCTTTGTTTTCACAGGAGAAGAAAAGCTGTGGATACCAACAAGATTGATAAAGATTAGGTTCAAACAGGAAAGATCTTCTGAATAATGAGAGGTGATAGTTCATCAGACAGCTTGGTCATTCAGTCCAAACTAGCTTATAAAGACTAACAAAGGCCTTTCATTTAATCAGGCATGAAAAAAACAAAAATAAAAAGTAATATTTTGCCCGGCGGTGGTGGCACACGCCTTTAATTCCAGCACTGGGAGGCAGAGGCAGGCAGATCTCTGTGAGTTTGAGGACAACCTGGTATCCAAAGTGAGTTCCAGGAAAGGCACAAAAAAAGTAATATTTTGAATGATAATTTACCAAAGACACACTTATCTTACTGGCATGAAATGAAAAATGAGTTTTCTTAAACTACATGTCTTTTGTTTGTTTGTTTTTGGAGCTGAGGATCGAACCCAGGGCCTTGCACTTGCTAGGCAAGCACTCTACCACTGAGCTAAATCCCCAACCCCTTAAACTACATGTCTTAATTCCATGTTAGAATGTAGATTACCATGTGGCCCATGCCATCTTGGATGTAGAAGCTTTTGAGTTTTCTTCTTAAATAAAATAAATAAAATAAAAAAATAAAAATAAATAAAAAGGATATTTTTGTTGTTTGGTATTAAAATCACAGTTAAGAGATTTAAAATGTCTTAAGTAAATTCAAAGGGACACTATAGTTCAAACTTGTTTTCTACATCTCTAAGAGCTGGAGTGGTTCGGAACTAAGATAAAATATTTGCGCAGAAGCTGGGCGGTGGTAGCACATACCTTTAATCCCAGCACTCTGAGGCAGAGCCAGGAGGATCTCTGTGAGTTCCAGGCCAGCCTGGGCTACACAGTGAATTCCAGGGAAGGTTCAAAGCTACAGAGAAACCCTGTCTCAAAACAAAAAATGAAAACAACAACAACAACAACAAAAACTTGAGCAGGGCAGTGGTTGCCCATGCCTTTAATCCCAGCAGAGAAAGGGGAATCTCTATAAATTAGTATGGTTCTAGAGTTACAGTGAACAAGGAAGTGGTGGTGGCGAGTGCCTTCAATCCCACCATCCAGGGACGAAACTCAGCTACAGCTCCTACTTAGTATGTTTGATCACACTGTGAACCCCAAGATTGCATTTATTTACTGGGAAAACCTGCTTCTAGTTATGGTATGGCTCATCCCTAGCACACACCTTTAATCCAAGAGCTTTCTACTTACTATAAACAGGATTAAAGTCAACCACAGGTCAAGAGTTGGAGCAAGCACCACGCAACCACTTGACAGGGAAAAAAAACAGAGAGTAAGAAGGAGTCAGGAGGACAGATAGAGAGATGCACAGGAAGTAGAAGGGAGGGACATTCAATTTGAGGAGTTTGTTTGAGCTGGCATAGGAGAAAGATCTCTTTCTGGGAGGAGGAAGATCAGTCAGGTGCTTTCTCTTCCTCTCTGAACTAGCAAGTTTTTACCCCAGCATCTGGCTCCCAAGTGAACTTGAACGATTAAAATTTAGTCAAAAACAATACATAAGCATGCATAATGCAAGAGTTATGAGCCATGGGAGCTTATAGCAAGGCTCCAGGAAGTCTTTAAGGCGAGGCAAGGTAGGGCAGGGTCATGATGATGTAAAAGGAATACTTAAATTGCAATGAATGTTGGGGGACCAAGGACTATGTGTGGGACATCTGTTGAGGAAAGCTGCAGGCAGAGAATGGATCTGGCCCAATGTAGCATGAATCTTAAAGGTACTTGTTAATAAAACTCAAACCTGAGGCCAGTTACTGACCCCAGATATTTTTATTTCGGGGAACACACAATATTTCAGGGAACACAATACCCACCACAGCCCAAGAGAAAAGCTGCACATGCTTTTGGTGGCAAAGCTGTAGGGCCAGGGCTACTTAAGAGTTGGAACCCAGATCATTCTATCTTGAATCCAGGTTCCAGACATGGAGCTGTGAGAGTGTTCGGTCTTGCTTTGGCCTCATCTTCCACAGCAAGCACTTTAAAGACTGAGCCACCTTTCCAGCCAATGGCCCAATCTTCCCTACATCTCTAGCACTCTCTTTTGGAATGGAAATATTTACTCTGTGCCTTTGTATATTGTGGGTAACTTGTATTTTATTTTACTTAGGCTCACAGTTAAGAGATTGCCTGAGTCTCATAAAGACTCTGAGGCTGGGGCTGGAGAGATGGCTCAGAGGTTAAGAACACTGGCTGCTCTACCAGAGGTCCTGAGTTCAATTCCTAGCAATCACATGGTGGCTCAAAACCATCTGTAATGAGATCTGGTGCCCTCTTCTGGCCTGCAGGCATACAAAATAAATAAATAAATCTTTAAACAAACAAAACAAAACAAAACAAAAAGACTCTGAGGCTTTATACTTTTTTCTTTTCTTCTTTTTTGTTTTTGTTTTTTGAGACAGGGTTTCTCTATGTAGCTTTGGCTGTCCTGGAACTCACTCTGTATACCAAGCTGGCTTTGAACTCAGAGATCTGCCTGAGGCTTTATACTTTTGAATAATTTTGAAAGTGTTAAGACTTTAGGGGTCTCCTAAAAATGAACTGACTTCATTTTTGCATTAAGAAATGAACATGAAGCCAGGCATGATGGCACATGCTTTTAATCCCAGCACATGGGAGACAAAGACAGGCAGATATCTGTGAGTTCAATGCCAGCCTTGTCTACCAAGTAAGTTATAGCACAGCCACGGCTATGTAGAGAGACCCTGTCTCCAACAACAACAACAACAACAACAAAAGAAAGAAAGAAAAAGAAAGAAAGGAAGGAAGGAAGGGAAGGAAGGAAGGAGGAAGGAAGGAAGGAAGGAAGGAGGAAGGAAGGAAGGAGGAAGGAAGGAAGGAAGGAGGAAGGAAGGAAGGAAGGAAGGAAGGAAGGAAGGAAGGAGGAAGGAAGGAAGGAGGAAGGAAGGAAGGAAGGAAGGAAGGAAGGAGGAAGGAAGGAAGGAAGGAAGGAAGGAAGGAAGAAGGAAGGAAGGAGGAAGGGAGGAAGAAAGAGAAATTAACATGACTGCAGCCAGTTGAGCGCCCAGGTCCCTTTCTTCACGGAGGCCTGTGTGCAATGGCTGCAAACAGCAGCCTCCTTGGTAACAAACATGTTTAGCTTGCTGCCTGTGTGGGCTGCCCCAGGACACAGTGGCCAGGGGTCACACTGGCCAGGTCATCATGTCCATCTGCACTAGGTTTCAGAATAAGGAACATGTGATTAAGGTACTGCATAGAGCCAAGTTCCCCAGCCTGTAAAAGATCTACATCTCAAAAGTGTGGGGCTTCACAAAGTTTAATGAAGATGAATTTGAAAACATGATAGTTGAGAACCAGCTCATTCCCAATGGCTAGGGGGTCAAATGCATCCCCAATCATGGTCCCCTGCATAAATGGCAGACCCTGCAGTCCTGATGGCTTTCACTGTGCTCTCCCATACCCCACCAAATCATGTTCACTAATAAATCTCACTTCCAGTCCAAAAAAAAAAAAAAAAAGTGAACACGAGACTTTAGGGTATGTTATAATTTATTTCTTTTTTTGAGTGTTGGGGGCGTTAAAGACAGGGTTTCTCTGTATAACAGAGCAGGCTGTCTTGGACTCACTCTGTAGACCAGGCTGGCCTCAAACACACAGAGATTCCCCTGCCTCTGCCTCCTGAGTGCTAGGATTAAAGACATGAGCCACCACCACCAGCCTGGTGTACATAGTGAGTTCTAGAACAGCAAGGGCTACATGGAGAAACAGTGCCTCAAAACAAAACAAAACAAACAATAACAGCAACAACAAAACAAACCAAGAAAGAAAAGTGATGTATTTGACAGAGCTCCAGTGGCACAAGCAGCTAGTGGATAGTTCCTATGTGAAGGTGATAAGCTAGAGTGTCAGGAGCTGATTTGTGATAGTTAAACTTGTCATTTTAGCCTCATTTAGAGACACCTAGAAGACAACAGTCTGGGTGTCTGTGAGGCTGTTTCTAGAGGTTTAACTGAGATGGGATAACCTCCCCTAAATAGAGGTGATACCATTCCCTGGTCTAGGGCATCAATCCTTCATCTCTCTGCACTATGGACACAACATGAGCAGCTGCCCCACATTTCTGCCACCATGCCTTCCCTGACAAGTTTTGCATCCCGCCGCCTCCCTCCTCACAAATGGTAAGCTAAAACAACCTCTCCCTTTCTTAAGTGGCTTTTAACAGGTATCTTATCTTAGCAAGAAGAAAGACAACTCACAAACACTGGACCATACCAATCCAGTTCTTCACCAGACCAAATCCCTTGTTAGGGCTGGTGCTGTAGCTTGGTGATACACTGCTTGCCTGGCATGCCCCAGGTCTTCCATTCCTAGTTTAAAAAAAATATAAGCCGGGGCTGGAGAGATGGCTCAGAGGTTAAGAGCACTGGCTGCTCTTCCAGAGGTCCTGAGTTCAATTCCCAGCACCTACATGGTGGCTCACAACCATCTGTAATGGGATCTGGCGCCCTCTTCTGTGTACATACATAATGAATGAATAAATATATATATATATATATAAAACCCATCAGAGAAGAGCACCCAATTAATTCTGGTCTAGTATAGATACTAAACTACACCATATTTAGCATGATCCACCAGACTGTGTGTCCTAGTTTGCTTCCTGTTGCCTAGACCAAAACACTACTACTAAAAGCAACTTGGAAAGGAAAAGGTTTGTTTCATGTTCCACCTTTCAAGTCACACTCCATTACCGAGGAAAGCCAAGGCAGGAACCTCAAGGCAGGCACTGAAGCAGAAACCATGGAGGAAACTCTGACAGACTCTCCACAGCTTGCTCACCCTGCTTTCAGTTACAAAACAGGACCGCCTGTCCAGGCCAGTACCTCCCACCGTAGTGTGAGCCCTCCCACATCTTTCCAATCAAGATGTCCCACAGACCTGGCCAATCGGAGGGAGGCATTTTTCTCAATTGAGGTTCCCTCTCAGCAGATGACTCTAGCTAATGTCAAGTTGACAAAGTCTAACCAGCACACTGTGTACCAGAAAACTTAATGTTTCGGAGGAGATAAAACAGGTACACACTCATTAAAAGTTAGTCCCAGTAACTTAAATGGAGACTTGAACCTGAGAGGTAGTCATAAACTGTCATGGGCAAGATGGGCAAGTCATCCATTTGGACACCTGAATTCAGGACGGCAGACACATTAGGCAAATGCTCTTCCAACGAGCTACAGCCGCCAGAGCTCGTACACTTTGCGACCGGCAAAGGGGGCATGAAACAAACAGAATTATTAAAGTCCGGTTTCCCTAGCTTTCCTAGGCATCTCTCACAGCCCCGAACTCCCGACGTTTCCTGGTCTCTGGAAACTAGTTCTTCCCAGTAGTTCTCTCAGGGAACACTGTCCTCTCAAAGTGATTCGGTTGGTTTCCTGCACCCCCGACTGCCCTCAACAGCCTAGGTGGAGTCCACTGACGTAACCGTTCCTAGGGAACGCGGCCACCATCCTGCATCTCCTCCCTAGACATGAATCCTCCTCCTCATCCACATGTCCCCTGCTAGAGCAAGTCTTGCGCTTACCAGAGGGCCTGACAGAATACTTTATCTAAAAACACTGGCCGAGAAAACTGCAAAATTCGGTCCTGGGAGACTCTCCAGCTTAGTGCTAATTACGAAGCTCAGATTCATACTGTGGCCCCGCCCCTTCCGGCGTCGCCTGGGCTGGGTCTCACCACAAGCCCCGTGACTCTTTCGAACCGGGAAACGTCTCAGGTTCTTAACGATTCATTAACGCCTAAAGCCTCCCTATGTGCCTTTTCCAATCCGGAAAGCTTCACTTCCGGCTTCCGGCAAAATGGTTTCGACTGGGCCGCCAAGCCACGCCCCTATCACTCACGTTTCCAGGACGAACCGGAAGAGATCGCGCAGCCCCTCGTCCGCAACCCGGAAGTGGATGATTCTCACGGAAGCCGGCTTTGGCCCTGCGGCTGCTGCTGTCGCCGCGGAGAAATTGTTGGAGCTGGCAGCCTAGGAATGGTGAGACCTCGCGGTTCGTCTCCTAGTGTTCTGAGTAGAGCTGGGGTGAAATGGAGTTTCACAGTGTGCCGCGGGGCACTACGCCCCCCAATAAGATTTGGGGCTCCGCCCCGGTATCGCCCCGAAAAAATCTGCGCATGCGTGAGTCTGATGGGGCTAGAAGCTGGCCTGCGGCGGTACGCATGCGCAAAGGTGACGTGCTGGAAGTGGGGTGAGAATTGGCTGGGAGTTGGTCCCGGCTCGCTACCTCCAGCCGGTGCGGCTCAAAGCCAGACTGCGAGAGCATGGTGGTTTGTCGGTGCAGTACTGTGAGCTGCAGAGCTGACTAAATTACCACTGCCCCCCCAGAGTCCCTGAAGCAGACCTGGACTGATCCCTCCTCACCTTGGGTGGGCTCTCGCGGGAGGAGGGGCGGAGGGACGGGAAGGAGAGCAAAGACTTTGCCCCAGTTGCTGGTGGGACTGGGCACCTTCACCCTCTCCCGGGGTGCCCGCGTCCCCCCACCGTAACCTACGGAGCAGGGCGAGCAGCGTCCTCCCGGGCAGAGCCGGAACTTTGCTCTGAGCGACACCCGCGTCCGAAGGGGCGGGGCCTGCAGACAGCCCACCAGGAAGTCTGTACCTGAGTTTCCCTTGGGTTCCCAGCGGGTCTCCCAAGGCGGTGGGTGGTCATTCACACAGTTCCCAAACCACCTGAGGTACCACCCACGTCAGCAAAAGCTGCAAGTGGAAGCGGGAAAAGGTGTAGTGAGACACGGGAGCTCTAGCTCCCGTCCTCCGCTGCGGCCTGGGAGAGGGGTTGTGCAGCTGATGTGAGTGGGCCCCTGAAGAAAAAACGTGAGCCAAGAATCCCCTGGCCCTTTCTACTTGACAGTCAGGATATCTCATTTGGGACTCGCTGGTAAAATTAGAGGGGTCTCTGAACCTAGTATGTCTTTTTGTCTGCAGCTTTTATCATACTCTCCAAGGTCTCAGTGACGTCCACATAGCTACTTATATTTCTGTTATTATTATTTGAAGCAGGGTCTCACTTTATAACCCTGGCTTGCTGGGTAGGCCAGGTTGGCCTCAAACTCGACAGAGATCCACCTGCCTCTGCCTCCCGGTCCTGGGATTAAAGGTGGGAGCCATCACACCAGGTAATAGCTGCTGAAGAAGTGTAACTGAAGGTGTCAGGCACTTTATGCCCCTTTCCACTACATATGTCCTCCCTACCTTAGGAAGTAGGGAACATGAGCACGTATAAGGAAGTGGGAGGTAGGTCTGGCCCGTTAGAAGCCTGAGCCTGAGAGAGCCTTCTTTCTCCTTTGCAGACTCTCTTCTCGGCATCTAAGCTCCCTTGGTCGGAATCCTTGGATGAGCCTGTGGGACCGGTCCTCCCAGCCCTGTGGTTTGGAGCCAGTGGCTCTGGAACAGTGAGAGGATGGACAAAGGTAGGATGAGGCCAGGCCAGCTCCCCAGATGCTCGGCACCAAGCATCTGCTGATTCCACCCCGGGCCTTGCACAAGGGTCTTTCCATCCTGGCTGGGCATTGCACCTCCCCCTGGGCCAGCACCATCCATGCACTCCTTGGCAGAGCCACAATTGACTGACTTTCTGCTGAGCTGCTGCTCTTTGGCACATTGCATTTTGATGGCAGAGGGAGCAGTTATGCCCAGAGGCCAGCATGTCAGCATCGCCAGTCTGACCTGAGCACCATGTGCTCCACGATGTGCCATGCATCACTGGGAGAACTGCCCAGCATGGAAGGTGTGGGCCGGGACTGAGCCCAGATAGGATCTGGATGGCCAAAGAACTCCCATCTTAAAACCTCAAGCTGGGGTTGGGGATTTAGCTCAGTGGTAGAGCACTTGCCTAGCAAGCGCAAGGCCCAGGGTTTGATCCTCAGCTCCACAAAGAAAACAAACAAACAAACAAAAAACCCTCAAGCCTCAAGGAGGCGGAAGGGACTGGCAAGGAGGAGGCTGATAAAGGGGGTTCTGTGTGCAGAGGGCACTTGGGAAGCTTGAGTTGACGCTTTATTTTTTTCTAGATTCCCAGGGGCTGCTAGATTCATCCCTGATGGCATCAGGCACCGCCAGCCGTTCAGAGGATGAAGAGTCACTGGCGGGGCAGAAGCGAGCCTCCTCCCAGGCCCTGGGTACTATCCCTAAACGGAGAAGCTCTTCCAGGTAGTCTGGGTTCAGAGGGACTGGGAAGGGGAAGGCATGTGGGATTAGGTACCACACCTCTTAACCCTTGTTGGAAATGGCCATCTGAACCTGACCTTTGCCTTTCCTTTCCCTGCCAGTCCCTCCGAGTGGTATTGAGGACAGGGGAGAGAGGTGACCAGCCCCTGTCAGGGCTACAGTCTCTAGCCTGTCATCTCAGGACTGGAGTTTGGTTATTCCCTGTCCACTGAGCCAGGCACTGGTGGGAAGTGGAGGCAGCTGGGCAGTTAGCTCCCTTTGGGAAGCTGCTCTTTGGAGGTTGGGTGGGGTGCCGGCGGCTCACAGTGCAGATCCTCCTACAGGTTCATCAAAAGGAAAAAATTTGATGATGAGCTGGTAGAGAGCAGCCTGGCCAAGTCCTCTACCCGGGTGAAGGGAGCCAGTGGAGTGGAATCAGGCCGCTGTTCGGGGGGTGAACCCTCCTCTAGTGAGAAGAAGAAGGTGAGGAACTGGGTATAACATGGGGCCAGGGAGTGCTGGAGTGTGTGTTTCCCCAGACAGAAGAGGCTGGGAGGGACCGAGCCGTCTCAGCCCCCACTCTAGACCCCTCCCTCCTGTCTTTCCTACTCCTTCTCTGCAGCTCTCCCCGCTCTGCCAGTGCATCCTGTATCACATTCGGTGTGGGAGGCAGGGAGCATGTATCTATTCTGGGAGCAGACAGCTTGTTCCCAGCATTGCAGGGTGTAAAAATAACCCCCAGGTGGCATTGCTCTGGCCCCAGACAGTGCACCAGCAAGAGTAGTTCCCTGGTATCCTCCCCACCCACCCTGCATTCTCAGCCCGAGGGCACCACAAGCAGAAAGAAGACCCCATCTGGTCGGGAGTCAGGGAGAAGTGATTTGGGGGGGTGGGCATTGGAAAGCTGAGTTCTCAGCGTGGCTGTTGCCTGAGCTTGCAGCTGTCACGGTATGTGAAGCCCAGCTTTTCTGATACCAGCTCTGAGTTCACTGTGGTCGTCCTGTACCCAGGTATCCAAGGTCCCCAGTACTCCTGTGCCGCCCAGTCCTGCCCCAACCTCTGGACTCACTAAGCGTGTGAAGAAAAGCAAACAGCCACTTCAGGTGACGAAGGATCTAGGCCGATGGAAGCCTGCAGATGACCTCCTACTCATCAATGCTGTGTTGCAGGTAGTTCACCCACCAACCCCACCATGGGCCTGGGGCTCCCTTCTCCCCCACCCTCCAAATCCCAACCCCCATACTAGCTTAGTAGGATCCTATAGCTTCCAAGGGAAGGATTCTTCCCAGTGCCGAGGCTGGAGCAAACCAGTCTGGGTCTTGCAGACCAATGACCTGACATCCGTCCACCTGGGTGTGAAGTTCAGCTGCCGTTTTACCCTTCGGGAAGTTCAAGAGCGTTGGTACGCCCTGCTCTACGACCCTGTCATCTCCAAGTGAGTGGGCTGGTTCCGGTAGAGGGGAGGTGCTGGGGCCACCCAGATTTGGAAATAGGTCGGCCAGATTCTACCAGGGCCCAAAAGAAGGGCTTGGGAGGCAGGGCTGGGGGCCTGTGTCCTCTGGGATAATTGGGGACCTGCCAGGTTTTACAGAGACGCTCCTTCCTCTAGTTCCTTCTAGTCCAGGTGGGAGAAACAGCAGAGTCTGAAGGTAGAGAAAGCGGCGTAGGAAACAAATAGCCACAAATGGCCAGGAGTCCCAGGTCCACCATTGTCACCTCTGGACTTTGCTACACTGGCCTCTCACAGTTCCTTAGAAGAAGAGGAACTGAGCCCTAGCACTCGGAAGGCAGATGCAGGTGGATCTCCGAGTTCCAGGACAGCCAGGGCTACACAGAGAAACCCTGCTTTGAAAAACAAACAAACAGAGAGAGAACTGAAACAAAAGAGCCCCAAGACCCTTCTAGTTTCAGCAGAGTTTCAAATAAGCTCACGCACTAAGCAGCATACTCCTCCGCGGTCACTTAATTCAGTGTCCTCAAAGCTTGGCTTGATGCTGAGCGCCCAGCTTCTCCTCCTCCACAGCCCTGCCACACGCCCACTTAAGCTGTAGCCATAGCCCAGAGAGAGACACCAGAAAACAGGTTGGCTCGGCATGGGAAGAGGGAGCAGTAGGCAGTGCTTTATGAGCGGCAGCTTTAGCCGTGCACTGAGAAGGGACTGGAAGGAGGGGACAGCTGGAGACAGGAGACATCTCGGAGCCAGGCCTCCTTCCTGTTTGCTTGTTTGGACCCGGGTCTTCCTATGTATACCTGGCTGATTTGGAGCTTATCTGTAGCCCAGACTGGCCTTGAACTTTGAGCAATCCTCCTGCCTCCATCTCCTGCAGGCTGGAATTACAGGCATGAGTCTTTAGAGACTATGACTTCCATTTAATGAACTGCCTCTTCATTCACTGGACCGTGCCCTGGTGCTGTGCTAAGCCTCAGGTTATTTTTACCAAGGACCTCTAGGCTTAGGATCTCTTAAGTCCCAAAGGCTTCTTGCTTTGGGGAACCGGAATCTCAGATTATTTGACTCCCTCCTTTGAGCTCTGCCCTTCATTTCTTTCCATGCGCAGGCTGGCTTGCCAGGCCATGAGGCAATTGCACCCAGAAGCCATTGCAGCCATTCAGAGCAAGGCCCTGTTCAGCAAGGCTGAGGAGCAGCTACTGAGCAAAGTAGGATCGGTAAGATTGAGGACCCGGACAGGGTACAAGCTGGACCACTTGGAAAACCACCAGCGGGGAGTCTTGCCTGCCCTGTCTGTGGTCTGCACACACATCAGATGAACACATCTGTAGGGCCTTTGTGATGAGCCTTGGGAGAAACATGCCTGGCCCCTGGATGACCCTCGCTTCTTCCAGTTCCTTGGGAGGGCTTGGGGACAGCAGTGGGGTGGGCATGAGGAAACCCTGGCATGAAGAGCATATATCTTGTCTCCAGACCAGCCAGCCCACCTTGGAAACCTTCCAGGACTTGTTGCACAGACACCCTGATGCCTTCTACCTGGCACGTACTGCCAAGTCTCTGCAGGCCCACTGGCAGCTCATGAAACAGTATTACCTACTCGAGGATCAGACAGGTAACACCGCAGGAGCTGCAGCGTGAACAGGTGTGAGAGCGTGCGTGAGGTGCTGAGGGCACAGCTGCCTGCCAGTGTCCTGTGTTAGAGTCCTCCACAGCCCACAGTGTCCTCTTCACCTCGGTTTGCAGAGTAGCAGCAGCACTGACCTGCTTCCTTCTAGACCTGCAGGGCCTTTGGCGTCACGGGAAGGAGCCAGCTTGCTTGGTGTCCTGGGCCACAGGTCTAAACAGCAGTTATTACTACTTCTTGTCCTAGGCTCTTTTGTTTTGTCTTGACATCTTTTGCCGTCACATAAACAATACGTTAGTATATTATTTATAGGTAGCATTAAAACGGGAGCAAACTGGGAGTGTCCATCTCCATTTGCCCCTCCCTGTCCGTGTTTGGGGAAGACGTGATGACTCCTTTAAAGTTGCCCTGTCAGCATCTGCACCCCGCTCCATCGCCTTGTTCGTGGACCAGGGAGTCTGAGTTGTCGGGTGGCTTAGGCCTAGGACTCCCCACTGGGGCTTCATAGCGAGGCCCCCATCTTTCTTCTTCCCCAAGGACTGGAGTGTCTTCTGCCATGCTCTCATCCTCTGACTCCCCTTCTCTGGGGACAAGTGCTAGGCAAGCCTGTAGGAGGCTGGTGACCCAGGTCTGGGGTCTGTGGCAGAGGCACACTCTTCTGGCCAGAATCCACTGCCTGCTGCAGCATGCACCGCTCCACCATAGCTCCTCACATGGGAAAGTCAAGTCCTTCACTGCATTGTGCTCCTGCAGCTCTGGTTCCAAAACAGCTAGCTGCCTTCAGGAGGATTGTAGACAATCCGTCCACCGGCTTTAGTGAGCCCAGGGGCTTGCTGCCTTACCCATCACTGAATCCTCACAGAGAACATTTGCTAGGTGACATTTACTGTTTTGGTTTTTTGGTTGGTTGGTTGGTTGGTTGGTTGGTTGGTTGGTTGGTTTTTTGAGACAGGATTTCTCTGTAGCTTTGGAGTCTGTCCTGGACTAGCTCTGTAGACCAGGCTGGCCTCGAACTCACAGAGATCCACCTGCCTCTGCCTCCCGGTTGCTGGGATTAAAGGTGTGCGCCACCACCGCCCAGATTTTTTTTTTTTTTTTTTAGCCATGGTTTTCTACAGCCCAGACTGACCTCCTGCCTCCACCTCCCAAGAACTGGGATCTGGGTGTGTGCCACTAGACCCTGCTTCTTCTGTTGTCATTTTGGAAATGGTTCTGTCCACTGAAAGCTTATCTTAAGGTTATATAATTTTTTCCTCCAAGAGGCTCTGTGTGGGAGCTTATTTCTGGTTGCTTAGAGCCGGGTGTCCCTGGGATCAGCCGGTTTCCTTAGCCGCAGGGTAGTCACACATCTTATCGTGGATTTCAGGTGGACCTAGTGGAAGGCAGCCTGGTGGCGTGACCAGAGAGCCTACTCCTCTGCCCCCCAGTCTCCTCCCTCCTGCGCAGCCCTCTCACCCCTGGGGCCAGTAGCTGCTGGCTGCCCTGCTGCAGAGCACCACTGCAGTCTTGGCACAGCTGGCCCCAAACCACAAGGTCTTGTATTCTGTTCATTCTCAGCAGAAACAGTTGAAAACTTTCACGAAACAGTATTTTTCCAGAACATACTCAATGGGTTCTAATATTAATCATCCTGCTCCATTTCATCTTTTGAAAGCAATAAAGGTAATTTCATGGCCTATAAGGAGGTCATTCCTTAGAGATGAAAGTGGAAGCAGCTCTGTAGGCCCCAGGCTTTCCCATGGTGCGTGCCTCTCAGGGCGGCCAAAAGGCTGGGGTAAGGTTTGGGTCCTGGCTGTGCCCCAGCGTCCGCACTCTGATATGTGTCCCTCACGTGTTCAGGGGAGCTGAGCAGTGCTCCCTGTGTGTGTTCCTCACATGTACAGGGAGCTGAGCAGTGCTCCCCGTGTGTGTCCCTCATGTGTTCAGGGGAGCTGAGCAGTGCTCCCCATGTGTGTTCCTCACATGTACAGGGGAGCTGAGCAGTGCTCCCTGTGTGTGTTCCTCACGTGTTCAGGGGAGCTGAGCAGTGCTCCCCGTGTGTGTTCCTCACGTGTTCAGGGGAGCTGAGCAGTGCTCCCCGTGTGTGTTCCTCACATGTTCAGGGGAGCTGAGCAGTGCTCCCAGTGTGTGTTCCTCACGTGTTCAGGGGAGCTGAGTAGTGTTCCCCGTGTGTGTCCCTCGCGTGTACGGGGAGCTGAGTAGTGTTCCCCATGTGTGTCCCTCATGTGTAAGGGGAGCTGAGTACTGCTCCCCGTGTGTGTTCCTCACGTATACAGGGGAGCTGAGTAGTGTTCCCCGTGTGTGTTCCTCACGTGTACGGGGAGCTGAGCAGTGCTCCCAGTGTGTGTTCCTCACATGTACAGGGGAGCTGAGTAGTGTTCCCCGTGTGTGTCCCTCACGTGTACGGGGAGCTGAGTAGTGTTCCCCGTGTGTGTCCCTCACGTGTACGGGGAGCTGAGCAGTGCTCCCTGATTAATTGGAGACTTCATGAGTGAGCCTGCCATGTCCCACAAACCCATGCAGGTCAGCTATGGTTCCCCGTCTTGATCCACCTCTGCCCCAGGTTAGGTGGCAGGGTGCCTGGTGTCAAGTCAGCCACTGACTTGGGACTGCTCCCTCTGGCTCTGGCTCCAGAAGGTCTGTCTGTCCTGGCCCCTGGCTCTCAGCTCACCTGGCTGTGGTGGGCAGCCGGGGGACCAGGAGCCTCTGCCGTTCACACTCCTCTGTCGTCCGTTCAGTGCAGCCGCTGCCTAAGGGGGACCAAGTGCTGAATTTCTCTGACGCAGAGGACCTGATTGACGACAGTAAGCTCAAGTGAGTTCCTGGAGAGGGCTGGCTCCAGTTTGACAGGTGCACCGGGCTGCCCAGCAGACAAAGCTTCAGTTGCAGCTGCTGGGCTTAGCCACCCTGCTACACCCTCTCCTCTGGGGGCCGCTTCAGCTCACTGCCTTCCCCTTTTCCCTACCCCAGTCCCAGGGCTAGGCCAGTGCGTAAACAACTCCTGAGCCCCTTGGCTGAAGAGCCTGGGGTGCCCTAGTGGGCCAGGTACCGGGGCCTGATAGTGGGCCTGATTCATCCTTTTCACCACTCAGGGACATGCGAGATGAAGTCCTGGAGCATGGTAAGTCTGCCCTGCTGGGGACAGTGTGGGATTGGGAGCTCTTGCTGAACTGGAGGGACCAGTTCATGGGACTAATGGCGTCAGTGTCTCTTCACCTCACCTCAGAGCTGACTGTGGCTGACCGGCGCCAGAAACGAGAGATCCGGCAGCTGGAACAGGAGTTGCATAAGTGGCAGGTGCTAGTGGACAGCATCACAGGTGAGGAGCCTGGGGACCTGATGGCACACTGCTTGGCATCCTTTGTCCTGTTGAGCCCTTTTCTTGCCTATCTGGGCGTGCCGTTTGCTAAGCCCGTTCCCTGTCTTCCCTACCCCAGCTCAGGGCTGGTCTTTTCTACTTTGCTGACCCTGCTCTTCTCTCAGGCATGAGCTCTCCAGACTTCGACAACCAGACTCTGGCAGTGTTGCGGGGCCGCATGGTACGATACCTAATGCGCTCTCGTGAGGTAAGACGGGCCGTCACTGTTCCCACCCTGCCTAGGCTCCCCTCCTCTGTTGTCCCTTTCTCTGCCCAGTCCTTGTTTTCTCATCTCTCCCTGCGTGGGGTTCCTTCCCTCGTTCCCTACCCCAGCATCACCTCCACCATTTTCCCAGATCACCCTGGGCAGAGCAACCAAGGACAACCAGATCGATGTGGACTTGTCTCTAGAAGGTCCAGCTTGGAAGATCTCCCGAAAGCAAGGTATTCCCTCCTGCCACTCCAGCAGTGTGGGGACATTCAGCCTCTCACTGGCCTTTCCAGCCCTGGGCCGTGTGCCGAGAGAACCCTCATGGACTAGTGAGGCAGGCTGACAGGCCTTCAAGTCCTCATCTCCAGGAAGCGGAGGGGCACTTAGCTCTCTTCGGTTGTCTCCATCTTGTCATTTTCCTTCTGTCTCTACAGGTGTCATCAAGCTGAAAAACAATGGTGACTTCTTCATTGCCAATGAGGGCCGGCGGCCCATCTATATTGATGGCCGGCCTGTGCTGTGTGGCTCCAAGTGGCGGCTTAGCAACAACTCTGTGGTGGAGGTAAGTTGGGGATGGAGAATGCCAGGGTGTGTCACTGGTGCGTGACAAACTAGTCCATGGATGTCCTGTCCCACCCCTGCACTGGGTCAGCTGTCTTTCTCTCCTGCCCAGATCGCCAGCCTGCGGTTTGTCTTCCTCATCAACCAGGACCTCATTACCCTCATCCGGGCTGAGGCTGCCAAGATCACACCACAGTGAGGCGGGTAGCGGAAACCAGGGCATCCTCTGGCCTCAGTTTCCCTGCCATTCCAGCTCCCTTGAGCTGGGAACTCAGGCTCCTGGAAAACCCTTCACCCAGAGTGGGTAGTGGAGGCCCAACTGCTGGCCCATTGATTTGAGCCTTTGAGGCAAGGTGGGATCACCATGGGGACGCCAGGAGAGGCTGGGACCCCTGTGCCTCCCCAGAGCCAGAGCCCCACCATTGCCACGTCACTCCTGTGTCTCCTTGGATCAGCTTTAGACTCCTCTTTTTTTGTTTTTCTTTTTGTAAATAAAAAGCACCAAGTTCCAAAGTAGTTTCTTTTATTTTTTATGTTTTTTAATATAAAAAAACATGAGGACAGGTGGAGACGGGCACATGCAAGGAATGGCAGGCCCCTCCTTGTCCTCAGGCCTCTGCCCCCATCTGGTGAGAGGAACAAGCAGGTCAGTGGAGCAGAACCTGTGGACCCCTCGTCTGGGGCCTGCCTGAGGCTCCAGCTTACCCTCTGAGGCTGGGCTAAGCTTCCTCCCTTCTCGGGCTCCCTGCCCTGAGCCAGCAGGCAGTGTGCAGCTGTGAGGCGAGGCAGAGCAGCAGGTAGCGGATGACTGCAGTCTCTAAGCAGCAGTCAGACCCCTGTGCCTTCTTCCTGGCTCCACTGGACTGTGCCGGGACCGTGGCAGCCAATGAGCACCATCTCTAGGCTGTGGGGATCCCAGGGCAAGGCCTGGCTCCCTGACCCCGGAGGGGGCTCTCCAGTACTGGCAGGCTCAGCCTGGCTCACAGGTGCTGGGGTCCCAGTCCTAACCCCTTCCTCAGAGGGAGGCGGTGATGCTGGGGTGCTGGGCTCAGAGCAGAGGTCTCCAGAGCCAGGGGGCTCCGAGTCTGAGGTGGAAGTCCATAAAGCTGTGGTTCGAGGCCAAGGGGAGCTCTGCGATGCTGGGGGGCCCCAGGGCCAGGGTGCCATGAGGGGAGGAGGGGGCCCCGGGCGAGGGTGCGGCCAGGTCCCACTCAAGACAGAACCTGCTGGGGTCTGCAGGCAATAGGAGGATGCCCCAGTGTCCACACGCAGGGGCTGGAGGAGCCCAGAGGCAGTGGCTGGGCATGGCCCCTCTCCTGACACCCGGGGACACTGGCCTTCCCCTGGGGGCACCAGGATGAGGTGCACAGCCTGGCGAAGTGACTGCAGTCCCTCTCGCACCTGCAGCACCTGTTCCGACAGCTCCATCACCTTTGGGGAGAGGTCACAGGGTCAATCTGGCGGCCATCTCGTCAGGGCCTGCTCTTCCCTCCCTGCCCACATCCCGTCCACCCACCGCCTGCTGCAGCTTGTCCAGTGTGTCTGCGCTCCTTGTCTCCCTGGGCCCCGAGGGGACGGTGAGCAGGCCACTCTCTGTGGAAAGGATGGGGTTATCAGCCAGAGCTGCTAAAAGACAGACGGTTTAGGATCCAGGCCTGGCCTCTTAGAACGTTGACCTGGCCCACCCAGCTCCCTTCTGGCCTTGGTCAAGTTGTTCAATTTTGCCTAAATTGTCAGCAGCATGAAAACCCCTCCCAGCAGCCCTGTGGTCACCTCCCTGCCGGAAACTGTCCCTGTGTGGGACGGGATGAAGTAGTCTTAGAGCCAGCCCATGGTGCACTCAGATCTACGAAGCCAAGGCTGGTCTTGAGCTCTGTCTGCCTCTACCTCCCTCGTGCTGACATGGGCATACACCACTATGTCTAGCTGGAAGTTATTCTTTGCATCTGTCCCTCATTCTGTCCTAGAGGATGTGCCATCCCTCTGTCCACTTTCCAGGCTGCCTGTTGTACCCAAGGCCAGCTTCAACCCTGTCTTTCCAGCCCTCTCTCCTCCCAATCAGGCAGACATGTGCAAAGGACGTCAGGAACGTTCTCTAATTAACATGCACAACAACCCATTTTATAGACAGGAAGCGGGACCCAGATGCTGGCCGAGCTTATGCTGTTGGAAGGCTGACAGGGCAGGCATCCAAGTTTGGCATCTCAGTCATCACCCCCAGCCCAGGCTGCCCCGCCAATTCCTCTAACACCATGCTCAGACCCACAGTGCTTGACATCTGTGGGGAAAACGGGGGTCCACCAACACCCTCTGTCCCCCAGCCCAGTACCTTGTCCCGGAGAGGGGCTGCTACTACATTCGGGGCCAGACTGACCCACTCGGAAAGAGAACGTGTGCTGGTCAGAGCCACAGCCATCCTCAATGCCATCTACGACCCTATGGACCCAACAAACCAACAGTTCAGATGATGGGCAGGCGCCATGGAAGCTCAAGGCTAGCTGGGGACCTGGACCTCCTAAGAAGCTAGCACATGGTCCCCCTTCCCAGGAGCTTGCATTTTAGCTGAAGAGTAAATTGGATAATAAAACAGCAAGAGTTCAGGGTAAGCCACCCCCTAGCAGGGAGTGGCTTGGCAGGAATCAGGGAAGGCTTCTCGGAGGAGACCCGGCATGGCCCCTGAAGGCTGAGTGGATAAAGATGGAAGGATGGTGGCTGGAGGGATGCCTCTGAAGTTAAAAGCCTGTTCTGTTCATGCAGAGAATTCACATACAACAGACCATGACCACCTAGGGCCCAATGCCCTCTTCTGGTCTCTGTGGGTACCTGCACTCATGTGCACAGTCCCCTGCCTCGCCCCACTAAAAATAAAATCTTTTTTGAAAATAGGAAAATATGAAGCCAGGCATGGTGCACATATGTAGTCCCAGCACTCAGGAGTCATAGGCAGGAGGGTCACACAGTGGAGGACAACCTGGGTTACACAGTCTCAAAATTAAAAATGGCCGACACCAAGGACGGGGTGCCTAGCTGTGCCTCTGTCCTGCACATCACCACAATCCCGCCGTGAAGTTCAGGGCCCACTCACCTGGGGCTCAGGTCTGGGGGTACATTCCATGGCATGGGGGGCAGCTGCAGCCCGTCTAGGGTCCGTGGATGAGCAGAGGGGCCAGCCTCAGGCTTCAAAACCCCTGCCCTACTTGGCCGCCCTCTGCCACCTAGACGTGGCCTGGGTGCAGTTCGACGCGGGGACAGCAGTTTGGCAGCTGAGGAGGAGGAAGTGCAACCAGGTGACAGCAGGGGACTGGAGGGCTCATCTGCCGGGGCTGGTGAGACTGTGTGTCCCTGCTCCCCGTCTGTCTTCTCTTCCAGTGTGGACATGAGGGTGTTGTCACCACTCAAGGAGCTGGTATCCACCTGGGGACAGAGGCGACAGGGATTCAACATGGATGGCCACTGGTGTGTTTCACCACGTACCAAGGCCCAGGAAAGACAACCCAGGCAAAGGAAAACGGCCTGGTGGAAGTAACCAGCTGCACTGTTGCCATGACAACTCACCAAGCCCTGGAGAAAATCACCCCCCAAATGCCACCCATATGTGGGTATAATGCCTCTCTACTTGGTCCTTCTGACTAACAGGACTCTACAGTGTGTGCTAGTGATAATCTGGGACCCCCAAGACCTCTGTGGTGGTTCAAACGAGAGACGCCAAACAGTCTCAGGCGTTTGAACAGCTGGTCTCCCTCGGGTTGATGGCGCTTTTGGTGAGGTTTAGGAGGTGTGCCTTTGCTGGATTAAAGTAGGTGGGCCTTGAGAGGACAAAGAAAAGTCTCCACTCCTTCCACTCACTCTCTCCACTTCCTGTCTGGGGTAAAGGATGTGAGCTTCCTGCTCCTCCGCCATGCTTGCCCTGTGGTTCGCTTGCTGCGTGTTCCCTCTGGAACCGTGAGCCCAGACAAGCCCTTCCTTCTGTAAGCTGCCCTGGTCATGTTTTGTCACCAGGAAAATGACACCCTTGGGACATGCTGTTTAATGAGAAGGGGCAAGGGCCTCCACAGGGCCCTATCCAGAAGTGGGCTCCAGGGCCGATGCCTGTCTCTGACCACTGCTCCCTCTACAGCTTACAGGGTTCTGCAGGTTAGTGACTACACATGCTTCCCCTCATGGTGGACTTTGTTCTGGTCAGAGCCCAGTACGTCAGGTAGGACAAAGCTGGACTGGCTAGTTTTTGTTTTTGTTTGTTTTGTTTTGTGTTCTGAGACAGGGTCTCTTTATTATGTAGCCCTGGCTGTCCTGGAACTCACTACATAGACTGGGTTGGCCTTGATCTCAGAGAGATTCATCTGTCTCTGCCTTCTGAGTGCTGGAATTAAAGAAATGTGCCTAGGTTGGAGAGATAGATCAGAGGTTAAGAGCACTGGCTGCTCTTCCAGAAGTCCTGAGTTCAATTCCCTGCACCCACATGGTGACTCACAACCATCTGTAATGGAATCTGATTCCCTCTTCTGGTGTACATGAAGACAGAGTACTCATATACTTAAAATAAAAAATAAATAAACAAACAAACAAATAAATAAATAAATAAAAAAGAGCTGGGCAGTGGTGTCAAAAGCCTTTAATCCCAGCACTCAGGAGGCAGAGGCAGGTGGATCTCTGTGAGTTCAAGCCCAGCCTGAGCTACAGAGTGAGTTCCAGGAAAGGCACAAAGCTATACAGAGAAACCTTGTCTCAAAAACAACAACAACAATAAACAAAAACAAAATAAAGTAAAATTAAATTAAAATAAATCTTTAAAAAAGAGAGAGAGAGAAGTGTGCCAGTAAGCCCTGGTTCGGACTGACTTCTAAAACACTTTGATGTGAAAGGGCTAAGTGTGGATTCCTGCCCTGAGGTGGGGTGGTGTGGTGTGTGTGTGTGTGTGTGTGTGTGTGTGTGTGTGTGTGTGTGTCTTTCACATAAGCCCACACTTCCCTCTTTACTCCCCCAACTTTGCTCACTTCCTCTGCTCCCTGACACCCCAGCCCCTCCATGCACACACCCAGCACCCTCACCTCTGCAGAGACTCCCCCAGCCCCCAGGTTGTAGCTGAGCTCCCCTCGGAGGCCACGGCTAAAGTGTGGGGCAAACTCAGGGTACAGGGCAAGGCTCTCATGCAGCCCAGCCAGCTGCAGACACTGGAGGACGCAGTACGTCAGCCCCTTCACGTCGGCGTTGGCCTTCACTACCTGCTCCCGCTGGGGCAGCTCACAGCCGATCAGATCACCCTTCCCTGAGGAGAAGAAGCCAAGGTTAGCAAGTCACTAAGGGAGGGGAGCCGGCTGTAGACTGAGCTGATAGAGGGAAGCATGGAAGCCTGGCTGTGGCGTGATCCCCAGGTCTCACTGGCGCGCGCGCACAAACACACACACACACACACACACACACACACACACACACACACACACACACACACTTGGGGTGAAGGATAATGGGATCCAGGCCCTCAAGCACTTGAAAGGGCTGAAACCTCTGCATCTAAGTAGGATGTTATCAATTCCTGTGTTTCAAAGACAGGTTGTTAATTAGACTCCCCTGGGGAAATTATACCAATCAGACTGTCCAGGCCCTGGCCTGACTTCATTTTCACAATCTGGTTTTCTTAAAGGCCCCCGGGTGATTGGATGTGGCTTGTCCATGAACCAGTCTCCATTTAGCGCCCTGTGTGGCATGGTGAAAATGTCAGGTGTCTATGCTGCCCTTGTCCCTGGTTAGAACTACCTGCTTCACACAGTGGGGTGGGGAGGGGAGCGCCTTGATCTCACCAGGAAGGGTTTTCCAGGGCTAGGCTGAGACTACCACCTGGCTGACAGCAATATAAAATCACTAGTGTCCTGCATCCTCCAAGATGTTGGGTCGAGGAGGGTCTTAGAATCACACCCGGGGTCTGTGGCCCTGTTGGAGAGGGTCGAGTGAGTCGATGTTGGGGAAGCACCGGACAGAGCGGACCAGAGGACTCACTTCTTTCATTTCTTCTCTCTTGGTCCCGCTTGCTCATCCCCAGGGGCAAAGGCTGCTTGGCCCCTGTCAGAGCAGCCAGGTGACTAGAAAGATTGGAAAGGACCAAGAGAGGTGGCTGCCAGTCAGCACACAGGGAGCCCAGAGGCCTCTAAATGTCTGTGGGGATTTGCTCAGACAGGAGCGCAGGATGCACCTCACTTCAGTTTTTCTGTTCTTGGCTTGAGGCCCCCTGGGTCCTTTGAGGGCTGTGTGGATTACAAAGAGATATTCGAAGGAGGGAGCTGTCTTTTGTGTCACCTGAAATAAGATAGGTGTCATTTTGTCCTCATCAAAGAAGCCACAGAAAGTGAGGACAGGACTGAGGCCAAAGCCAAAGGCAACCAGAGACCTGCCGCTGGCACCTGGACCGAAGCCTCCAGGCTCAGCCCATCCAACTGCCATCCTCTAGCAGAGGTCTCGGAGCACTTGGCTGCATCCCAAACAGGTTGGGGCCAGAACTGCTGCTGCTGACTACAGGGCCAGACTGGTCTCGCCAGGAGCCAGCTGGATGCACCTGAATGCTCAGCTGAAGAGGCAGGTGGGAGGCTGGGACGAAAGCAAAGCAGAAACCAGGTCACAGCTGGGCACATGTACTCCCAGCTCTCAGGCTAAAATAGGAGATGGCAAGTTCAGGGCCAGACTGGACGATACAGCGCACACAGAACAAAACACCCAGTGCTCCAGCAGGACCGGAGCCGGGCACTCATGCAGCCATCCGGAGTTACCCAGTGACCACCTGGACAACCCTGCTCTCACTAGTCTGTGGCGGTCACACTGTCTTTCCACCCTCCTAATTTCTCCAGCTCGGTTCCTCAAGCGTTCCCAGCCACACCTGTCCCTCGGTTCCTCAAGCGTTCCCAGCCACACCTGTCCCTCGGTTCCTCAAGCGTTCCCAGCCACACTTGTGTGGTACAACTCTATTTTCCTTATTTATTTATTGTTTTGTTTCCCTTCTGCTTTTTGAAACAGGGTTTCATTTCTCCTAGGCTGGCCTTGAGTTCACTATGTAACCTACGGTGGTCCTCCTGCCTCCACCTCCCAAGTGCTGGGATTACAAGCATGTGTAAAGCCACACCCGGCTTGAGGTCATGCCGGGGGTTGAACCCAGGGTCTTGGGCTCCCTAGGCTAATCCTGCACTCACTAAGCTGCATCACGGGGCTTGCCTGTCTGCCTTCTTCCCTCCCTCTCTCCCTCCATTCATGCCCCTCTCTCCTTCCCCCGTCTCTTCGATCCCCCTTGCTCTTCCCGCGCTGCACCTCTCTTTTCGAACGGTCTGGCTATGTTGCCTAGGCTGGCTTACAACTCCTGGGCTCAAGTGATCCTCCTGCCTCAGTGTCCCACCTGGCTTCGACTCCAAGCCTACGCCATGCTCCTAGCCGTGACTCCCTTTTCTCAGTTCCAGTACAAACTGTGTCTAGGCTCAGAAGCTGAACTCCTGAAATATGAAAAGAGCTGATCGCTTTCAGTCTGTCATCTTGTTCGGGCTCTGAGGCCCCTGGTGGTATTTCTCTCATCCACCCCCCTCCTCAAGGAGGTGGCAATGAGCACCAGGAGCTGCTGGGGTGTCCAGCATCACACCACTACTGTCTGTGTTCTTCTGCTGTGTCCCACCCCAGTGAGTTCCGGCTGCCCCCACAGCAAGGACTTGATTGTGACTTGGCCATCTCCTCCCTTCCCACCTGGTATGTGAGCCCACCCGGCTTATCCAGGCTGGTCTGGGTTCCTTGCCCTCCAGGGTTGCTCCCGAGAGCCCCCCACAACTGCACAGCTCAGCTCCTTTACTGGCTTTTCCTAAGTGCAGGCCTGTGCTTCCCAGAGCTCTTGGACATGCTTGCCTGGCGCCTGCCTGGCGCCTGCGTACACACCGGGCCCTCCTGAAACGCTTCCCTTTTGTGGCCCTCGCTCTCCCAAGGCACCTGGCAGACCACGTAAGAGATTTAATCAGGCAGCTGGGTCCCAGCCCTACCAGCCAATGCCTGGCTGTCTCACGTTTCTGTGCTCTGTTCCCTTCTGTGTGAAATGGGAATGATAATGTTTCTGTCACGCTTTCTGTGGGTTTCCAGAGTCTTGGCATGGAAGGGCTGGGCAGACTGTCCTCTGTGAGACTCTTGTGCTCAGCACTGTCCCCTCTACAGAGGTGACCTTGCGCCCTCATTTAGGACACTGATGTCTCACGTCCCCTCTTTCTTCAGCCACAGGAAGGGTGTGCTCTGCATCTGAGTGAGTCTACCTGTCATGCAGAGGCTGGGCTCCGTGGTCACACATCTGGGCTTCGGGCCTGCTGTGTCCTGCCGTCTTTCTGCTCTGCTAGAGAATTATCCTCGCACTTTTCTCCCACTGCTTCTCCATCCCATCATGCACTGGCTCTCCTTCAAAGCCAGACTCCTCACTGGTCTCATCCTAGGAAGAGCCTCCAGGTTGCTCTCCCCCGTATTTCCACCGTTATACCATTACAGTGTGGTCACTGACTCATCTTTGCGCTTCCTCTGGGGCTCTGGTTGCTTCTGACTCCATCCTGCCTGTTTCTCTGCTCAGTGGCTCTGTGAGCACCCCGTCTCTGATTTTTCCCCCTATAGAATGGCCATGAATCCCCTAGACACAGGAGCCCCCAAGCACCCCTTTCTCCCCTCACACAAACCTAAAATGGCGAGCACGGTGCCACCTTTGAGGACCTCCATGGAACCTGAGCAGACAAAGTAGAGGGCCTGGAGAGCATCACCTTGGTGAATGAGGTACTCGCCAGGTGTGCAGAAGGCAGGCCTCAGCGCCAGGGACAGTGCCCGCAGGCAGCCGCGGCTCGCCGCCTCGAACAGCGGCAGCTGCAGGACCTCCTTGTGCAGGTGCATGGCGATGTCCGCTCGGAGCTCATCCGGGAGGCTCTGCAGCAGCTGGAGGCAGGCAGTACGGGAGAGTTAGGGGAGCAGAGGAGGAGGCCCCTTCCAACCAGCTCCTCTCCACCATTTCCAACCTCAGCAGCAAGTGGGGAAACGGAAGGAGGCCTGAGCCTCCTGGACAGCATTAAGGTGCACAGGATACAGTCAGTGGAAGAAAGCTCTTTACCGCCCCCTCCTCCCTGCCCCTGACCTCAGACTCTGACATCAGTGAGCATAGAACCCACAGACCTAGCTACGGTTCTGCTCTGTCTCGTGTGTTGGTGCTGTCCCTGCAAGAGAACCAGGAAAACCAAACTCCTGCATTTCCTACCCACCCACACCTCCACTCCTAATCGTTGAGACCAAGCACAAACCCCTTGAGGAAGCAAAAGTCTAGAAGGAACTGCCCAGGAGGCCACCACACCTCAGTGGTGTCGATGCCGTTGTTCACAGCCCAGGTGGCTTGGAAGTACTCAAGCATACGCTGCTTGAGGGGCTTGGGGATGCGGTGGATGCGGATGTAGTCCCGCAGGTCCCGGGTGCGGCTGTGGTACAGAAAGCGGCGAGCGTACATGCGCTGGATGATGGCCGTCACATTCCCAAACACCACTGCATGCATCAGGGCTGGGGAAAGAGTGGAGAGGAAGGGTTACCTCCAGGCCTGGCTAGCAAACCTGGCCTCTGCTCCCTGCCTGTCCCCACCTGTGCGTGAGTGGGCATCTCTCCCAGCCCTGGACTGGTGGACCGCCAAAGAATTTCTAGTTCTGGGGACCCTGAGAGAGGTCGGCACAGAGGGGCCCAGAAAGCCACAGCCCAGCCTCACCTCCAATAAGCATGGTGCAGATGGAGAAGATCTTCTCAGTGTCTGTGTTAGCGGACACATTGCCGAAGCCCACACTGGTAAGACTGCTGAGCGCGAAGTAGAGGGAGGTGATGTAGGCGCTGCGTAGGGACGGGCCACCCAGAAGCTCCAGCCCAGTCCCGTTGGCTTCACTGCTGCTGATGCTGCTCCTGTTTTCACTCTGGCCAGATCTGTTCCCTCCATCTGAACTCTGGCTCACCAGGTAGTAGGGGGTCTCCAGCCTGCGCGCCAGCTCCTGCAGCCAGCCTGCGGAGGGGGAGGAGGGAGCTGAGAGAGCAGGACAGTTCTGCTGCTCTGAGGACACGGGTGTATGAGCTGGCACTCTGAACAAGGGGAACATGCAGATGCAGAACATGCCACCCCTGTGGCTTCGGCCACCTTTTCTCGTCTTTGCTAACACAGCACATCCTTATCTATCTATCTATCTATCTATCTATCTATCTATCTATCTATCTATCCCTTCAACTCTCAGCGGGCCAGCAGGGGAGACAGGCTGCCAGGCTCCACAGCTGGATCCTGTTGGTGCCCTTGGGAGAGTAAGGAGAACCACACCCACTTCTCCAAGGCTGCTGCCAATCTCACAGACCGCATCCAAAGCGGGGAGAGAGGTGGCCAAGAGGCTGGGGGCTGGAGTGAAATCTCACTGCATTTGGCCTCAGCCTGGTCCCCAAGTTTGGATGGCAGAGGCTACCTCCTCTGTCCTGTCCGCTCACACCATCTTTTCTTCGTCCAAGCCGTCGCGTACTGGAAACCCTTCTCCTGACCCTCCAGTCATACCCTGACCCTCAACCTCTCAAACCACTCAGCCTCACATATGCTGTCACCAACATGCCCACATGGATGTGTGCACATATGCCACTGAGGTGCCACACATGCCCCACACAGCGGGAAGGCAAGGGCACACATGAAAACACTCTATAGATGCCCAGCCACAACCATGCCCAACTGCACTGAGAAGGTCTATGTATGCTTGAAAGACTAATGACCACAGGTGACTGGACACTGGCACATGGGCAGGGCTGGGGACACACTTGTACACACATGAATCATATGTACCTGTGTACTCACACTGGCATGTGCGCTCACACCCAGAAACCCTCCCAAACAGACTTCCTCGCACACACATGGCCAGGATGGACTACTGGGCAGAGGCTGAACTTAGATTGCAAGTGCAAGTTCACAAGGTCAGCATGCAGACCCTGAGCCACACTCCCCCAACTTGTGTTTGCACCATGCCTTGGCGGTCCGCATACCTCCCCTCTCACCCACACCCATCCCACAGTGGCTGCGCGCACAGTGGCAAGGGTTCCAGCAGAGGGGCAGAGGTGGTACTGTAGGATAGGAGTTATACCAGACAAGAGCCACAGGACGGGGTTAAACCTAAGGGCCCCTGGGCAGGGGCTCAGCAGCTCCCTGGCAGAGGAGATATGTGTGCTTAACCTTAAAAGATAGGGAGGGCATTTTTTTTTAAAGCCTGATTGCTTGCTTTCTCTCTCTCCCTTCTTTTTTTCCTCCTTTCCTTCCCTTTCTTCCCTTCCTTCCTTCCTTTCCTTCCTTCCTTCCTTCCTTTCCTTCCTTCCTTCCTTCCCTTCCTTCCTTCCTCCCTCCCTTCCTTTCCTTCCTTCCTTCCTCCCTTCCTTTCCTTCCTTCCTTCCTTCCTCCCTTCCTTTCCTTCCTTCCTTCCTCCCTTCCTTTCCTTCCTTCCTTCCTTCCTTCCTTCCTTCCTTCCTTCCTTCCTCCCTTCCTTTCCTTCCTTCCTTCCTTCCTTCCTTCCTTCCTTCCTTCCCTCTGTATAAGCACATGTCATGGTGTGCACGTGGAAATCAGACTATAACTCCCCTACCATTTTTGCCCTCGGGAGCGAACTCTGGGTTGCCAGGCTTGGAAGCAAACGCTTTTACTCACTGAGCCATCTTGTGTGGACTCAAGACCAAGGGTGCCTGGATCAGCTGCAGAGAATGGGGTTCACCTGGGAGTTTAGTGCTTCAGGGCCACTTGGAGGTAAGCTGGAGACAGGGTTGGGGGTTTGCTGACCCCCAAAGCTGCCTGTACTATAGACTCCCCCTGGGAAAGGCAGGTGCCAACAGGCTGGAGTGTCCCTGTTTCCACATGCTCAGCAACTAGCGGGCTCAGGGGAGCTGCCAAGTGGGTCCTCTGGGCACACACCGTCTCCATGCACCTGGCGAGGAGAAGGTTTCACAGGAGCCTCAGCGTCTCTTGGGGAACCGATCGGAGCAAGTTCTAAGACTGACCGGTGACCCCACTGAGGTCACTGGAAATGAGAGGTCACCCAAGCAGCTGGAAACTCAACAACTGTTGGTTACTGAGAAGCTGGCCGGGGGACTGGAGGTGTGGAAGAAAGGTGTGCTCAGTTTGGGGTGCACCAGACGTTAGAATGGGCTGGAACAGGATGGTTAAACGGGAAGGATGAGATTGTGACTTCTTTACGGCAACACCATGGGCTGGCGGAGAAGGAAGGCAAATAAAGCCTGTCTGGAGTATCTGGGACTTGGAGGGGCTGGGGAGAGGGGTTCAGCCTGGGGCCACACCTCACACGGCCAGAGTGTGGCTGGCTGTGAGGGGCTATAGCCTTACTGGGGTTCAGCCCGAGACAATCAGCACAACCTTGTGGGTGACGTGGAAGGTGAGGGTGGCAATGCACAGCAAGAGTTGAGTGGGTGGTGAGTGGAAGGAGGAGCCGGAGCAGTGGAGGTGAAGGGAGGAGGGAGATGCTGGGGAAAAAAGCTGCTTTTTAGGCTCAGGGAAAACGTGGATTCAGATACACATGAAAATGGAGGAGACAAAGGGGAGCAATGGCCTGGAGAACCCGTGGGGACAAGCTTTGAAGAAAGTGGCATTATAGGAAGCCAGGAGGCCAGCAGGTCCTTTACCCGGCCTTCCACAGCTGGGCAAGGGCTTGAGAAACATGGTGATCTAGGTCTGGCCATCAGGAGGCACTGTGGGTGACTGGGACTCCCCAGACAGTCACTAGGCTGTCCCCACAAGGTGGTGGCCATCACACACGTGCACGCCCTTTCTCTGACATTCCCACGTGCAGATGGTCACATCCTGGCACCTGCCCTCCTCTCTCTGGCATGCACGCAACCCTCCCCTCAGTCTGCGGTACCGATCTCAGGCAGCTCGGATTCGCTGCTCTCAATCTCCTGCTGGCCGATGTAGAACCAGACGCAGGCCACCCAATGGGCGAGGAGCGCGAACACAGCCATGAGCAAGGTCAGCACCACGGCGCTGTACTGTGAGTACCGGTCCAGTCTCGGCAGCAGGCGCAGCAGGCGCAGTAGCCTCACCGTCTTCAGCAGGTGAGCCCCAACGTACTAAGATTGGGGAAGGGAGGTCATCCCGGGCCAGCGCCGGCCCTGCCTGCCTCAGCCCAAAGCTCACCACCCAACCCAGCCACACTGACCACGTTGACCTTGAAGGCGTGTAGTAGGTCAAAGGGCAGAGCGGCTATGACATCCAGCAGGAACCAGGTGGTGACGTAGTGGAGGCAAATGGACTTTGGGGCAAATACCACCTGGCCTGACTTGGACACAAATGTGGTTCGGAAATTCAGCACAATATCTGTTGGAAAACAGGCAGGCATCATTAGGATACAGCTCTTTCCCACTGGGCACCTACCTGTCCAATGCTTGGTCCTGCCCCAGGCCCTTTATATCAGTGGCCTGACTAAGCTTGTGTAACTCTGGCGTGCACACATAGGTTATACCCATTTCACAGAGGGAGAAACCAAGACTTGCTGAGGCTATTCTCAGCTCAGGGCTCTAGAACACTGTATTGGCAGAGATACCTTTGGGATATAGGCCTGACAAACAAGGGGGACAACTTGTGGGGCGCTGGAAACCATGCAAAGAATGATCCCTCCAAAAACCCAAGGGGGGCTGGCCCTGAGTGGAGCATCAGGCAGACATTACACATACCAAGGATGAAGAGGACCTCCACAGCCAGGTCACAGACACTAGGTGGGCCACGGGCAGCGCTGGGCTCCCGTGCTGTGCTCACGCACACGCTGTACGGCACAGTGACAGCCACGTAGAGTGTGGCAAGCAGGATGAAACCATCCCAGGTAGCTCTCAGAGCCCCACAGTGCAGCAGGATGAAGGATGACTTCCGGATGGCAGCGACTTTATATTCAGGCAAATTTGGCTTTTCTCCAAACACTCCCTGAGCGAGGAGGGGCAGGTCCAGGTAGAGAAGAAAGGATATGGGCGGAAGCTAAGTCAGGGGAGTGTCTAGGTGAGCATTTATCTCTTTTCTCTCCCTGCACTCTCAAAGTGGCCCTGACACGGGCCTTATTTATAGACCAGAAGGCTGAGGACAGGGAAGAGCCAACAACTTAGCTGACGCCAGACAATTGCTTAGGAGTGGAGCCAGGATTGAACCCAGGACCATACGACTCCAAAGCCAAGGAGTTCTTTTAGACCTCTTATGGGTCAGACATGACATTCCCTCTCTCCGTTCCACCCACAAAGGGCTGATGGGACCCGAGTAGCTTCTGGGCATTCTCTCTGAGATAGCTTAGCTCCCCTCAGCCTGTCCTACCCTGTCCCCAACCCAAACACGCACCCTGGTGCTCCGCCTACCTTATTGAGCTTGTGTTTGCCCTTCGGCTGCTTCTGCAGATGGCCAGAGAGGTGATAGAGGACAGCTCGGCTCCGCCGCCGATTGGCGTTAAAGCCTTTGCTTCCTGTCCGGCCATATCGGCGCCGGCCACCACCTGCAGAAAAAGAGGATCCCTGTGACGGTAAACTATAGGATCCCGGGTATAGGACACTAGCTGCCAGTCTGTGGACTGATCTGGCTCATTGACCCTTTTGTCTGTTCAGAATGAGAGGTAGGTTAGGCATGCCTCACTTCACTGGGTCACTTGTCATTCAGAGCTGAGCAGTCCTAGGGATACTCAGGACACCAGTTCCAGGATCAGCTGCTGGTCACGCTCCAGCAAGACAAGAAAAGGAGTCAGTGGAGAGAGTCCGGGAGAGGAAGTTTTTGAGAGGGTCTCAAAATGCAGAGCCAGTGGGATGCTGCCTGCAGAGGTAAGTTCTGAGAAGCCCAAACTGAACACTTGGGAAGAGGCAGACCCAGGGCTGAGTGATGATAGAGCAGTGGGAGTGGACTGAACTCCCAACATTCCCAGCAGGCAATGAGACCTCGGACCAGTGTCTAATGCCAGCTCTGTGGCCTGGAAAGGGGCTTTGCCCGGGGCTTGCCATCAGGCATGCTGTGTGGAAAGGAGTCAGGTGAGCCTGTGCGCACCGTCATTAGTTAGTGGGGACCGGGGGGGGGGGTGGGGGGGTGGGATGGGGGGGGGGGGAGGGCTTCCTAGACACAGGCAAAGTTTGTTTGCTCAGTAACATTGATTTGACAACCTCAACTTTGTCTCAACTAGCCTATCTGGACAAGATTCCCATCCCAGAACATCAAACACAGCACAGCAGAGGCCACTCTGTCAGAGAGAGTGGGAATCGGTGAACGCAGGAGGGGTTGGGGTGTCACAGCCCTGCCTGGGCCAGAGGTACCCAGTGTCCAAGCCTCGGCGTCTAAATCAACACGTATAGCACCCACCTCTCTCTTTCCAGTTGTCAGGGCCTCCTCGGGTCTTGGTATCGCTGATGTCCTTGTGAGAGACCAGGAAGAGGGCCACCTCGCCCTTCTCATTTTTTATAGGTATCACATCCAGGAGACACCAGAATGGAAGCCCTAGGCAGAGAGAGAGAGAGAGAGAGAGAGAGAGAGAGAGAGAGAGAGAGACTTAACCACCTTCTGTTCTCCACCCTCCTAAGGTGACAAGAGAGCTTCCTGGGAGGAGCAGCTGTGTGGCTTCATTTAGGACAAGGGTTGGGAGAGGGGGCAACCGAGAGCAGACACGCTGAGGTGGGGGGTGCTCCCCCCCCCCAATATGAGAAACTCAAGTGAGTGGATGCTGAGAGCAGATCAAGGGTGATGATGTGGAGGAGGCGGGACAAGGGGTGGGGCAGAGAAAGGGACTGGAGAGTGGATGGGTGCATAGGAATAGGGACATGGAAAGGAAGAGAGGCCGTGAAACGGGGTGGGTGCCCAGCCCACCAAGGTGACACTGATGGGAGGCAAATTGGTGCCACGGTGCTTACCGCTCTTCCGGTACAGGATCAGTTCAGCCTTGAATTCTTTGTGTTCATCGAGGGCCTTGCGGATCTGCTGACGGACCAGCTCACTGGTGTCTGGTCCATAGAGGAAGGAGCAGGCACAGCCCCGCTGCATGACCTCAGCCCTGGAGAAGCCCGTGAGGTCACAGAAGCCATCAGAGCAGTAGACTACAGGGAAAAGCCCTGCCACCTGGGCGTTGCCCAGCACGAAGTTACTGTCTGCAAGAGAACACCGCTCAGAGGAAAGCGTGAACTGAAGGGCACCTTCACCTACCAGCCGCGCTTTTCAAAATACCTGCAAAAACCACCAAAGGGTGGGTTTTATCATACCCCAGGGATGTTGTGTGTACTGGCCAAGATCTGTTTATGAATGAGACTTAAGCATCATCTGTGCATCAGTATCCTCAAGGGTCAACTCCAGGCTGAATGTGTTATGTGTGTTTGAAGATCAGCAGCACATGTCAATGCAGACTGTTACATGCTGTCCTGCATGGGCCTTGTACCCTGGGGAGTGTATCCTGAGCAGTTTGAATAAGGGGTGGGGCTAGAGAGTTCCCAAAGACTGCACCTGCTCTGGGCACCACCTCTGTTCCTGCCAAGCTCACCCACCAATTGGATAAGTAGGTTGGCTGTATGGCTCCTCCTCATGGAGACCCTCTCGATTTGGGAATCTGTCCAGGCCACTGTCCAGCCTAGGCTGTGATTGCATCCTCACTGCATCCCCTGGCTCAGGAACTAGTGAATGCAATCAAGAATGGGGGTGTATGCATAGTGATTGAACAGAGCCTGGAGCCAAGCCTGTATTGGGGAACCAGAGGTGCTGAATCAGCAGGCTTCAAGCCCAAAACAGATGGAGAAGTCTGGGGTGGGGGTAGGGAGAGCTCAGGGATGAGTCCCAACCGGCTAGCTACAACAGGATCGAGGATGCTAGTTAGGACTGGGAAGCCCCACGGGGAGTGAGAGCGGGGAGGGACCCTGTTTTGTTTCCCTGTGTTCAGAGCCCAGGAACCCAGAATCTGGGAGCTCAAGTTGCCTTTTCCAAACTTCCCCAGTCCCGATGGGAGTCCTCAACCTCATCTTTGGGGCTGGGTGGGCATTCCAAGCGATGTGTTTAGGCTGTGCACACACAGTATCTGCTGCATCCCGCCTACTCTATCTTCCTTTGCAAATCTTATTTCTAAATCTGGGTTTTGAGCCCTCTGCGCTGTCCACCGGCCCTGGTTCCGCACTTCACCCGACTCGGCTCTTGCAACCCACAGCGCCAGGTCTGAGGAGGAGATGGGCTATTGACTCCTCCCGAGCCCCGCAACTAGGGACATCTGCTAGCAGTGTTGACCCGGAAAATCTCCGGGAAACCTTCAGTGACTGGAAGGAGAGGATGGCCCCAGCTTCAAGAGGGGCGAGGAAGAGGGGAGACCCGTGGGCGCCAAGCAGCAGGTGGCAGTTCGGACAGTGGACTACTTCCCGGAAGCTAGGGGCTAGGGCCTGACTCACGCGTCCCGTCGAAGCGCGTGGCGATGGTGTCCAGGAAGGTGTTCTGCGGCGCCAGGAGCCCCCGCATGGCCGGCATCTTAGGCGGCGGTGGCCGCCCGCCCCATCCCTCCGGGGCGCGGGGACTCAGCGCCGGGGGAGGGCGCCTGGCTCGGCCGCCCCCCGCCGGGCCCCGCGCCCTCTAGGGTAGCCGTCGGGGGGCAATGCCCGGCCCAGGCTCGCAGGCCCCACCAGCGGCTGGTGCGCGAGGGGGCGTCCGCGCCGTCGGGGCTGGGCGCATGGCGCGCGACCCCTCGCCGCCCACGGATTCCGGGCTGCAGGCCCCGCGGCCGCCGCGCACTCTGCACCTTTCGTCCGCCCGCGGCTCCCGTTTCGGCTGGCGGGATGGCTCCCGCTCGGGCTCGGCTCGGCGCCGGGTCCCCGCAGCTCCCTCCGTCTGTCGGGGAGAAGCGGCAGCCTACCTCCCGCACCGCCGCCTGCACCGGGGTAACCATGGAGACGGAGCACACCCAGTCAGGGCCGCCTCCTTAAAGAGACAGGCCTCCCGCGGAGGGATCCCCCTCCCCGAGGGACCTTGGTGGGGGCAGGGAAGGCTGCCGCCCCCTAGCGCTGCCTTGCTCCGCGAGGCGAGAGCCACCGCCGGGTGGGCTCAAACTGACAGCCTCGGGCGCAGCCTGGGGCTTCTCTTCTCCTCCAGAGGGACCAGAGGAGAACTTGGGGGCGTGTGCGTGTGCGTGTGTGTGTGTGCGTGTTGTAGATGTGCTTCGGAACGAGAAAAATGTCACGAGAAAGGGAACTGGCGACCAGGCGTGGGGCAGGTCCGGTAGTCGGAGCTTTGGACCCTTTGAGGAGCAGAGTACTCCGAAAGTAGGCGCTTCTGAACCGGGCTTCCAGCAGTCAAGCTTCCCCCACCCCGCCCCGACTCAGCTTGACCCCTGAAAAGTGCAGGCAGGTGCCGAGGAGCCCCGAGGGTGGGGGGCCCCCAGGAGTGAAGTCCAGACGCCTGGGGCGAGACCCGGGAGCGCAGAGGGCGCACTGGACAGGAGAACCTCAAGCCCTCCCTCTCGCCCCTCGCATTCTCCCAAGTCTCTGTCGCCGGTTCCCAGGCTGCACGGGGGTCGGAGACTGCTCGAGGTCGGACCCTAGCGAAAACTTCCCGCCGCTGTGTGTGTGCTCGCCTTGCCCCCCACCCCACCCCCTTCAGTCGCAGAGCTCGGTTGTCCCGGGAGTCCGCACCTCCAGCGAGGGGGCGGAGAGCAGGGGCGGACGGCCGTCTCCTGTCCCCGCGCGCCGCGACCGTCCCGGTGGCCTCCCCTGCCAGCGCCGCTCCTCCTCCCTCCTACGATTTGCCAGTGAGCGCGGCTGCCGCCCGCGCCCAGAGGAGCCACCGGGGCCGAAACTGCAATTTGCTCTCCAATGGGTGAAGCCAGAGCTCTGCACTGCTCCCCTAGAGCAGACACACCCACTGTCACCAGCGTTGGAAAGAGGAGTGTACCCTGTTCCAACGACCCGTCAGCAGCCAGCAAAGGCTAAGCTCAAGGCACCTGTATTTAAATGAGCAGGCGCTTTGGGAAGAAAGGGAGGAAACGGTCCCCTCCCCCAGCCCGCTGCACCCTGGAATCCGGCTCCCAGGAGCGGGGGCGAGCCTAAAAAAGTCCGTAGATCATGTCCCCCACTCCTGATGGGCCCAGGGCTAAAGAATAACCAGGGGCTAGTCAGCATTCTGCTAACCATTTTTAGAGGGACATTTTTTAGCTCACTTTAATCCATGGCGAGGCTGTTGATGAATGCACCCCCTATCTGGGGAACTAGGCTAGCCAGCTTTAAGTACAGCTCTGCCGCTTGCCGACCGCCAGATTTTCTAAAGGCAGCTTCACTAACATTTTGTGGTTCAGTTCTCCTTCTATCTGTGAAATGGGAACGACAATAACTACCTCTGGAGTTCTGAGGGAGAAATAAATAAGGAGACAGGTATAAAAGACCCAGGACAGTGTGACGCTGCTTCATGCAAATGTTTATTGTCTGATGTTGAGTCTCAGAGGAACCCTGAACAGTCACTTCCCAAAGGGAGAAGTGAGAGCAAGGAAGGAAGGGAGGGAGGGGGGAGGGAGGGAGGGAGGGAGGGAGGGAGGAAGAAAGAAAGGAAGGAAGGAAGGAAGGAAGGAAGGAAGGAAGGAAGGAAGGAAGGAAGGAAGAAGGACAAGGCCAGGGTTCCATCCCTGACGATCTCTCCCAACCCCAAGTCCAGATCCTGTCTCCAGAGTCGCTGAGGCTGTGTGTACACACAGCACTGGTAATCAGGGGTGGTCAGGGCCAAGTCATTCCTGTGAGGTCAAAAGCTGTTCAGACTCTCAGGCTTCCCGGCTGGCTTGGGGCAGTCAGTGAAGCCAGAGACACTGGATTAGAATGAGCAAGGTAGATGGGATGGGAATTATAGAGGGTCCCATTTCCTGAGGCAAACACTGCTAAGTCCGTTACTTGGATTCTCCTAATTAATCCTAATGCTTAGAAGCAGTTTGTTTGCGGCTGCCAGTGTGCAGATGAAAACACTGAAGCCATGGGGTTACCGACCTTGTCTAAGACGCACCCGCCTACATTAGCACCATGCCTGGGTCACTATTTTGGTAAGCCTGGTCCCATTTCCAGGAGATACGTACCGGATATTACAACCACTTTTTTTGTTTGTTCTGTTTTGTTTTTCGAGATAGGGTTTCTCTGTGCAACAGCCCTGGCTGTCCTGGAACTCACTCTGTAGACCAGGCTGGCCTTGATCTCCCTGCCTCTGCTGGGATTATAGGTGTTATAGGTGCTGACCACTCTTATCCCAGAATGAAACTGCAGTCTAGTGTGCCTTTCATTCCTTCAAACCCTCAACATATCTATGTACATATAGGGGCGGGGGTGGGGTCTTGCCCTGGCCTTTCTGTGTAGAGGATGCACTGGGACAGGGCGTATGCTCTTCTTTCCACCTCTACTGGCCTCTCCGATGGGCTCGGGTCTGGCATTTATTTGTTTATACAGGTTTCCTCTGCTCTTAGTGATTAATTCCCTACCCCCTCCTTCCACCATCCCTAAGCCACACTCACTGACACACGAAGGGGACCTGTGGTTAGGAGCCAGTGGGGAGGAGTTTGCGGTGTTGAAAATGGAAGCGCATCAGGTCACAACACTGGTTTCCTCACTGAGCTCATCCCCCTTCTCTCCCCAACCCTGGACTCATTCTGGGCTCTGCTTGGAAGGTTTGGGGAGGGGACCTAGGCTGAGGGGGAGCCCTGCTCAGAGACAGCTCAAAACCTTTGTCAACAAGAAGAAACTCAGGAGGCTGCATTTTGGAGCGGCCGTGGGAGGCCCGTGGGAGTATTATCTACAAAAAGGAACAAGGAGAGAGAGAGCAGAGAGGAGCAGAGCAAGGGAAAAACTGTTCAAGACACAAAAGATGGAGAAAGCCCTCCTCCCAGTCCCAGGGCGCAGGCGGAGCCAGACACTGTGCAGGGGGTGGGAACAGGTGGCTGTCGAGGAACAGGGCCCCAGGACTCCTCCTGTCTTCCCGGTCCTTTCAGGAGGTCCCCCAACCTGAGACCGATGGATCCTGGCTCCTGGCCAACGCATCCAGGCACTGTTCCAGCTCTGAGGTTATGCAGTGGGAAGGTCTGGGTTCAAGCTCGCACTGTGCCATGAACCAGCAGGACCTGGGGTGGGATGGGGGGGGGGTGTCCTTGTAAGATGATACTTATAAGGAGTGTTTTAAGGTAGGGGGGTAACTAAATTGGTAGAGTGCCTGCTTTGTATGCATGAAGCCCTGCATTCCATCCCCAGTACCTGCATTCCATCCCCAGCACCACACATACTGGCTATGGCGGCACATGCCTATAATCCCAGCACTTGTGGAGGCAGGAGGATCATAAGTTCAAGATTACCCTCCCATACATAGACTAACCTGGGCTACATGAGACCCTGTCTCTACAAAGGAAGTCTAGTTATATAGATCCTTTGCACGTGCTGCTGAGACCATGGACATGAACTCAGGCTAAGGCCTGGTAGAACAATTCTCATTCACCAGACACTGGAAGTCCTCGAGACCACAGGATCTTGCTTTTAGAGTGAGCCTTCCTTCTCCTAGATGGAGGATCCAGCTAGAGTACAGTAAGTTGTCAACAAGGAACCCTAGAAGGCCCATGATTTAGAGAAACTAATATAGATCACAGGCTACTATGTAGAGCCAGATCAGAGTCAAGATTTGGCAGGTGGACAGTGGTCTGTCTGCTCCTGTGCCATGGTTCCAGAGTGTCTTTCAGTAAACAGCCTATGGGAACGGGGTTGGGGGAATGAGTTTGTTTTGATGGGTAGTCTGCTGGTGACCTTTAGAGTACCCCAGGAAGACAGCTCTTGACTGCAGCTCCCCAGGGGAAACCCTCATTTCCCAAACTCTGTGTTCTGGAAGCAACAGCCGCAAGGTCTGTTTAAAACCTGGTTAGAGAGAAAGCCTAAGCCGAAGAGACATAGAAGGAGGCCTGACGTTTGCTTGAGGAGTCAGGAGTGGGTGGCATTTGTTCCTGCTGTTTTGACGGCAGTGAAGGGGCGGGTGGGCAGAGCTGGTGTGCTGACAATGGTGGGTGAGTTTCCCCATCCAGAATCATCTTCAGATAGGCTTTCCTCATTATCATAAAATTCCCTCGTCACCCGTGTGGAAATAACATTCCTTGGGGAGTTCTGACCTGAGAGTCATCCTACAGGCTGCAGTGACTATTCCCTGAGCTCAGCTCTGCATACAACCTGTCCCTGTCCCACCCACACAACCCTGAAGCTGGGCAGAGGCAAATGGAGGGCAGAGCCTATACCCATCTGGAAGGATGTTCTCTCTAGGAGACAATGGACAGCAATGTTCCTGATTTCCTCCTTTTGAAAGGGAAGAGACAGGGAAGCCCCCTTTCCCAGGCTTCTTCGTAGAGTGGGGGAGATAGAAGCTGAGGATCACTAAGTGGGCATTCAGCTCATCACAAGCCAGCTGAGACACCCAGGGTGCTGTTCGGCAGCACCCTGGCTCAGTGTGCCTAAAGTACTCACAACTCTGTCCACATCACAACTCCAGGACAGGTTTGGAGGTATTTTATTACAGTGTCTGAAGAGCAGCTACCAAATTATGAAAAGGTAAAAAACCAAGTCCAGGGTCTCTCTACTTGACCCTACTGGTTGCCAGGCAGGGTTTTGCTGGTTGGGGGAAAAGGTGAAGCCATTTTCTTTGCCTTTAGAACTCAGTGGGGTCCCTAGGACACAGCCAGTGTGCCCAAGTGGCTTCATCAGAACCTTGATATTCCACAGCTCACTCTTCCAGCTACTGACATCATTTGCTCCCTGAATTTAACTGGAAACAGTGGCCTCCCAACAGGGTCCGCTTTAGACACTGGTTCCTTTCAGGAAGCATGCTGCCACACAGACACAGTCCTAAGAGGCCGCCTTTTGCAAACCAGACCAATCAAGCCCTCACTTTTGGTAGGCCAGGCAAGTTTTCACAAATCACTGCTCTACCAACCTTTCCCAAGAATTCACAGGTTAGCTGGCAGGTTGATGACCATGCATCTCAGATATGCTAGGTCACATCCAAGCTCAAAATGGTTTACACTGCCCCCCTTCTATATTTACAAGACTGTGTCCTCACCAGAGAACATCCAGAGGTCTAGTTCTAGTCTGAGAGATGGCTGAGGTTAAGAGTACCAACTGCTCTTCAAGAGGTCTTGAGTTCAATTCCCAGCACCCACATGGTGGGTCACAACCATCTGTAATAAGATCTGGCAACCTCTCCTGTGTACATAATAAATAACAAAAAATGTTTTAAAAAATTTAAAAAAAAAAAGGCTTTTGGTCAGTGTATTAGAATCAACACCTGAGGTTCACCCCTGACCTCACACACAACACATGCATACACATACATACACACCAGTTTTCTAGACTATGTAAGAAACTCATCAATGATCTCTTCTCGGATTAGGATAAGGTGGAAGTGGACTTTTTCCCCTTTTTATCATATATCCTTTTGGTTTGCTGCTCGGGTCTGAACCCAGGGCCTTGCTTGTGACAGGCCAGCATTCTTCCACTGAGCTATACTCCTTATCACTTAGCACTGACTGCACCCCCCAGAAGTCCTTTGAGGAAGGGTCTTAGTCCTCAACCAGTCCTAGCTGGCCTGGAACTATGTGAACCAGGCTGGCTTTGAATCCCAGTGCGAAGATTATAAGCATTCACCACTGTGTCCAATACCACATATGTATATGTATGTATGTATGTATGTATGTATGTATGTATGTATGTATGTATGTGCACATACACACTGTGTGTGTGGAATATGCAGGTGCACGTGCAGAGGTAGAAGGATGATGCCAGAAGTTATTTCTATCACTTCACACCTTCTTTTTCAAATTAGATTTATACATTTTATGTGTTTTTCCTGCATGTATGTATGTGTACATGTGGAACTGGAGTTACAGATAGTTGTCAAACATGTGAGTTCTGGGACTTGAATCCGAGTCCTCTGAGCAAAAAGTGCTCTTAACTGTTAAGCCAACTCTCTAGCCCCTTGTTTTTTAAGATTATATTTTTTGTGTGTGTGTGTGTGTGTGTGTGTGTGTGTGTGTGCGCGCGCGCTAGAGTGACAGGCGGTTGTGAACCACCCAACATGGGTCCTGGGAATCCAACCCAGGTCCTCTGAAGAACAGCAATCCCTCCCACTCTGTGTTGTTGAGACGGTCCCTCACTGAACCTGGCCTGCTGACTGGCTGGAATCCCTGGGACCCATCTGTCATTGCTCCCCAGCTCTGGGATTCCAGGCATGCACTGCAGTGTCTGGCTGGGGATCTGAACTCAGGTCCACATGCTTGCAGAACGATCAATCACTTTACCAAGGCCTGCCAGGGCAACTTAGGAAACTGTCCAAGATTTCAAAGGGAGTTGCAGGTACATATTTCAGTGGTCAACACTTGCCTACATGTGAGGCCTTGGGTTTAATTAACCCCTAAGTTAAAAAATAAACCAAACGGGGAGATGGCTGGAGAGAGCACTGACTGCTCTTCCAGAGGTCCTGAGTTCAATTCCCAGCAACCACATGGTGGCTCCCAACCATCTGTAATGAGATCCAGTGACCTTTTCTAGCATGCAGGCATACATGCGGGTATAACACTGTATACCTAGTAAATAAATCTTAAAAAAAAAAAAAAAAAAGGTAAAATTTCAATGTGACTAAAAAGCAGAAGCCCAAATAGACAATAAGATCTCTTCTATGAAAAAGAAGACAAAAATCAGGGAGGGATTCTCTCTCAGTCCTTTAGGGTTATTTCAGTCCCTGGGTTCCTGTAGTATAAAGCAGATCCTCGGGAAAGGAGGGCTTTCTCCTGAGCCTGGGAGGGGCAAGTGGCCAGTCCTTAGAAAATGACGTCTACGGGACCGGGACCCGGGACCAGGACTGCTACTTCCGACCACAAGTCAGTCTCATCCTCAGTACCCCTCTCCTTTCTTCCCCTTCCCCTCCTCCCCGCCACCCTGAACTCCGGCAGCTCAGACCCACTGAGGGCCAGGGAGGCCCTGAGGCGGCAGACCCCGGGCTTGGGGGAACACGGGCCACAGACGCGGGGTGAGGTAGTGGACGATCTGGCACCAGCGCCACCTGCTCCTCGCAGGAGCTCAATCACAGTCACTCACTGCTCCTGTCAAGGGGTGGGGCTGGCGAGGGGTGCCACTATAACCTTCAGCTGCCTGGCGAGCAGCTGGCAGCTGTGGGGTCTCTGCCCTCAGGCATCACTCCCTCGCCAAGGAGCTTTTCCTACAAGGAACAGCTGCACTTGCTCATCCTGGCCTCCAGTTTAATCTGGTTCTAAAGCCAGGCAACACGGGACAACTGACTTGGGAACCAGATCGTCATTCAAGGCCAGAACAAACTGTCCGAGTGACTTCTACCCGAGGCTCGAAGAGAAAGATACTGAAGTCACTTGCTGCTGTGAAACACAGAACACTGATGAGGTTGCTTGTATTTATTCTCCTATAAAGACGGCCGCACTGACTGTGCTGAGTAACCCTCAGATTAACATTAATTATGTGACTAGAGACTGTTCCTACCCGGATTCAAGGAAGGGGAAACAACAAAAATCTCCAAACACTCAAACAAAGAAGAAACATTTTTTTTTCCTTTTAAAAACTTAAAATGCTACTTTCCCATAGACTTCCTTAGACTGGGCTGCAGCCCGAGGTAAGAGGAAACAAGGCTTTGGGCATGTTGAAGACAGTGCAGGTTAAGGTACAGTACCAAGCACAGGACTGAAACCGGTTTGCATCAGATCTCAGGCACATTCCAAACAGAGGCAGGTTCTCAAGCATTCCCTAGTGTTCTCCCCTCTTCACGAATTCACGTTTATTTCCCTTTTCTGGCTGATTCAGTATTGTATAAAGTCCCCTCCTCGCTGCCCCTGTTCAAGTGACATCGCGTGGGAGCCTGGCACACCTGTGGCATCTGCTTCGCATGGAGAGGTGGCAGACTAGTGCTGGCATCCTCCTGAGACAGCCTCTGGGGTGGGCGTGCGGAGGAGGAAGGCTCTTCAGGCAGCTGGAAGACAGGTGCACTGGAGGAAGGCTGCTTACCCCTGGGAAACTGACTACTGTTAACAGTCCTGGGTCCTGGTGAAGTGGACAAATGAGGCAGTCCACATCCCTAGGAAAGACCAGGAAAAACAGCTCTCCCTCCAAAAACAGAGAAGAAACCACAACTAGTTAGGATGGCCCAAAGTGATACGTATAGACTTCTTTTGTTATTATATCTAAGTATACATTCCTAAGTCCAGTTACTAGATTGAACTGAATGGGACAGAGAGAGGCCAACTGGAATGTCCCTCAGGAGTTCACAGCTTCAGCCTGAGAGGTCCTCGGTTTGCGCTGTGGGAGCCCCTTTCTGAACGAAGGCTTGGGTGGGCTAGGCACCGTGCTGGCTCCAACTCCATTGGTCCCTGTGGAGTAAGCCTGGCTCCATTCAGAGTTTCCTGGGGCCTGAGGTGGAGTACTCTGATACCGGGACCCCGATGAATACCACGAGCTATTTCTGTAACGACCCACACTGTCATGGCGCCCTTGGTTTGTGGGGTCAGTGGTCTTTTGGCTTTGTGGTTTGTAGCCTTGTCCTCCTCGCCTGTTGCCTGGAAATACCTGCAGATAAAAAATACAATGTTCATGGAGCTCTTTCATCATGATATCTGATTTGTTCCAGTTGAAATCCTACCTGCCAATCCAACTTATTTACTCTACCATAATTAATCCCCTTGCCTCTCCTGCCTACACCTTCCCTATTGAGGAGTCCTGCCTCTTTAAATGCACACAGGAAGGAAGTGAACACGGAAGTCACAGGCTCTGATTCAGACAGGTGTCTGACCACCCAGATCCCAAGCCACCTATAGAGACATGAGCATGTGTGTGGTGGTTTGAATGTAACTGTCCCCATAGGCTCACAGGGAGTGGCACTATTAGGAGGTGTGGCTTTGTTGGAGGAAGTGTGTCACTGTGGAGGCGGGCTTTGAGGTCTCAGATATGCTCAAGCCACACCCAGTGCCTCAAACTACTTCCTGCTGCCAATGTGGCGAGATGTAGGACTCTCAGCTCCTTCTCCAGCACCACGTCTGTCTGCACACCACCATTTCTACCATGATAATGGACGAAACCTCTGAAATTGTGAGACACCCAAATTAAATGTTTTTCCATTATAAGAGTTGCCATGAGGCTCACAACCATATATAATAGGATCTGATGCCTCCTGACAGCAAGCAAAGCGCTCATACATAAAATATAAATAAATTTAAAAAAAAAAGTTTTTCACAGCAATAGAAACCCTAACTAAGACAGAAGTTGGTCCCAGGGACTGGGTATTTCTGTGGCAGACCTGACCATGCTTTTGTTTGAAGGACTATGGATCTGGGACCGGGGATTAGAAAAGCAGTCAAATGCTGTACATGCTCAACAGGCCGTCCTAGCAGGAGCATGGAGGATGTGAACTGTGGGGACTGGCTCAAGACCTTCCAGAGGGGAAGAATTTTAGTATGTTACCTAGGGAGCATTCTTAGGATATTTTGGTGAGGAAGGTGGTTGCTTTTTGCCCTTGTCTGAAGAGTCTGGTTTTGGATTAATTCCGTTGCCAGAGGAAGCCCTAAGGCACACCTGGCTAACAGGTGTGCGCAGATGGCTGTCTGCTTCACTGTGTATTACAAGCTGCAGATCACACACGCAGCTGTGACAGTTAGCACACCTTTCACACTACAATCCAGGAAGCCTACAGGACTGGTTGTTTTAATGCTCCAACTCCAGTGTTCTATCAGTTGTGCAGAACTGTTGGTAGACTGCTCCTGTTCTGCTTTCCAACCAAGGGAACCAGACTCTGGATCACTCTCCTGCTTTCTAGAGTCTGCTCCCTCCCAGGCTCATTTCTTCTTCCCCCGACCCCTCACACTGGGTTTCTTGAGTCTTGCAGCTTTCAGATGCATGGTGGGGAACTTGACACTTGAACTGCTTGTCTACCTGGAGGTGGGTGCACAACTCCCAGTGTGCCCAATTGCCAGACAGTACAACCCACAACAAACTGCCAACAAATCAAAGTCAGCTGTCTGAGGCAACAGGACTTCTCAACTGGCTGATGGTTTGGATACCATCTCAAATGCTTTCTTGGGATCTAATGGAGACCAGATGGAACGAGACTAGAGAGGAAGGCACTCAACGAGCTATCAGCACTTAAACACAACAACTTAAACACAACACATGGGTGTCACCTGACAGGTTCAGTATGAGAGACACATTACCTCCCGATGAGCCTGGCAGGGCCTGTCACTGGAGTTTGTCACGGCTGCTGAAGTCTCTCCTGGGGCACAGTTTCTCTTGTTAGCACCTATAAGGCTGGGAACAGAGGCACACGGCGAAGAGGAAGCAGCAGAACCATCACCCGGGCCACTCAAGGACATGGACACCACTGAGCTGCATCGAGATCTGCTTGAATAGCTGTTCTTTGGATGGGACACTGAAACAGAGACATGAGGACTATGTTGTGGTCACATGATGCATTTCACAGTGAGCAGTTTCAGGAAGAGAACTATTTGCCGGCTGGCGCATTGGCTCAGTGGGTAAAAGCACTTGCTGCACAAACTTAACCAGCAGTTTGAAGCCCAGAACCCACATCAAGAAGAGAGAGATTCTACTTCACAGTTCTGACTTTCACTTGTGTGTTGTGACATGTCACACCTTCCCACTAATAACAAACATTTAAAAATGGTCCACATGGCCAGGTGGTGGTGGCGCAACACTCGGGAGGCAGAGGCAGGCAGATCTCTGTGAGTTCAAGGTCAGCCTGGTCTATAGAGTGAATTCCAGGACAGCCAGGGCTATACAGAGAAACTCTGTCTCAAAAAAGGAAAAACAAAAACAAAAACAAAAAACCAAACACAGTCCATGTAACGGCCGTAAGGAAAACCTATAAAATGGCTAACAAGAAGGAAAGGACATCTCCTCCTCCCAACCCAGGGCTCTGTGAAGAATTTTGAGATGAGAGGGCGATCTCAGATCAAACAACATCACCCTCCACTAATGCTTCTCAGCATCCTCTGAGCTCCTGGCTGTACTGCCAGCAGAGTAAATCCTGGGGACCACAGGCTAGGCCCTATGTCCCACAGGACAGATTTTACAAAGAAAAAGATGTAAACAAGCAAATCTCTGCTAAAGCCTTTTTTAAAAAAATGAATGATGTAAGGGAAAGATGACCAAGGTTAGTTAATTATAGACAGAACCCGTCTTTACAACAAACACCTCAACAAATTTCTTTCTGCAAAATAACCCCAAATTCAATATTCCAATATAACTGAAAATATTATTATTTCCAGTTCAGAGTCCTCAGATATCATAACTTGAAGCATTCCCCTGATGTCTTCTTGGCTCTAAGCCTGGGTTATGACGGGTTAACAATCAGTATTCTCTTTTTTTGTTTTGTAGTGCTAGGGAGAAAACCCAGGCTAGGCAAGTGTTCCCTGCCCTCACCCCCAGTCTCAACACTGATTTCATCTGAGAGGAAGAAGGGGGGAGTAAGTTCAGAGCCTGATCTCTTATTAATGTAGGCCTACATACTCTCTTTGAGGCACTGTATCCCCTCCCACTTAAAAACTGTTTTTGTGTGTATGTTTAGCTTGAATGTATGTATGTGATCCATATGCATGCCTGGTGCCCATGAAGGTCAAAAGAAAACACTGAATCCCTTGGAACAGGAGTGAAGGATGGTTGTGTACTACCTTGTGGGTACCAGGAACTGAATGAACTCTGGTCCTTTGTAAGAGCAGTAAGTGATCTTAACCACTGAGTCAGAGAGATTTATTTGTATTTATGTTTGTGTATATGTGTTTGTGTGTGTACAAGTGCCCACAGAGGCCAGAAGAGGGATCACTGGGGCTAGAGTTATGAATGGCTATGAGGCATCCGATGTGGGTTGTGGGAACTGAACTCGGGTCCTCTGGAAGAGCAGCAGTCCTTTCAACCCATGAACTATCTTTGCAGCCCCAGCTCTTCCCCACTTCTAATGCTGTCACTTAAGGGCTATTATGTGCCTAGCAGGGCAGGAATTATCATCTGTTTGAAAAAGAGTAAAGTGCTGTCCAGAATATCAGTGCTGAAGCAAAGATTTAACTTGGTCTGACTCCTGAGATCCCTGCTCTTGACACTATCATACGCCTCTCAACTCAGTAGAGATAATGAGAAAGCCCTTTGCTGGGTGTTGGAGAACAGGTCTATATTCCCAGCACCTGAAAGTTAGAGGCAAGAGATGGGAGTCTAAGGCCAGCCTTGGAGACGCAACAAGTTTGTGGCCAGTGTGGACTCCAAAAAACCCAAAGTATTTTATACTTCAGGACTGTCAAATACCAGTCTTCAGAGTTCAAAGTCCCTGCAGCCCCAACTCCTAAGTGTCCCAGTGACTTCCGGACAAAGAGACAAGCAGCACTCGGAGCTCACCGAGGGAGCCTACAGCATACTTGCCCACCATCAGGACAGTCTCCTTAGCATGCTAGTGTCCACAGTCTCTCACCCTCTCACCTTGTCCAAATGAATCGATACTCTGTTTCAGCGTCTCCACATCGCAGGTGAACCGGGCTACCCTTCCAAGATCTTCATCATATTTCCGCTCACTAACGAAGTGCTGGAGAAAGACAGAAAAGCTTCCAGGTAAGAGACACTGTACTCAGAACCTAAAACACATACAAGTGAATAGTGTTACCTTTAATTGTCTCATTTTTACTGCTTTAAAATTTGCTGCTGGGCGGTGGTGGCGCACGCCTTTAATCCCAGCACTCGGGAGGCAGAGGCAGGTGGATCTCTGTGAGTTCGAGGACAGCTTGGTCTACAAAGCAAGTTCCAGGAAAGGCACAAAGCTACACAGAGAAACCCTGTCTCAAAAAACAAAACAACAACAACAAAAACTTGCTAAATGACCATTATATTTCCAGTGCTGAGTAATCAGACAAATTTATTCATTTTTAAGAGCCCTAAGAAAAGCCTGATAGTTTTATGAAATGTTATTAATGGCCAACACCCAGTGGTATAACCCCAAGGAATGGTAAGGAAGGAGAAAAAAAAAGAATTTATAGCAAAGGATCATCTTCCTCCTGGGCTAGTCTCCACACAATTCCATTCTGCATGGAAGCGGAGGCAGCCAGAGGGACCATAAGCTCCAACACTGATCCTGTTTAGTAGATGGTTTGCTGTCCTTTGGCAGGACTCACTGAGAACAGACACTTGGTCTCCGGACCAAACAAGATTCAGAGTCTCTGAAATAGGAGCCATTTCTTGAGATGGAAAACCACTCATGTGGAAGAGCAACTCTGGAAAGGAGACATTTATACTGCAAGTGCTTTAATCCTTTCAAAGGCAGACTGAGCTGAGAAGTAACCAGCCCCCTGGGTCAAAAGCTGACTACACTATGGAAACTATGGGATGAGAAACCTGTCAGGAATGAAGCACTTCTGAGGATCTATTAAACCATGTCTAGGTGGCCAGGATCACCCCCACACACTGCAGATAAGTAGACAAGAAAGGAAAGTTAGGAACTCAGAGACCATTTGCAACTGAGCTCCTCCTCAGACCTCCTAACTGGGGTTAGTCTACTCCCACTTCAAATGCATCAGAATTCTTGGAATGCATCCAGAAATACCAATAGGGAAAAAAGAGAGAAAAATTACCCTGAGACTTGACATCTAAAAATTCTGAGTACACTGCAGCTTAGGAAAGCATGCAGACCTCCTGTAATGGTGCTTTCAGATACAGAGGATCTCTCTGGTATTAATTCTGAAACAAATTCTAGGGTTTGTTGAGCCAGAGCCGTAACAGAGATGACAGAAGTACAATGATCTGGAACTGAGACATTTAAATTTCACAGCACCCACCCCAGTACGTTAACAACGTGGAGAGAAGCAGATCCTTAGTCAGCCTGCACAAGTATTTCTAGAAACCTTTCAGCCTCGTGGGAAGAAGAACAGATGAAGCCAATGGGAGCCAGAATTCTCATCTAATTACAAAGGGATTTCTGGTTTCTCCCAGACAGCTGAATGAGACTGACTGGCATCATCATAAGGGAAATGTTCTATAAAATTCTGTAATGTGCTATTAGTTAACAGGAAATAGTAATTTTAAACCTTTATTTTGGCTTTTACCCCAATGATTTCTCAGGGGAAGTGAGGGACAAGAGATACTCAACAGGTTTGTATGAGCACTGTAAAAATGATGTCTGGAAGGCTCAGGATTACCTCACACCTGTGTCTGGGCCTTCTTTGGGCCCTTGTAAGCCTCATAGGAAGCATTCCTCTCAAATATGTTAATAAGGTTCATATGTTCATAAGAGCAGAGGTGAAAGCTTAGGAATAAAAAAGGTCCTCTGCCACTCCTTGCTTAAAGAGTTTTCTGTTTATAAACAATGATTTAGAACACACTGTCCATGGGTACCTACAAATAATCCAGCTTCTCTTAGGGTCACACACTTAGTCTTACAAATAATTTTTTTTTTTAGTTTGGTGGGGGTTTTTTGTTATTGTTTTTGTTTTTGAGACAAGGTTTCTTTGTGTAGCTTTGGAGCCTTTCCTGGAACTCACTCTCTGTAGCCCATGCTGGCTTCAAACTCACAGAGATCCGCCTGCCTCTGTCTCCCAAGTGTTGGGATTAAAAGTGAGCACCGCCACCGCCTGGCTGAAATACATTTTTAAAAATTATTTATTTTCACTTTATGTGCAATAAATTTTTGCTTGCCTATAGGCATGTGCACTGCATGTGTGCCTGTTGCCCAGGGAGGCCAGAAGAGAGCATTGGCGCCCCTGGAACTGGAGTTACAGACAATTGTGAACCACCATGTGAGTGCTGGGAATTGATCCGGGTTCTCTGGGAAAGCAATCAGTGTTCAGGATTATAGTAGTTATCCTAAAAGTTCGATAAGATGTGAAGCAGGCTGCTGAAGTATGAGAATCAGACATGGGGTGGGAAGAACAGGACTGAGGAGAACACAAAGACTCAAGTAAGCCTACTTCTGAAGGCTAAGCAACAGAAGGCGGCAGCTCGGGTTTTACGGAAAACGGAAATGAAAGGCAAGGTCCATCTGAGATTCAGCGGTAGGTCCAAGGACGTCAGGACTTCCCACCTAGACCGCTGAGAGTGGGCAGAACCATTGAAAGAACAAGTCTGGAAAGGGCCACACTCGGAAGGGAAGCTCACGGTTGAGCGTGTTCTGTGCAGGTATGACTTCTGGAGAGCTGCTGGTCCAGAGAGTCAGTGAAAGGCAGAGGGGAGAAGGGAGTCTCACCTTGATTTCTTTCTTTTTTTTTTTTTTTTTTTGTGGAGCTGAGGATTGAACCCAGGGCCTTGAGCGTGCTAGGCAAGCACTCTACCACTGAGCTAAATCCCCAAGCCCGAGTCTCACCTTGATATCAGCCCTGAGTTCCACCAACTGCTCCTCTGACATGCGGACGGCCACATCTGTCATCTTCTTCAGAACCTCGGCTTTCTTCTGCCGGCCGAGCAGGATCTCCACTGTGGAGGAACAAGGAGCAAGACGCTTATGTATGCTGTGTTAAATGAGATACAGAAGGAAAGCGTCCGCCCGGAGTGTGCACTGAGACAGCCAGCCAAGGGCCTACCTGCCCACTCGTATAGAAAACAGAAATACCAAAGAGCTAGTTTCCACCTTAGGGGTCCCCGAAGGCAGTTAAAAGACAAACATTTATGAATAACAAAGATTTATAAAATCACTTGCCATTTCTCTCTCCTCTTCCTACCCTAATTTTTTTTTTTCTGAAAAGCATATAAATTAAGACAGAAACACAGACCTAACATTTGACACAGACTCCATCTCCAGCAACAGGCACGGCTCAGAGAGCACTGACAGCTTCTTGTGCATGCTCCAATTCTGCCCATGTACGTACAGCAGACCTCTCTCTCTAAGTGGAGTCTACAGAACACACCACCTTCTCTTCATCTCAGCACTGCTAGTCTGCAGTTCATGTCTCACTCGGTCACCTACTCTACAGATACACCCCAATTATTCAGCACATCTACTAACGACAGTCCTTCCGCTTTCAAAGCACCTGTTCCTATGGCTATGGTAAATAAAGAACAACACAAACAAACAAACAAGACTCCTCGCATAGACAGAGGGCAAAGAAACCCTTAGGAAGCAGAGCTAGGGGCTGACAGATGAGTAACTCAAGAAACATCACCACCAGGCTGGGACTGCTACTCCTCTCTAGCAAAGCTGTTTTGTGATAGCATTTCATTCTGTAGCACAAGCCTGTCTGGAACTCACTATGTAGACCAAAGGCGGCATGGTAATCCTTTGCCTCAGCCTTCCAAGTACAAAATTCTACACGTAAGCCATTACGCCCAGCTCTGTCCTGCAAGATTTGACTTTTTTTTTTTTTTTTGAGCTGAGGATTGAACCCAGGGCCCTGCGCTTGCTAGGCAAGCGCTCTACCACTGAGCTAAATCCCCAACCCAATTTGACCTTTTTTTAAAAAAAATGTATTTTTATTTTATGTGACTTGGTGTTTTCCCTTATGTGTATGTGAGCATGTTGGGTTCCTTGGAACTGGAGTTTACAGACAGTTGGGAACTGCCATTATGGGAGCTGGAAATTGAACTCAGGTCCTCTGGAAGAGCAGCCAGTGCTCTTAACCACTGAGCTGTCTCTCCAGCCCCTGATCATTGTTTTTCTAAGAGAGAATTTTTAGGGTGATTACCCTCTTCTTTTCCTATCAAGGTAACATAGACGAAGGGACATTTCCCTTGTTTTAGTTAAGGACCCAAGCCACGCCACGCTGTATCAGGGCCTGATGAGAGCTTCAGTTACTCAGAGGACGTGGCCTTCAGACAATGGGACTAACCATTAGGCTTTGGAGGCTTTGCCATGGAGAAAAAACTGGGGATATTTATTCCATTTATTTAATAATTTGTAGCTTTTCACTTTATAAACATAAACACATGAGTGTTTTGCCTGCATGTATGTCTGTGCACTACGTTCATGCTCTCAGAGACCTGGAGAGCCATTGCATTCCTTGGAACTGGAATTAACAGACAGTTGTGAGCCACATGTGGGTGCTGGGAATTAGAGCCAGGTCCTTTGCAAGAGTAGCCAGTGCTCTTAACTGCTGAGCTGTCTCTCAGTGTTTATTTTAAAATAAAGAGGGTCACTGGGCAGCTGAAGCAGAGAACTGTGGTAAAGTCTGTTAGTCAAGTAAACATACATGCCCCTTCTCCTTTTCTTCCTCTCAAAAGTGCACTGTTAAGCCAGGTATGCTGACTCATGCCTGTAATCTGAACATCTGGGCAACCGAGGAAGGATTGAGACTTCACGGCTAGCCTAGGCCACACACTGAGTTGCAGGCTGGCCTAGTAAGACAGCAAGACTCTGTCTTAAGAAGTCAAACCAAATTAAACCAAACCAAAATAAAAATGTTGAATACCAATGTTTTTAGGTAAAAACCAGTTCTGGCTTTGCTCCAGATGTGGTGGTTGTGTGCTATAGTTCAGCGTTCAGCCACAGGTAGGAGCAGAGTCCCCAGGGTGGGGCATGCCAGGCTCCAGTTTAAAGCATTTTAGTGTAAAGAATCATGTCATGTTTACCCCTCCCTTCCTGAATCCTTATGAGTTATCTTCTGAATAGAGCACACTGTAAGGATGGCTAAATGAAAGGACAGAGGAGCCTGGGTCCCCAGCGTCATGGGGGAGAAGCCCTGCTAACGGTGATTAATTATCTCTGGCCTTCTCACTTGATAGGAGAAGAGTAAATACGTTTACTTAGGTCAGTACTGCATGCAGTCACTCCATACCTACCGACACCATACACTGAGACGGCTCAGCCAATGAAGCGCTTGCCTTGTAAGCATGAAGACCTGGGTTAAACCCTGAGACCTAAGAAAGCCAGGCGCAATGCCCATGCACATGGAAGCCAGATGAGAGCCTTGGGCATCGTTCCAGACACCAACCACTTTTTCCCTTTTCTTTCTTCTTGATTCTTTTCCAGACAGGGTTTCTCTGTGTAGCCCTGGCTATCCTGAACTCATCAATCCGCCTGCCTCTGCTGGTCCAAGTGCTGGGACTAAAGGTGTGTGTCACCACTGATAGGCCAACCACTTTTTCCCTCAAGGTCTTTCATTGGCCTAGAAGTCAATGAGTAGGTGACATGGGCTGCCAGCGAGTGATAGGGTGTCATAGCATGTGCCACTACACCAGTTTGTAATGTGGTTCTGGAGCCTGAACTCAAGTCCCTGTGCTTGCTAATGACTGAGCTATCTCCCCAGCCAACACTTCCTCTCACTCATTCTTTCTGTCTGCATTTGTTTGTATGCATACTAGTGCTTGCCCATGTGTACGCCTGTGGAAAACATGTGTGCCTAGTGCCTATGGAGCTCATATTCCCCCTGGAACTGGAGTTACAGTCAGCTGTGAGCCATCATGTGGGTGCTGGGAATGAACTCTGGTTTTTATCAAGATCAAGTGCTCTTAAGCGCTGAGCCAGCTCTCCAGCCCAACACTGAGTTTCTTACAGCTACAAAAGATCTATTGGTCTAACTCCCAAGATAAAACTCACCTGTCATTCACATCAACCTCAGTTCTCAGCCTCCAGCATTCTGGGATTTTTAATGCAAAATTATAGATTTCAAGATGGAGAAAATATATTTAGTAAGGATTTAAATTTTTTTATTTTAGTTTTATTTGTGGGAGTGTTTTGCGTGCATATATGCCTGTGCACCATGAACAAGCAGTGCCTGAAGAGGTCAGAAGGGGGCCTGGAACTGAAGTTACTGGGAGAACAAGGTGCATGTCAGTGCTAGGAATTGAACCCGGGTCCTCTGGAAGAGCAACCAGTGCTCTTAGCCTTGAGCTCTCTCTCCAGTCCCTCAGTAAACACTTCCATACACACCATATGGCTCGGAAAACCAAATTAGGGCTGAAAAAATGGCTCAGTGGTTAAGAGCACTGGCTGGCTGCAGAGGACCCAGGTTGAGTCCCAGCACCCACATCGTGGCTCACATCTCTGTAACTCTAGTTCCAGAGATCTCAGGCCCTCTTCTGGCCTCCCTGGGCACAAGGCACACATGTGATGATATATATATATCTTATTTATAGGCGGTTCTTAGCTACCATGTGGGGCCTGAGAATCGAGCGCAGGTCTCCCACAAGAGCAGCCGGTGTTCTTAACTGCTGACCCATTGCTCCAGCCCCTGAATAAGGACTGTGTTGTGTCTCTCACTAGTTTAGTTTATCTGAACCTTTATCTTGTGAAAAATTCAAAGGACAAGAACAGGCTGTAGCTGTGAAATTCAGAGACCTCAAGACACACTACTTCATGCACATGCAATCTTATTTCTGAGAGAGAGGAGACAGAAGCCCTCCTCCATTCTCAACATTCCCCTTAAAATGGACCCAACTACATTCTGCTCACTATTTTCAGGGTGTCTCTTTCTTCCTATGGCTGTGGTCACGGGCACAAATAACCTAATACAGTATCCCTATTCTTACTAGTTTGAGGTTAGGTTAAAAGAAACAACCTTCCTCAGTAAGTATGGCATTCAATGCATGAAGATCAACCCACTACTGGCCCAGTGAAATGGCTCAAAGTACCCGCCATGCAAAACTGACAACCTGAGGCCAATCCCTAAATCTCTTGGTGGAAAAAAGAACCAATTCATGACCTCCACACCTGCACTCAAAACTACAGCCAGGTTTCCAGTCTTCCGTGAAAAGCCACACAAATGGCCCGAGTTAGACTTCATTCCTCCAGAGTCGATTTCAATAAGCATCATGGCATCTTGAATTCTCACTCATTGCCCCTCCCCTACTCACTGATTACAGACACTGAATAAGGATTATCCTAAAATGGAAAGATAAAAGAAATTCCACCCAAACCCAGAACAAACATGGCATGTACTCACTTATAAGTGGATACTAGATACAAAGCAAAGAACAATCAGACCGCAACCCACAGAACCTGGGAGGCTACATGTTTTGGTTTTACTCAATCACTGGGCAAGCCTCAGTGAAACATTTCACTATTAGGATAAGAATTTGTACTGTATCAAGCTGATAATAGAAAAATAAATAAATAAATAAAAATGGGGGGGGGGGGAGGAGATGCTAGGTCCAGTAAAGTTAAGAATAAAGAAAAAAGAAATTCCATGACAGCAAATGGCAAGAGCAGACTCTCAGTTGTAGAAGGTGTGGTGATGTCCTCCCAGTATCCTAATGTTTCAGCTTTATAAAAAAAGAAAAAAACAACAAAAACCAAAACAACCCAGCAGAACCATCCAGTCACTGGAAAGAAAAGGGAGACAAAAGGAAGCCCAGGCACCCGCAGGTGCTTTATTTCCTAAAGTGGATGCTACGGCACGTCACGCTGCCATGGCGGCAGTACCATGACACCGTGTTTTGTAGATTAAATTCTACACTGAGAAAGCTAAAGATTTGGGAAAAAATGTAAAAGACTCTTACCAAGAATTAATATGTCAGCACAGTATAACTGCTCAAGACCGACTAATTAAATTTATAAACTCACTTTTTGTTTTACTGGTAGTATTTAATACATGAACTATAACTGTAAATATTCATTCTAAACTCTGACAGAGAGGCAGCAAACCTACTGTTTGTATTGATAATAGTTTTTTCAAGTTACTCTGTAGCCCAGGCTGTCCTCAAACTCACAGAGATCCACCTGTCTCTGCCTTCCAAGTGCTGGGATTAAAGGCATGTGCCACCACGGCCCTGGCTCAGTAACAGCTTTAATTAAATGTCAATCATCTTACTTGCTTCAGCTTTTACTTTGTCCATTTCAGCAAGCAAAGCCACTTCTCGATCCATTAAACTAGGGAAAAATGATAAAGGAAAACAGGTTAGACGAGAAACTCAAATACCAAAATAGCACATAATTAATAATGGGGAAAGACTAGCACATTTGTTCACTAAAAGCATACTGCTAAGAAACAATGTATGGACCACATGAAAGTCTAACCTTGTATTCACAACAAAGAATATTTAAAGATTCTCAAGAAAATAAATGGATCCCACTCCACTTGTTCCATGTAACAGAGCGAGCAAGGCATTAGAAATCCAGGTTAGATCCAGCAGATGGCAGTATGAAGTCATAAAAATTCTTAGTTATGCTAATTCAAGTACTTATGGAAATTATTTCCATAACTTTTATATGTTGGTTTATCTTTTAAAAATGTATGGTCTCACTGTGTATCCTTAACTGGTCTGGAACTCTATGTAGACCAGGCTGGAACTCTATATAGACCAGGCTGGTCTCAGCCTCTCAAATACTGGGATTAAGGTGTGCACTGAGCTTGGTTTATACAATTTGAAAATTCTGCTTCTAAGTTTACCAGGCACTGTCTTTCTGTAAGGGCCATAGAAAGTTGTTCAAGATTAGGATCCATATATTCAACATGTGAACACTGTACTGTTGCTTCCAGTTCAATGGCACTATAATCCTTAGCATACAGAATAGTCCAAGATGATTTCTGATACAAAACTTAGTGATAATCAGAAAAGATGGAATTAAAGTTTCTCATAGATTTTTCCCTTCCTCCATGTTGGGGATCAGACCAAGGGCCTTGTGTAAGTGGTCCAGCACTCTATTTCTGACTTCTTTTTTTTTTTTCCTTTTCTTGTAGAGCTAAGGGGGAAACACAGGGCCTTGTGTGTGCTAGGCTAACATACTCCCAGATCTTGTTTTTGTAAGACAGTCTTGATGTCATTTAGGCTGACCTTGAACTCATTATTCTTTGGTTTCAGCATCCCAAGTGCTGAGATTACAGGTGTGGCTACTAATCTTCAATTTAGGTATTCATAGTTATTTATTTACGTGTGTGTGTGTGTGTGTGTGTGTGTGTGTGTGTGTGTGTGTGTGTGTGTGGCATTCACTCTGCTCTGCCGCCGCGTGGGTCCTAGCTAGAACTCGGGCTGTCAGGTGTGGTGCCTTCACTATCTGAGCCACTCCATCACCTTGAGATCTCTCCTTCTCAGTAAGGTTTGGCACCTGGGCAGTGGTGGCACACGCCTTTAGTCTCAGCACTCTGGAGGCAGAAGCAGGAGGACCGCTGAGTTCAAGGACTGCCTGGCCTATAGAATGAGTTCCAGGATAGCTAGAGAGCTACACAGAGAAACCCTGTCTTAAAAAACCAACCAAACAAAAAAGCGTATGGCTCTAACGTTAACAGGAATTCTACTCTTCTTTCTGATGTAAAGGCAATTATACACACACACACACACACACACACACACACACACACACAACCATTCAATTTATCTCACTATGTAATTATGTTATCACAAAGTAGTTAATACCGAGACTACACTTGTGAGAAAGACACTAATGTACACAGCAGGGTTGTTCCTCAAGGAACAAATCCTTCACAGAAAAGTGCCAGAGAATGCCAGTCTGATGATTATGCACACCAATAAATACACTTGCAACTAAACACATTTTAGAGGCAAATTAATTCAACAACACCAGACTGAAGAGAAAAAACATCGATCCTGAGGTGGCCATACTCTGCTGTGAAACACTTCCCGCCTTGGCAGTGTGCTTGAGAACCCCAGAAGCCTTTGGAAAAGGCAAAAGCCATAACCGGGAGAGAAAACCGCCAGGCCTCCAGCTCCATGCTGCCACCACCCTGTTACCAGTTCATCTTAGGACACTCTGTGCCTACTGGATAACAAAGTCTTTGTCTTTGAAAAAGCTTAGAAAATATTCATTAAAGATTTCAGAAAATGAGCGTTTCACATCTCATGGTCTTCACTATGAAAACGAAGAGTTGTGCAGGATGTTTCCAGCAAATCCAGTTCTATAGTGACACTACCAACCTTTCCTGTGGAAATATGAAGGAGTAAACTGTGATGACATCTTTCCACTGGAACAAGGAATGCTACTCACTGGTTTCTTGACTGACTCACTGGTAAGCACAAGAAAATTTCATAGTACATTGACCAGCAATTCAGTATTATGAAAATCTCTCTTACATTCTAAGAGACTTGAACTTTCCTGGACTTTACCACAGCCAGGTTAATAATACATCTCTAGGTCACTTAAGAGTTTAAACTCCAGAGAGCCTGCTGTGTACCCAGTCTGTTTGTTTTTTAACCTGCCTTTATTTAGGAGAACAATGTAACACCCAACCTTACTAGACTTGGGCTTCCCAGCAGTCAGCTTTACAACCTACGTTAATGCATCACTGTAATCTTAAACGATTAATTCTTTCACGCACCTGACCTGGAGTAATGCATGTGTATCATTTGCTGAGAGCAGCAAATGCAGAGGTTGAAAGCAATCTTATGAAATAGATATCCACTATAAATGTTGAACATATTCATGGATAATGTTGAACACATTTGGCTACTGTTTGATTACACACAATGACATTTGTAATACCATCTGGGTGAGCTGGTGTCAATGACTTAATCCCTTGTAAAACTCTTAAAAAAAGATTTCTATAAAGTATCCTTTACTTCTTCTGCATGGGATGCTTTCTGTACTGTTCAACAGAAGAGAGCAAAGCCCTTTTAGGGATAGACTCACACACACATACATCTCTTTTTATATACTTTATAATAAAAGTATGAATGTTTTGCCTTGTATACATGTCTGTTTGTCACATGTATACCTGATGACTGCGGAGGTATGACGACATCAGATCCTGGAACAGGAGTTACAGGCAGAAGTGAGCAACTATGAGGGGGCTGGAAATCAAACCTGGGTCCCCTGAAGGAACCCTGGATTCATCTCTCCAGCCCCCTTAGGCTCACTCTTGGTTAAGTGACACCAAGGGCAAGTGCTTTTTTTTTTTTCCTTAATGAAACACTAATACGATATTAACCACTAATGTGTTTAATCCATGCAACTGACAACATTAAAAAGTTCTTTTACAGCCTGGCGGTGGTGGCACACGCCTTTAATCCCAGCACTTGGGAGGCAGTGACAGGCGGATCTCTGTGAGTTCGAGGCCAACCTGGTCTACAGAGCTAGTCCAGGACAGGCACCAAAACTACACAGAGAAATCCTGTCTCGAAAAGAAAAACAAAAACAAAAAACTTTTACATTTCCTATCAAAAACTTAGTAAAGGCTTGTCATCCAAGTCTGAGGACCTGTATTCACCCCACAGAATCCAGGAACAAGTGCTGGTAACACACACTTCTAACTCCAGGCTGGGGAGACAAACACTAGTAGATAGATGCCTGGGGCATGTTGGTCAGACAATCTAGCTTAATTAGTGAGTTCTATGCCAGTGAGAGACCCTTCCTCAGAAAAAGCTGGATAAAGCTGGGTATGGTGGCACATACCTTTAATCCTAGTACTCTGGAGGCAGAGGCAAGCAGACTTCTATGAGCTCAAGGCCAGCATGGTCTACACAGCAAGTACGAGGCTAGCCAAGGCTACATATTGAGACCATGTCTCAAAAACAAAACAACCCTCCCCCAATCAAAAACACACACACATACATTCATTCATCATACATACAAAAGAAGGTGGATGGGAGCTGGAGTGATGACTCAGAGAACAAGAGCACTGGTTGCTTTTGCAGAAGAACCCACATGATGGTTCATAACTATTCCAGGAGATCCAATGCCCTCTTCTGATCTCCACAGGCACCAGACCTACATGCAGCAAAATATTCATACACATAAAATAAATCTAACATTTTTTAAAAAGATGGACGGGATTCCTGAGGATGAATCTTGAGGTTGCTTCCTGGCTTCCACATGTATGTGCACACATACACTCTTCCACACACAAACACATAGATGCATTTCAAAGACCAATGACAAGGCGCAATTACTTCTTTTTGTTTGTCATGTTGCCATGGCAACATCGACTGAACTATCTTGGTGTTGGCTCAGAGTAAATGGGAATGGAAAACAAGGCTTGACAGAGCTTGCTCAGTATTTGTAACTTCTCATGAAAATTCTCTAACTCTTTTAGGATATGAAAATAAACATTAAAGTTAGTAACACCTCTCACTAAAGGCTCCTGGCATGATGGCTTTACGGCTATAAAGAATGCACTCTTCGTAGGTCATTCATTTTAAGCAAAGAACTCAGGGCAGAGTGTTATGACATCTGCAATTTCCAAATAGTCCTACCAACAAATACATATAGCCAATATAGACCACTGTTCTATCTTTTTAAATTTTCTGTAGTTTTGAAAGTTTTCAACATAAAAAGTTGGAGAAATATGTTTAACACAATATAAACAGAGAGGAGTAGAAAATTAAAATCAGAACATCAGACAGGTCAGGTATCGGATAACAGAAGAGGCTTTTTTTTTAAAACAATTAAAAACAATAATTTACTGTAATTCAACTTTCTAAAACAGAAATTTAAGTAGAGTTTCCTATCTGTTGCTGAGCTAAATGGTGGCCGAGATCCACTGCCCATGGTGTGAATAGCTCTTAGATATCATAAATGCATTAGCTATCAGAATGAGCTCTCAGAGAATGATAAAAGGCTCATTCAGGCTGTCAGACTTTCCATGACCTTGCTCACCCCCAAACCTCAGGCACTAAGCTTTCCTCAAGGCTCTCCTCAATGGCAGTATGCCACACAGCATTGAGGAGGCTGTGAAACAGCTAATGCAATTTGCTCAACGCTGCTGGGACCCTTTGTGGAAAGACTAGGTCTTATAAAGCTTGAGCTTGAGCCTTACACAGAGCACTTTTTTTTTTTTTTTTTTTTTTTTTAGACTGGGTTTCTCTCTGTAGTTCTGGCTGTCCTGGAACTAGCTCTAAAGACCTTGAACTTGGAAATCTGACTGCCTATGCCTTTACCTCCCAAGTGCTGGGATTAAAGGCATGCATCACCACCCAGCTTGTTGTAGATAATTTCTGCATCTTTTCTTTAATCATGAAATACGCTTCGCAAGACTGGTCACTATTACTAGGGAACACCCATGGCTGATGTTCTCTACCTCCTCCCTCCCTCTAGGACTTCTTAAAGCACTGCAATCGCTTAACTTACTTTAAAGTTTTTACATAATTTATTGCCGAGTAGCTGCTCCTGCAGCATCACCACTGGCGTCTCTGAGATTTATTCTGTGCCTGTCATTTCAAGCAAGGGCTTTGATTGATATCCCTAACATGAAACTATTCATTTTGAGTCTAGCCTTGCCTTCAGTAGTGCCTTGGTACCAAAAATAATTATCACTTGTTTATGGTTACTGCATTAGAAAAACAGTATTTTAAATACAACTGTGGTAATCCTACAGCTAATTACATAACAGGATAACACTGTTTATTATAAAATGTTAATAATAAGTCACTTAGTAATTTTCTCAGGTAATATTTTTTCTTGATTTTATTTGCCCAAAACTTAAAACATCTGCAAATCAAAGCAGAAATTGAAACAAAGCCAATGAGAACAATCTTTTTTTCCTTTTAAGATTTATTATCCCCAGTTAAAGCAAATGGGAATTAAAAGAGAAATATCAATAGTTTTATCTACCTACCTACCTACCTACCTATCTATCTACCTATCTATCTATCTATCTATCTATCTATCTATCTATCTATCTATTTTTGAAGCAGGGTCTCTCTACACAAGCCTGGCTTTCCTAGATCTTACTATGTAGACCAGGCTGACCTCAGACTGACAAGATCCTCCTGCCTCTGCTGCCTGAGGACTAGGATCAAAGGTGTGTGCCACCAAGCCCGGCAACAGTTATGTGCATGGGTATTTTGCCTGCATGTGTCTGCAGACCACTTGAGTGACTGGTGCCCATGAAGGGCAGAAGAGAGCTTAAGATCCCCCAGGACTGGAATTACAGATGATTCACAGATGAACCCGGTATGGAATCACCTGTATGGGTGCTGGGAATCGACCCTGGATCCTCTGGGAAAGCAACAAAAGCTCTTAGCTGCTGAGCCATCTTTCTAGCCCCCAACAGTTTTATTAGCAGAAAATGAATGGCATTTCCTATGGCGCTTTTAAGCCTCACATCCCTAGCACTGACTGAACAACAACATTCATTCTCCCATGCTCAGAACAAAATGGACCATCTAGGGAGGAGAGCCGCTGAGCAGACCAACTGCAGCAAAACCAAACACTGGAGCTAACATACATCAAACCTCACGACTGCGAAATTGTACTGGTTCTTTTTGTATGGAGGCTTTTACAGAGCATGTGGACAGGACTTCCATGTTTCTTTACTTCCCTGCTTTCTTTTCATTAGCTAAAATTTCTTATATTTTATGTTGTGAGCCCCTCACTGCAGCTGGTGGCACTGAACTCTGGTCTTCTACAAGACCAGGAAACACTTTCAACCACTGAGCCATCTCTCCACCCCTTTTATTTTTTTCAGATGAGAGTTTGGCTAGTCATCCCTGGTTGGCCTGACTTCTGGGTTGATAAGCATGTGCCACCGTGGCCAGCTGATCTCATATTTCAATTCTCATAAACAGCTTTAAAAAGCTTCAACTTTCCTCTCTACTCTTTTTCAACGGGTTCAAGACCAGCCGAAGATGTCACGCCTGTACTCAATTACAGCACTCAAGCTCTGAGCAGGACTGGTTTGAGGTCAGCCTGAGGCAAGGCCGTATGACTCGATGGTAGTATTTTTATTTTATAATCTGCCAGGGAAAACAAGCAGCTCTCTAGTCTACACTACCAACAAGTCTGTGGCTAGGTTTCTAGCTAAGGAAAACAGCTGGAGTGTTAACACACACGGTAAGTGATGTTCACTTGAAACCACCATGTGTTTTCTGTGAAACTTCTTCCTGGAACAATGACACCCACATCGAAGGCTCCAGAAACAGAGGAGAATGTGTGAACTAGTAAGGAGAAGTAAACAGGGACCCAGACACAGAAGATCAAAGTGTTTCATACGTACTTCGCAGTGGGTAAGTGTTAATACCAGGAATGACTTTTGGCTTTCATAGAAAATACAAATTGCCGGGCGGTGGTGGCGTACACCTGTAATCCCAGCACTCGGGAGGCAGAGGCAGGCTGATCTCTGTGAGTTCTAGGCCAGCCTTGTTTACAGAGTTAGTCCAGGACAGGCTCCAAAGCTACAGAGAAACCCTGTCTCGGAAAAAAAGAAAAAGAAAATACAAATTATTTATCTATTAAGGCAGAAAAAATTATGACTTTTTTTTTTTTTTTTAATTTTTCGAGACAGGGTTTCTCCATGTAGTTTTGGTGCCTGTCCTGGATCTCGCTCTGTAGATCAGGCTGGCTTCAAACTCACAGAGATCCGTCTGCCTCTGCCTCCTGAATACTGGAATTAAAGGCGTGCGCCACCACGGCCTGGCCCATTCTGTCTTCTTAAGGGAGAGACGAAACAGATTTCTGGGGCAAATGCTCTCGTTCACTTAGTTCTGACTTTGCTCTTCGCTTCTGTCCCCACCTCTAGCTCTTCTGCAGGCCTCTGGGTCTTTCCTTACTTAATGCAGTGCCTACGTTACCTTCTACCAGCAGACACTGTCGTGCTGCCTCCTCCTTTCCAAAAGTATTTATTAGTTAGCTAGCACCCCCCCACCCCCCCACCCCACCCCCGCTCTTATTCATTTAGTTTGAAATGAGGTCTTGCTTTGTTGCCCAGGCTGGTCTTGAACTCCTACAGTTGTAAGATCCTCCTATCTCAGCCTCTGAATGCTGGAATTACATGAATTAACTGGTACATACTACCAACCTCAGCTCCTTAATCTGAATACTGTTCCCATCACAAGATTCCAGCTGTGACTTAATGACAGTGACCTCAGCTGGGCATGGTGGCACACGTTTTTCATCCCAGTACTTTCGAGGCAGAGGCATAAGGATCTCTATGAGTTCAAGTCCAACCTCTCCTACATTCCAGGACAGGCAGGGCTATATAGTGAGACCCTGTCTTAAACTGCACCCCCCAAAAAGAAAACTCAAGAGTGATTTAAAACCTTCTGACTTAGAAAAACCAAAAGAACGCTGATTATTTTGATGGGCTATTTCCCCTTGTACGTTTATTATTTTTTGTATGCATTGCGTACGCATGTGGAGGTCAGAGGACAACTCTCACGTTGGTTGGCTTCTCACACCACGTAGAACCCAGGGACTGAATTCAAACTGTCAAGCTTGGTACTCACTGAACCATCTTGCTGGCCTTAAATTTTGTTTAAACTTAAAACCCCTCATTCCAACCCTGTTGTACAATGACAAAGTTCTAAATCCTATTCCATACTAGTTTATATGTTACAGCTGTTCAGCTGAGGAAGGAATAATATATATGTGACGAATAACAAATATGTCTAGCCTTCCAACGCTTAAATACAGGAAATAAGTCATCAAGAATGTATGAAATGAAGGTTACTGGGTCAGAATACACAGAGATTCAAATACTGGATCTGCATCTTGTGGTATTTATTTGTGCTAGTTAGTTTTGTTAATGAGATCCCTGGAAAAAAGATCTCAACTGAGGAACTGCCTCCATCAGCCTGGCCTGTAGATATGTCTGAAGGCATTTTCTTGAGTACTAACTGATGGGGGAGGCCTAGCCCACTGCGGGCCGTATAGGCCCTGGGCCGGAAGTCCAGGGTTGTGTAAGAAGGACGGCTAACTGAACCATGGAGCCAGTCTGTAAGCGATGTTTCTTCACAGTACCTACTTCAGTTCACAACTGGCTTCTCTCAAAGAAGAACTGTGGGGCTGGAGAGATGGCTCAGAGGTTAAGAGCACTGGCTGCTCTTCCAGAGGTCCTGAGTTCAATTCCCAGCAACCACATGGTGGCTCGCAACCATCTGTAATGAGATCTGGTGCCCTCTTCTGGCATGTAGGGACACATGCAGACAGAGCACTGTATACACAATAAATAAATAAATAAATAAATCTTAAAAAAAAATTTTTAAAAAAAAGAAGAGTTGTGAACTGGGGCAAATAATCGTTCTTCCCCAGCTTGGTTTTGGCCAGTGTTATCACAGAGATAAAGGAGACAAGGACAGCATTCCTAATAGTAATTTTCACAGATGGCTAAGAAACCTTTTTAGCCGGGCGGTGGTGATACACGCCTTTAATCCCAGCACTCGGGAGGCAGATCCAGGTGGATCTCTGTGAGTTCAAGGCCAGCCTGGACTACCAAGTGAGTTCCAGGAAAGGTGCAAAGCTACACAAAGAAACCCTGTCTCGAAAAACCAAAAAAAAAAAACAAAAACAAAACAAAACAAAAACCTTTTTAATGTTGAGGTTCCATAAAACTAAACCTTTTTCTTTTTCTTTTCTTTTCTTTTTTTTTTTTTTTTGAGACAGGGTTTCTCTGTAGCTTTGGAGCCTGTCCTGGACTAGCTCTGTAGACCAGGCTAGCCTCAAACTCACAGAGATCCACCTGCCTCTGCCTCCGGAGTGCTGGGATTACAGGTGTGCGCCACCACCGCCTGGCTTTATTTTTATTCAAAAAGGAACCCTAGCCTATCTTCTGTTGGCTTTTTGTAGCCAACACACTGACTGACAATCTTCCACCACACACCACACCTTCCAGGATGCATTTACTCTACATCCTGCTTCCTTAACAGTCTTTTGTTTTGTTTTTTGGTTTTTCGAGACAGGGTTTCTCTGTGTCTCTGTGTAGCTTTGCACCTTTCCTAGACTTGGTAGCCCAGGCTGGCCTCGAACTCAGAGATCCACCTGACTCTGCCTCCCCAGTGCTGGGATTAAAGGTGTGCGCCACCAATGCCCGGCCCTTAATAGTCTTAAACTTAAGCCAAGTAACTACTCTCACAATGTAAATTTTATTGATTAAAAAAGTAAACCGGGACTGGAGAAATGGCTTAGAGGTTAAGAGCAATGGCTGCTCTTCCAGAGGTCCTGAGTTCAATTCCCAGCAACCACGTGGTGGCTCACAACCATCTGTAATGAGATCTGGTGCCCTCTTCTGGTCATACATGCTGTATACATTAATAAATAAATAAATCTTTAAAAAAAGAAAGAAAAGAAGGAAGGAAGGAAGGAAGGAAGGAAGGAAGGAAGGAAGGAAGGAAGGAAAGAAAACCTGGGTCTAGAAATGATTATTATTTAACTCATTGTAGGAAGGATAGGTTTTAAATTTAGAAACTAGAATTCTGATTTCACTTTCCTTCAGGTATGGGTCAGCTTTTATCATCTTATTGTTGCAAATCTGTTATAATCGTTTGTTTTTCTTTGATACTATAACAGACACAAACGTGACTTTCTAATTGGCATTAATTCCAAGCTGTTTGGTGCCAAATGCAGTTAACTCGCCTGTCCTTTCCATCCTGAACGAACAACTACTAGGTGCATGGAAGAAGGCAGCTTTGAAAGCTTCATGAACCTGAGAAGGGCCCAGCAGGGAAGGCAGGCAGGGAGTCTGTCCTCAAGCTCAGCTGGCCTGGCTGTTTGCCTGCTCATCAATACCAGACACTGTCAGTTCCCAGGGAGGAAACCATTTCACCTGTGTTTATTGAAGGAGGGTTCTCCTGGCTGGGTTCCCAGACAGCGGAACTCACAAATCTCTCAGAGGTGTGTTCCTGGCTTAGGCCTGCTGAATGGAACCAGTCCTGGGGCTGGGAAGCAGTAAACTGGGTGATCTTAAGAGACTAGAGACCTAGCAAAGCAAAGTTGTGACAAACTATACTTAGCTCTGTTTTTCCAAATATGCCAATAAAATGGTAAGAATCTATACAAGAAACATGGCATTTCATCCTTGCAGATGTTCACAAGGGTACATCGGTTCCCTAGAAGTCACAGCAAAAGCAGTTTAGGGAGCTGGCTGGACTCAGCTGCAGAGTCACAGGCGAACACACCAAGTGGGGAGAGCAGAGCAGCACCATTCACACAGGAAGAGGGTCTGAGCTGGAGACAAGGGGTAATTTGGCAGGAGCAAAGAGGGATGTGAAGAAAGGACACGACGTGATTCCAGCCACGAAACTGAGGCAGAAACTGGGGCTCCAGGCAGGGAAGGCTAGACTAGGAGGTGAACTAACTGTCTTAAACAGAACTTTCTTGGAGCTGGGCAAGTGGCTCGGGCTTTAAAAGCACTTAGAAGGCTGAGCTGAGGACCACAGGTTTGCAATCAGCCTGGACTACATCGAAAAACCCTTTCTCACACAAACACACAAGTACACTTTGGTTATGAGGACAATGTTTTGGAAGAGATATTTCATTTTATTACCTCACTCTTTTTTCAATCCCAGAGACAAGGAGGACCGAGGGAACCCACAACCACAATCCTCTCTGCCCGGGTCCTCCATCTACTGTGGCACACAGGGACAAGCGATGTGGTCAAGCAAACCCAAGGGGACAGCCTACGACAGAGGACTACTGTGGGAAGCAAAGGCTCTTCTCCCCACTCATCATGAACGTGAGTGGTTCTTACAGAAGGAGAATGTATAGGCCTAAACCCTAAGTCACCCTAATGGCTTGTCTCCCTGATATATGTATTTTTAATTATATTTATTTGTGTGTCTGTGGGGTAGGGGAGGTGGGAGGTAGAGTCAGAGAACAGCTTTTGGGAGCTAATTCTCTCCTTCCACCATGTGAGTCCTAGAGCTCCAACTCAGGTAGTCTGGCTTGGAGGTAAGCACATGTTGAGCCATCCTGCTTGATGTTTTTTGAAAATTTGGTTCAAACCATTCTTTAAAAAGCATCCCTTGAAAATACAATTCCTAGCTGGGCGGCGGTGGTGGCAGCACACGCCTTTAATCCCAGCACACAGGAGACAGAAGCAGGCGGATCTCTAAGTTTGAGGTCAGCCTGGTCTACATACAAAGCAAGTTCCAGTACTGCCAGGGCTACACAGAGAAACCTTGTCCTTGGAAAAAAAAAAACCAAATAAATGAAGGAAGGGAGGAAAGAAGGGAGGGAGGGAGGGAGGCAGGTTGTAGTTTCTGGGGCCTGGGGAGACGGCTCAATGGGTAGAGTGCTTTCTGTGGAACATCAGGACACGAGTCTGAGTCCCCAGCACCCACCCAAGAGACTAAGCATGGCTGCACACGTGTGTAACCCCAGCATTGAGGGGTAGGGGTGAAGAAGGTGGATTTTGAGAGCTAGCTGGCCAGCCACCTAGTATAAAAGACAAAGTTGGGGGCTGGAGAGGTGGCTCAGAGGTTAAGAGCACTGGCTGCTCTTCAAGAGGTCCTGAGTTCAATTCCCACCAACCACAGGGTGGCTCACAACCATCTGTGATGAGATCTGGTGCCCTCTTCTGGTATGCAGACAGAACACTGTCTACATAATAAATAAATAAATCTTAAAAAAAAAAGTCAACGGCTGCCCATATTCACGACTGGACGCTGCACTAGGACGGGCCACACGCAGCTTCTCTTACCAGCTTTGCAGCTCAGCAAAAGCCTGTTTCATCTTCTTAATGGACGCGTCCATCTCTTCTTTAACCACTACTCGGTATCGCGCGAGAGACACCGTGCAGCGCTGGAGGTCTTTCACAGATTTCTCGATGTTAGAGCCTTGGAGGGAGAAAACCATTATTAAAAAACACACTAATTTAAAAAGTAAATTAAAAGTTGGATCTGAATGTTTTAAGTAAACATCATATGTACTAAGACTATAAACCAAATGATCACCCTTTCCAACCAAGGAAACTCTGTTTTTCAAGTTTTGTTTATTTTTAAATTAAGTATCCTAATGAAAATGAAGTAACAAGAAATGGATTTATCTTCCCACACTGAACAACTGACACATAACACAGATGAAATACATGACATAATGGCTCTACGGCAATGGACAGCAGACTACAGCACTTCACCTGAAAAAGCAGAGACAAGTGAATGACTGCCCCAACTTACTGTCCGCAGTTTCTAAACCGCAATAAAGAGAAGAAACCCCAAGCCTGGCAGTCTCTCCTGGATAAACAGGGAGGCTAAGGCTAGAGTTCTCAAGATGGAGCATACAGAAAGCTACACAAAGATGAAGCAGTAACAGGTAGACAGATCCCTACAAGTCAGTGCATGGGCACAGGGACATCACCAAGTCAGCAAAGGAGTGGACCACGGCCAGGCTTCACCCAGGCAGGGGCAGTCTGCACATACTAGGGAAAACAGAAAGACCTCACAACACATACAACGGGCTGCCTGGACGGAGACTGCCCCAACATGAAGCAAACTTATTTCTAGTTTCAATGTTGCTCTCAACTAACTCACAAGACTCAGAAGCTTCACAGGTTTTCACATAACTGAGTCACAGAAGAGACAGAGATTATTGAAAGAAATTGTACAACATTTGGATTCCATTAAATGTAATCATCAGGCATCATATAAAAACGGAAAAACATATTTAAAAATAAAACGTGATCACCTATGAACAGAAAATCACCAGAAACAGATGCAGAAACGACACGTGCTGGAATCAATCAAGAAAGACATCCATCAAAAGCTGAGGATTTGGGCTGGAAAGATGGCTCAGTGGTTAAGAGCACTCACTGCCTGCTCTTCCAGAGGTCCTGGGTTTGACTCCCAGCACCCACATGGCAGTTTGTAACTCTAACTCCAGTTCCAGGGGATCACGCACTCTCTTCTGGCCACCATGGGTACTAAGCATACAAATGGTGCACAGACATACATGCAGGCAAATTAACCACACACATAAAATAAATTAAAAACAATTTTAAGCTGGGAACTTCAGGTCAGTGGTAGTGTTCGCCTGGCATGCCCTGGGCTTAATCCCTAGTACCATAAAAGAATAGGTATTTGAAGGGAGATATCACACAACTATCAGACAAATATAGACACGTGTTAAACAGAGATAGAGAAGACATTTCAAAACTCACCTGAACTTTCAGAAAGGATCCAGGCCCACCCGAGTCTCTCCTGTGTTTTCTCTGTTTCTCTCCCTCTCATTTCTACCTGTCTCTTGTCCCTCATTCCTCAAGAGTCCCTGGGGTAAATAAATGTGGGGATGTGGGGGCTGGTCTCCCACACCCTCTAAATGAATGGATGGATGGATGGATGGACAGACGGACGGACGAACGAACAAACAAATAAAGTTGGGGGGGGGTGGCACACGCCTTTAATCCCAGCAATCAGGAGGCAGAGCCAGGCAGATCTCTGTGAGTTCGAGGCCAGCCTGGTCTTCAGAGCAAGTTCCAGAACAGCCAGGACTGTTACACAGAGAAACCCTGTCTTGAAAACAAACAAAATAAAAGTTTTCAAACGTAGCTCATATGGAATAAACAAGTTAATAAACAGCTACAACTTACGATGGTCCTCTGTAGTTCTCAGTTGCATGAGTGGACCACCAAGCCTAGATGTATGAAGTACAGATGGGCTCTTTAATAACTCTCTTTAATAACTAACTGTTCATTTAAATGATTATAGAAAAACATGAGTTGTTGGGTGTGGTGATGAATACCTTCGATCCCAGCTCTCCAGAGGCAGAGGCAGGTGGATTTCTGTGAATTTGAGGCCAGCCTAGTATACAAAGAGAATTCCAGGTTAGACAGAGCTACAGAGACCCTGCCTCAAAACAAACAAAATACTCACACACATAAAATTATTACTGGTTGGTGCTAAGGACTATCTGTTATTGAGATAAGGTCAACTGCCTTGGCCTAGAAGCTGTGGTCCTCCTTCCTCAGGCTCCTGAGTGCTAGGATTACAGGTATGTTCTAAGCACTTACAACTCCCTGCCAAAATGATTATAATAGTCATATTTTAAAAGCCAAGAGCTGGGGCTGGAGAGATGGCTCAGTAGTCAAGAACACTGGCTGCTCTTCCAGGGGACCTGGGTTCAATTCCCAGCACCCACATGGCAGCTCACAAGTGTCTGTAACTCCAGTTCCGGGGGACCTGAAGCCCTCACACAGACATACATGCAGGTGAAACACCAATGCACATAAAATAAAAACTATAAAAAAAAAAAAAGAAAATGCAAAATAATGAACTTTAAAAAAGAGTCCTGAGCTACCACCCATCAATATCAAGTACTTCAGAGGACATGCTCTGCTGGACTTCGGGAAGAGCACAGAGAGCAGTGAAAATGCCCTGTCAGACAGTTTCACTAGTTAGCTCAACCAGGAGAACAAACAGGAAGAAAGCAGCACCAACAGCTGCAGTGATGAGCAAGGGAACAGGTTAGTGTTAGCTAGGTCATCCTGGTGGAAGAGTTGCCCGAAACTCACACACAGGTCAGGACACAGCCAGGGATCACAGCACACACAGAAGGTCACCTGAGGCCTTCTGGCACTCCAGCCACAGCAGCAACAATCAAAAGCTGTTTTTTTCTCCCCCAAGTGGGTCTTGGACTTACCTAGCTTTTTATTGGTAGAAGACAGTGGAACATTCTCCACTCCCAGACTTGAAACCTGGGCTCCTGGGGTGGTTCTCGAGTGAGATTTGGCAGCATTCCGGGATTGCTGGGCATTCGGAATAGCATGTGCAGTCAAAGATTTGGGCTCCAAGTCAGAGATACCATTCTCCAGCACACATCCTGTTCAAGAAAAAGGTCAGTGGTTTGGGAGCACAGTGTGGGGTGATTAACTAAGCCATATTCAGTACAGAAAGAAAGCAGATAAAGAATGTTAGGCAGAGCCATGCCTATTAGAAAGGCTGTTAGCTTCCATAAGCTGCAATGAGTAAAAAGTTTCATAATGCCTCAGGGGAAAAAATAATTTAAAGGCTTTAGAGAGTAGAGAGGACAGAACTGGGAGACAAAAGAGAATCTGCACACAATGAACTGGAATCCACTGGTTTGGTTTGGTTTGTTTGTAGTCAGGTATAATATTTTTTTTCTCTGTATCTTAAAAAAAAAAAGCGTGAATTAACTAATAAAAGAACAGCTAAAAAGCAGAACAAAATTCTCACACTAGCATTCCCTTTATGAAACCTGATATACAACAGAGGGAACAAGACTAAAAGACAAGTAATTTTTAAAAAGGTAAGTAGGTTATATATTTAATTGTTTTATTATTTTGTGTGTAAGGGTTTTGCCTGCATGTGTATCTGTAGAGCACATGCAAGCAGCGCCCCAGGGGCCAAAAGAGGGCCTCTGCCTCTCAAGTGCCGGGATTAAAGGCGTGAGCACTTTGCCTGGCTTCCAAACAGGTTATTTTTAAAAGAGAAACAGACTCCTCAGCCCTTAACAAAACTGTTAACAAATAAATGTACAAAATATATGATTTCTAACTATCAGCTAACCTTAATTCTTTACCAGAAACAAATGTAGAGAGGCTGGAGAGGTGGCTCCACAGTTAAGAACACTGGCTGCTCTAGAAGGAAACCTAGATTCAGTTCCCAGAACTTTACATGGCAGCTCACAACCATTTGTAATTCCAATCCAGGGATTCAACACCCTCTTCTGGCCTCCATGGGCACCAGGCACACATGTGGTGGTGCACAGATATACATGCAGGCAAAACATACATACAAAATAAATCAATCTAAAAAACAACTTTAAAAAAGAAAACAAATATAGGACTATAAAGTAATCTTTTAAAAGACCACAAAAATCTAGTTGTTAAGAAAGCTATTATTGCAATTAATATTATATTTTCCTAAAATATTTTTACCTACGTTCTTTCTGAACTAAAGACTGCTCAACTAATTCATCCCACACTGTGCTCTAAAACACTATCCTTTCTTGGACAGGATCTGTGCTAGAGAATAGAGTCTTTGAGTAACATTCCTTAGACATTCCTGAGAACAACATCGCAATTTCATCATCATTTTAAAAGATCTGTAAAAAGGCATCCCTGTTATTCAATGTCAGAATTATTACTACTAAATATTTTAGAGAAAATTTTGAGACAAAGGAACAAGAATTCTACTTTTTAAAGGCCTTTAGTAAGTTATTAATACTATAAAGTAAAAGACCAATTATACTTAATGTAATGATAAGTGTCTCAACTAGGAGACCCCTCCCACCCATTTTTTTGAGTGAATTAACTTCCCCAAATCTGTCTTAAGTAAACAAAACAAAACAAAAAACCAAAAAACTCACCAGTTCTATCCAGTGTATCTGGTGTGGCAAACTCAGGATCTTCCAATTCTCTGGCATCTATTGAAAGTGTCTCCAAACCTTCACTCAGTGAGTCCACAGACTCAGCATCATTGATGGCACCGTTAACATGGTAGCCATTAATGCCACCTTTCTCTGAAGATGAAGGCGGATCCTCTTGAATGGGCACCGACTTACTGGAGTCTGGGGCACTGCTATTTGCTTCTGATGCAGGTTTTGGTTTGCTTTTCTTCTTTTTGTTCTAAGGTTATCAAAGATTTGAAAAAAGAAAAGGAAAAGCAGATCCTCCAACACAGCTCAAAGAAGTAGCTAACTCCAGCTACAAAACAAGTCAGCATTGCCAATTTTGCACACATTCTTCTAGAAACTGAAGATAATTTTGTTTATGTTGAATTAATGACAAAAATACTAAGTAAAACTACATTTTGAATGAACTCAAAAGATTTTTTTATAGCAAAATCTATGTTTAATTTATTTTTATTTTATGTGCATTGGTATTTTGCCTGCATGTATGTCTGTGAGACAGTGTCAGATCTTGGAGTTACAGTTGTGAGCTGCCATGCAGGTGCTGGGAATTGAACCCAGGTCCTCTGGAAGAACAGTAAGTGCTCTTAACCACTGAGCCATCTCTCCAACCCCGCAAAACCTATCTTACCTTAAACAAAATAAAAAGTTACAAAAAGTTAAAAAAAAAAAAGTATAACATTTTGAAAGTGAAATATAAACAGAGCACTAAATAGCCACAATAACCCAATAGAGAAAAATATAATCTATAAATAATTCAATGAAGTATAACCTCAGTCCAATAATTGAAAAATAATGAAACCTGCACTGCAGTATGGTTTTTCAGCTACTAGATTAGCAAAGGCCAAAGAGTTTAATGACATAAAGTTTAATGTTCTACTCAACAGACAGCTTTGACTGCCCTGGAAATAAACAGACATTTTCATAAATATTAGTGTGAGTGAAAATGTAGTAATGCTTTGGAAAGTTACAGATGTACACACCTTTCAACCAGCAATTCTAATACTAGCAATTTATCCTGGCCAGGACTGACAAGTGTAGACAAGATGATTCATCACAGCACTGTTACATTAATATTAATAAAGACGGAAAAGCCATGCAAATATAGGTCAGTGGGGGACTTACACATTTCAGGCTCTGCTACACAGAATGTGCGAAGAAGAAAGTATGCATTTGTAATTGTTTATGTGAATAAAGTATCTTGGAAGCTCTATGAGAAATTAATAAGATCTTGGGGTTGTAGCTCAGTGGTAGAGCACTTGCCTAGCATGCACAAGGCCCTAGGTTTAATCCCCAATGCCAAAAAACAAACCTAAATAAATAAATAAATAAATAAATAAACAAACTGATAACACTGTCTGACTGTGGAAAAGAGGCAAGATAATGTTGTTTCAGGTATTAACATTATACCCTGGAAATCTGAGCCATGGGAATAAAAAAGGCCTGGCAACATTCAGCTCTACTCCTTAAAGCTAGATGGGTAAATCAGGCAGTTCTCCTGCCAGGCCTTTGGATGGCCCTGTCCAGCAGGACAGCTCCTGAACATGGCATTCAGTTTTCTCCCAGGTTATTCCACATATGTAAGTAGCAGCTCACAATCACGTCTTACTAGGCTGGCCCAAGAGATAGTTGTAACTAGAGTCAAGCACTAGAAAGTAGCAGACTGCATCTCCTCTCTTCCACCAGATCATGCCACACTCACACCTTTTCAGCTATGCGCATGTCTTGTATTGTTAATAATTTATATTCTGGCCAGGCGGTGGTGGCACACACCTTTAATCCCAGCACTCGGGAGGCAGAGGCAGGTGGATCTCTGTGAGTTCTAGGCCAGCCTGGGTTACAGAGTGAGTTCCAGGACAGGCTCCAAAGCTACACAGGGAAACCCTGTCCCGAAAAAAAAAAACAAATAAATAAAATAAATAAGTAAATAAATAAATATATATATATATATTCTGAGGTCAATAAGTTATGACACTGGTGTTTTCTTGAACACTCAAAGTATGTATGCTGGGTGAAATCAGCAAAAAAAATATGAACAGCAACAGGCACGGAAAGCTTCATGAGAACCTTAACAGTGTTATGTGCCTCTGGAAAAAATTCCCCAAGGTTGTTAAAGCCAAACCTGGCTTGGTCAAGAAATCATTTCAGGGGCTGGAGAGATGGCTCAGCAGTTAGGAGCACTGGCTGTTTGTCCAGAGGTCCTGAGTTCAATTCCCAGCAACCACATGGTGGCTCACAACTATCCGTAATGAGATCTGGCGCCCTCTTCTGGCACACAGGCAGAACACTATATACATAATAAATAAATAAGTCTTAAAAAAATAAAATCATTTCAGAGCTGGCAAGACTTCTCAGTGGGTAAAGCTCTTCCACACAGCCTGACAACCTGAATTCAATCCCTGGAGCCCAATTCGCCAAAGTTGTACTCTGTTACACACCTACACTTACACACATATACAACACAATAACGAAATGTAAAAGAAAGCATTTCAGAACACAACACTAAATTAAATGAAGAATACTCCTAACAGAGTTGGTACTTAATTAAAATCCATACTTCAGCATCCTTAAAGGAGCTACCCCTGGGGCACAGAGCTGTGGCAAGAATTCTGAACCCAACTAGTATCCCGTGAAGGAAGTAATTTGATTTTGAATGGATATAAGTAACGAATATGTTAGACATTATAATGAGAATGTGTATGTACTAGGACTACAGTATTAATTTACTCTTGTTGTCTTCCCCCCCCAGACAGGGCTGTGTAGACCACATGGCCTTGAACTCCTGACCCTCCTGTCTCAGCCTAAGTGCTAGGATCACAGGTATATTTACTATGTATCTGTATTTTCCTACTTTATAGATGAGCAAACTAAAGTTAAACAATACCCTCAGCTCACAAGACCAGATGAAGCAGAACAGGACAGAAATCCAGTTCTGACTGGCTCTGAAGCCCAAATGCCTTCCACTCTTTAACATGTAACATCAGATGTCTCTGGACATAGCCTGAAGGAGCAAAATACGGGCCGGTAAGACGGCGGCAGTACACGTGACAGTCAAGTCTGGCAACCTGAATTCCAGCCCAGAAAGCACAAGGAGGTGAAAGGAGAGAACTGACTCCACAAAGCTACCCTCTGACTCTGTGAGTATGCATATGCAAACATACACAATAAATAAATATCGATAGAAGGATAAAGTTTTTATAGAAGCCAAAGCTGCCATCTGGCTTTAAGTCAAAACTCTCTACTACTCGGGACTATAACACAGTTGTATGACCTGAAAATCTCAACTGTTTCAGCTAATCCATGAAACAAATCCTGTTGGCAACCAGTCACCTTCCCTGGAGGTGCTGTGCTCGCGCCCACCTGCCTCTACTCTAGTCTAGAGCACTCCCAGGCCTGCACCCGCAAACAATGCTTCCTGCCTCCAAACACAGGGGGAAACTGTGATACTCTGAAATATAGGAGGGGCTCATTGTCAAAAACGGCATTTTTGAGATGGTAAACAGAAGACATATGTAAACTTCTTTCAAATATTAAGGACTATATGGATGAGCTGGCTGTGACATCTTATTCAGTGATCACCAGGGTAGATTTGGCTGATCTGGCTAGCTAGGCAGGTGTCCCCCTCCTCCACCCACAAGGCTCCTCTGCTGGAACCTCCAAAGAAGCTCTTAAATATTACCTAATATTCTTTGAAACCTTTTTAAAATTTATGTGTAGTGCTTTGCCATCTCATACTTATGTGCATCTAATGCTTGTGGAGGTCAAAAGAGGTCCTGATCCCCTGGACCTGGAGTCTAACATGGTAAGCTGCCATGTGGAGCCAGGAACTGTACCCAGGTCCTCTGCAAAAGCAGTATTCGACTCTTACCTGCTAAGCCATCTTGCCAGCCCTAAAGCCTAACTAAAATATATATATATATATATATATAAATATCATGATTCATTTTACCTTTTTCTTGCCCGTTACTATCCATTCTTTGAGTACTTCACTGGCACTGCCTGAAAAAGAAATCAAAGGAGATTTCCTCTTGTGCCACACACAAGGTCAAGGAGGAATCAAGTGCATTTCCTAATTGCTGGTTCCTGTGGTGAGACAACCATGTCATGTTTCAGCCACACTGAGGTCTCCAGGTCATTTGAGATTCTTTATCGAAACATTTTGGTCTGAACACAAAGACTAGTCTTCACCGAAGTGTGCCATCTTCTCCCCTCCATGTTACATACATACCGTCTTGACTGTGGTGTTTGGGAAGAGCTGCACCCAACACCAGAGTCAAACCCTAACATTATAAAGCAAACATGACGATAAGAAATGCTCTGTAGACTTTGACCTGTTTTTCCTGTCCTTGCAAATCCAGAAAAACACAGCAGAGAGCCTTCTTGATTTGACGCCACTCTGCTCAAAGGCAGGCAAGACAGCTTAAGAAGTTTAAAACACTATTAACTCTACAAATCTAAGGAGTTGAACATAGAGAAACATAAGGAAACTGAACTCAAACATTTGAGTCACTGCCAGAACCAAACTCAATCATAATGAGTTTGTCCTTGAATTGGTCATCTGCTCCTGAGCCACTGAGTTACTCCTTTGCAATAGCCACTTAAATTACTTTGTCCAATTCCATCAAATCACTTATGTCATCTGCTGCATAGTTTGCTCGGGGAGGGAGTCTCACTATATAGTAAGATCCTGGCCTGTAACCCACTATATAATAAGCAAAGCCGGCCCCAAGTCACAGTGTTCTTGCCTTCCCCGCTCCAATACTGGGAGTATAGCAATGCACCACCACACTTGGTCTGATTTCTTAAACACTAGTAGAGAACACTTTTAACAATTAAGGGGTTTTCTGAGTTACTGGCCCTCACAGTAACACAAGATGACAGTACAGTGTACTGTCATCAGACTACACTACGGCTCAGGATCCAATAGTCTAAACTATTGATAGAATTACCTTCCATGAATGCTTGTACTGTTTTGTCCACACAATTATCAAAGTGCTGCAGAACCAGGATGATTTCATTGTTGCTCTTATTAGGAACTATTGCACGCACTGCGTTTATCTGCAAAAAATGACAGGGTCATTTAATTCTAACATGAGGAGGTCACTGACCAGCTGAAGTGTGTCGGGGAGAACAACAGTGTCCTTTTACTCTCAGCGATATTGCCACTCTGTAATGTCAGTAAGGACACACAGCCATCGCACTGGGAGTGACAGACAGGAAAACGATAACACCACGTGAAAACTTAACTTCAAAATTTAAAAAGGCAGAAAATTTTTAGAAATAGAAGGGTGCCATTCAGATGGTCAGTGAATAAAAGCATTTACAGTGCTGGGCGGTGGTGGTGCACACCTTTAATCCCAGCACTTGGTAGGTGGAAGCGGGTGGATCTCTGTGAGTTCGAGGCCAGTCTGGTCTACAGAGTGAGTTCCAGACAGCCAGGACTGTTAAACAGAGAAACCTTATCTCAAAAAACAAAAACAACAAAAAGATGTGGTATCACTTAACTATAGTTTCATTTACATGCCAGCTATTAGTTTACCATCAGTAGGGATGTAGCTCAGTGGTTAAGAGCACTGTCTCCTCTTCCAGAGGACCTGGGTTCAATTCCCAGCACCCACATGGCAGCTCTTAACTGTCTGCAACTCCCATTCCAGGGGATTCAACACCTTCACTCACTCTCTCTCTCACTCACACACACACACACACACACACACACACACACACACACACACACTGTAATACACCTAATTTATCCATTCTCCTGTTAATGGATAATTAGAACTTTGTTAGTTTTTTGTGTTTGCTAAGCGCACACTCATTGCAGCACCAAACCTAGACCTTAGTGTCTAGAACAATACTGAGAGCGATGAAGGCCATGTCTTCTGTCCACTAGAATTCTGATGGCATGGGAATCAGTACTTGAAATCAGTACTTCTCTGATAATGCCAAACTGCTCTGTAAAATGGATGTAGCCAATTGTTTTATGTTGGTTTGTTTTTTGAGACAGGATCTCACTATGTAGCTTTGGCTGGCCTGGAACTCACTCCTCAAACTCATAGCTATGCTTCTGCCTCCTGAGTGCTGGGACTAAAGGCATATGTCCCAGGCCCGGCAGATATTACAATTTTGTCACTTTTTCCATAAGTATTTTATTTTAATTAAAAACATATAGTTTATAATAACTAAATATCCACGTATACATGTGCATGCAAGAACATGTGCACGACATGTGTGCAGAGGCCAGAAGACAAGTTCAAGTGTCCATTGTTTTTCTTTTTCTTTTTTTCTGGTTTTTCGAGACAGAATTTCTCTGTGTAATAGCTTTGGCTGTCCTGAAACTCGCTCTGTAGCCCAGGCTGGCCTTGAACTCACAGAGATCCACCTGCCTCTGCCTCCCGAGTGCTGGGATTAAAAGCACGTGCACCACCTCTTGGCCCACTGTTTTTCTTTTGAGACAGGCTCCCTTACTGCCCTGGGCTGGGTTGGCTGGCCAGCCAGCAAACTCCAGGATCCACTTATTACAAGCGTGTGCTCCTACAGCTTTCTCTTTATATGAGGCTCTCCTATGACTTCCTCAGTTAGGTATCAGGCACAGACACGGAACACATGTATACATGCAGGCAAAACACACATATACATAAAATAAATAATCTAAAAAGCAATTTTAAAGAAGTGAGCTACCTCTCGGCCCCAAATATTTTATTAACACGTATCTATTTTACACCTAGTAATTACAATGATCTCTTTTTTTGGTTTTGTTCTGTCTTGCTGAACCAGGGTCTTTTACTATGAAGCCCAGGCTGGCCTCAGACTCAGCTTAGCCCACTTCAGCCTTCCAATGCTGAGACTACAAGCATGCAGCACCATGCCTAGCATAACTGAGAGACTCATTTGTCCTGTTCATTTGTTTTCATAGATTTTTCTGTGTAGATAATTGTATTTTCTTCCTTTTCAATTTTATTTGTCTGACTGTACAATGTATAGCTAATTATTTCTTAAGGAAGTGCTAAGGGTGTTTTTGATAGAAAACAGGAGAAATCAGGGTTGGGGATTAAGCTCAGTGGTAGAGCGCTTGCCTAGCAAGCGCAAGACCCTGGGTTCGATCCTCAGCTCAAAAAAAAAAAAAGAAAAGAAAGAAAAGAAAACAGGAGAAATCAATATTTAGGAGTTATATGAGCTTATTGCTACTAGGAAGACACTGTACATCCTTTCAGTGGATACAATACAATACAATTTGATTTTCTGTCAAATCACAAGTTCATACTGATACCCTCAAATCAAAGAACATTGTCATTAAATTTTAGAAACGGATTTCTTTTAACATTTATACCTAGCTATCTATAATGAGATCTGGCACCCTCTTCTGTATACATAATAAATAAATAAATCTTTAAAAAAGAAAAAAAGCCGGGCGGTGGTGGCACACACCTTTAATCCCAGCACTCGGGAGGCAGAGGCAGGCAGATCTCTGTGAGTTCGAGGCCAGCCTGGGCTACCAAGTGAGTCCCAGGAAAAGGCACAAAAAGCTACACAGAGAAACTCTGTCTTGAAAAACCAAAATAAATACATAAAGGAATAAATGAATGAATAAAGAAAGAAAGAAAAAAGAAAAAGAGATGATTCTCAGTCATATAAATATTAGTAAAAGCATTAAAATTGAATGTCTTCAAAGAATTTAGAACCAATACATATGGAGATATCCAAAGAAAATCATCTTTGAATTGGACGGTGGTGGCGCACACCTTTCATTCCAACACTCAGGAGCAGAGGCAGGTGGATCTCTGTGAGATGGAGGCCAGCCTGGTCTACAGAGTGAGTTCCAGGACAGCCAGGGCTGTTATACAGAGAAACCTTGTCTTGAAAAAAAAAAAAAAATCACCTTTGCACATTTTAATAAACTGGTTCCTCAGAACCATGGTAGCAGTCACCCTTGACTACATAGTGGCATTCTGTTTTGTTACAGGATCTCATTTTCTTTTTTTGAGACAGGCATCACTAACCCTGGTTAGCTTGGAACTTACTATGTAGACTAGATTTCTAGCTTCACAGAAATCCACCTGCCTCTGCTCCAAAGTGCTGGAATTAAAGGTACGTGCCACTACGCTCGGCAGATTTCATTTTCATAATGCATTTGTGAGTCACTGCTTATATTAATAAATTTTCTTATGGTTTTCAAATTTAATATCCAGGGTAATTAATCTTACCTTCTCCTTCATGTTCTCAAAAGTTCCTCCCTGGGCCAGTACAGTATTGGACTGCAAATCAAAAATGAATCCTGATGAATCTGAAAGAATACAAAGAAAAATATATTCAACCTGATACAATCTATGTATTTTATTCATTCAAGACAAAAAGATCAAAAATAGCTATTTTTCCCCATGTAATTATTAATAACTTAGTTACTACTCAGAAAATTCAATTACATAGATAGCTCATATGTAACTATATTTTGAGTTAGTCATAAAATGAAATTTTTTAAATTTATTTTTGCGAGGCATGGTAACACACACCTTTAATCTCAGAACTCAGGAGACAGAGGCAGGTGGATCTTGGTGAGTTCAAGGCCAGCCTGGTCTATACAGTAAGTTCCAGCATAGCCAGAGGTACATAGTGAGTGGTACTGGAACCAAACCTAGGTCCTTTGCAAGAGGTATATTCCTGGCCATCCCTGAACTCACGCTATAGACCAGGCTGGCCTCAAACTCACAGAGATGCACCTGCCTCTGCCTCTCGATTGCTGGGATTAAAGCATGTACCACCACCACCCAGCTAAAGCTTAAGATTTTGACTACCAGTTGGTTTCAGCATTACGGTTTCAGCATTACTGACTGACTCCTGAACCCCACTTAGGAGTAGTTTGGGAATTGAAATCTCAACAAAGCAAGTAATCAGGAAAACCTTAATAAAGGGAGCATGGAAAACACTGAAATATGATAGTATATTCCAAATTCTTTTGCTATTACTGCAAACATATTTTAATTAAAGTGTGGTTTAGAGCTTCACTTTTATTTCCAAATACCTCCTGGCTGCTATGGAAGATCCAAGTTCTATGTTACTTAAGATTTGAGTACTGCAAATGTGAAAGAGAATATGAATAGTGCTCATGCCATTTTTAAGAGAAATTATGTTTACAGTTACCAACGGATTGTGAATTCATTTAGATCTGACCTGTGTTAATACAGGAGGAACAGGAGGCAGTTACACGAACTTAGTGTGTGTAAGCCTGAGTCTTCCAGATGACTACACAACACAGGTTGTTTTCAACTATCTTTACCAATCGAAAAGAGATGCTGTACAGGAGGAGGAAGATCCTAGAGAGCCAAAGGACTATCATCTGGAACCTCCTCAGAGCACAGACCAGCCAAAGGACACAATGTGAATGCTGTGGTGCACTCCCCGCTCCACCAAAGAGCTACCAATGAGCAGTGGGATGATACCAAGACATCAATCATCTGCTCACGGTTAGGGACTCAAACCACCAAGCTTTTAGGAGAGGGAACAGGTGGATCAAAACAGCAATGCATAGTTTCTACTAGAGAAGGATTATTACTAGCCTTTCAGTTGACCCTTCACAACACACCAGCAAACACAAACAACGGAGAAAACAAATGGCAGTTCTGCACTCAGCTCCCAGAATTAATTCCCATATTATTTGAGTTTATCCAGCATGCCAATTAACATAGAACTAATATATACAAAGCAAACTGGGTGTGGTAAAGCATGTCTGTAATCCCACCACTAGATGGGTGAATGAAGGAAAGGGGGGAAGTGGGAGGGAATGAAAGAGAACAAATCCTAATTGATAAAATTGGAATAGTTTCAATATAGGGCCTATTTTTGAAGGTCCTAGTACACTAGGAAGACAGCTCAACGCTACAAGTCAGAAGAGTGTGTTGGGTCCCCTGTAACTAGCTATAGCGTCACACAGGTGTGAGCTGCCATGTGGATGATGGAATTGAACCCCGGTCCTCTGGAAAAGCAGCCAGTGCTCTTAACCACTGAGCCAGCTCTCTAATTCCCAACTCATTTTTCAAAAGCCAGACATGTTTGTGTCTCTAATTCTAGCCAGGGGAGGCAGAGACAGGCAGATCCCTGGAGCTTGCTGGCCAGCTAGCTCAGCCTCATAAGGGAGCTCCAGGCCAATGGAAGAGCTTGTCTCTGATCTGGGTCTGATAGTACAGGCTTTTGATTCCAGCACTTGGGAGGCAGAAGCAGGCAGATTTTTGTGAGTTCCAGGCCAGCCTGGTCTACAAAGCAAGTTTGGAGCCAGACAGGGCTATACAGTGAGACACTGTCTTTAAAAAAAAAAAAAAAAAAAAAAAGGCAAAAACTGTCTTTAATATGAGAGTAACTAAGAATTAGCTTATCAAACTGCACAGAACTAAAAACATACAATAGCCAGGCTTGATAGTGCACATCTTTAATCCCAGCATTCGAGAGGTAGAGGTAAGTGAATCTCTCTGAGTTTGAAGCCAGCTGGTCCATACAGTGAGTTCCAGGCCAGCCAGGGTTACACAGTGAGAGCCTGTCTCAAAATAAATAAAAATAATAAACTATGTAATAGACTCCCACAACACAACTTATGGAGTAGAGATTACTAACAGTCCCACCACCTTGGACCCAATCCTAAGAAGTTTACCAAAGCTAACATTTTAAGTATACAGAGGCTCTCTGAAGTCCTGAAGGGAATTTTATTAACAGATTTCTCTTCACTGCAAGGACTGCCCACCCTCAATTCTAGACTGCTTATAGCAAACTTAAGTGTACAGAAGATCTGGCTCAGGTGTGGTCTAAGTTTAGAGATTCTCAGGAAGCCATTAAATCTGTATCTTTAACTTAGACTGCTTACACCAATTTCCATGAATATAAACAATGTCAAATTATTTCCTTTGACAAAGTGAGGTGAAAAATGGGATTATAAACTCTGAGAATCCTACCCCATACTCTGTAATGCTGGGCATCAAACTCAAGGCTTCCTGCATGCTGAGCAAAAGCTCTACCACTGAGCTATACTCCCAACCAGAGGCTTGCTTAATTTTTCATTGATGAAAAAATGAGAAAGTCAGTTACAGTACTATCCCTTGTCCAAAGTAACATCCTGAGTCCTAATGCAGAATAAGGGAGCCAAGAGTTTTACGTTAGACAACACTGCTGCTGTAAACTCATTGGATACTTTACTTCTCAAAGCCCCATAATTCTAACAGTACCTTGGCATATCACAGCTTCTTGATACTCACAGATATTCCTTACACAGATATTCAGCAAGATGGGGAACAATATGATGAACATTTTACCGTGGCCAAAGAAAGGCAAGAAAAGGTAAAATCCAATAGGTAAAGTTAGAGATAAGGAGTCTGGAAGCCCGTCCACATAACCCGGAAGTGCAACTATTACTAGCCACCTTTATTCTTTTATTCTACTCCCTTTGGAAAATTAAAAACCGGGTTGGGGATTTAGCTCAACTGGGTTCAATCCTCAGCTCCAAAAAAAAAAAAAAAAAAAAGAAACCCTGCCTCGAAAATTAAAAAGTAAACTCAAGAGCTCACAAGATGACTACATAGGTGAAGGCCTTGCTGCCAAGCCCGATGACCTGAGCTGGATCCCTGGGACTCAAACAGTAAGAAGGAGAAAATTGGCTCCTGCCAAGTTTTCCTCTGAGCTCCACATGGAAGCTGTATCACTCACACACAGAATAAATATGCAAACAAATACACTTTTTTTAAAACTGAAAATAAATGCCTGAACAAACAGAAACTCCTGCAGAAGTGGCTACTGCATGAAGTGAACAAACCTGGCTTGTGACAATCAACACTTCTCAGTTCAACACTGTCTCTCACTGGTCTGAGGCTTCAACTAGGCCAGCTGGACAGCGAGCGCCAGGAAGCCACCTGTCTCTGTCTCCCTAGCACTGGATCACAAGATGGATAGAAAGGAAGAAGAGAGAGGGAGAGGGAGGGAATCAGGGAGGGAGGGAAGGGAAAGAGGGGGGCTGAAGGAAGAAAGAAAAGGGGGAAGGGACAGACGGAAGGAAGGAAAGAGGGAAAGAAGGAAGAGGTAGAAGGAAGGGAGGGTAGAGAGGAAAGGAGGGAGGGGTAGAAGGACAGATGTATGGCTAAGGGGACAAAGCAGAGAGGTCCGCTACAGTTACTTGTTCATAAAAGATGGGTCAGGAAGGTGCCAGAAGTAAACAGTGGCAAGTGCGGCTATAACTTGGCTCTCCCTTCTCAATGCGCCTTAGACTCCTTCTTCTCATGCCATTTGGAGACTAATCATGAAACTGTGTGGTCTAAAAAAAAAAAAGGCAGGAAGGAAGGAAAGAAGGAAAGCAAGCAGTCTGGAGAGATGGCTCAGCTGTTAAATGCACTGACTGCTCTTGCAGACGACCAGAGTTCAATTCCCAGCACAGCACCCACATGGTGGCTCACAACCACCTGTATTGAGATCTGCTGCCCTCTTCTGGCCTGCAGGCGTACATACTCGATAGATAGATAGACAGACAGATAAAATAAAGAAGGAAAGCAAGCAAGGAAACCACTGTCACAGAACTGTTAGTTGATGCCAAAAATATTTCCAAGCTTCAAAACTGAAGATGCCACCAACTTTAGCATGTGAGTGATAATCTTCTCTTCTGCTACTACTACTTACTAATACAATGAAATTACAGCTTTCAAAACTACAAGTAGCTCTGGTACATTATTTTCTTTTGAGGTTTCTGAACTTTCAAATCAGCATTAAAAGCATTTCCACCATATTTAATCTGTGAAGACCTCAATCTATGGAATTCTGTTTTGAATTAAAGAACATATTGAAAATTAAAATGAACAAGACACCTATGGTCACTCTCTGAATGAATACATGGGGTCATGTGCAGTCATGTGCCGCGGCTCTGGCGCTGTGATGCTCCTGCAGCTACTCTGGCACACTAGAAAAGGGTTCCATACTCGTTTTGCTTCCCTCATTATAACCTCTCTTTGTACTTCATGTCTCGATCTTCCGTTTTGCCAGGGTAGCAAACTCAGAAAGAAAGCTAAAAAAGGAAACAAAACCTGGAAGCGTTCACTCTTACTCCATTTCCTGTCCCTAGGAACATGAAGCATCATGCAGGAAGACAGCTCCTACCGTGCCTCCCTAACATATGCTCACTCTACAGAATACAGAAGTACACTATCAAGTTACATCTCGCTCTCCAACAAATTACAATCAGATAAATCTGAGTAGAAAAGCAATTTCTAATGAGATCAATTCCCAGACTTAACCACAAAACTAAAGCCTAATACAATACTTGTGAAATCATTAGAACACTCACTAAAGGAATAGTCTCAAAACACACAGACATAGGTTTACTGCTCTACAGCTATGCTTGGTGTTAACTTTCGGCAGTTCTTGGGGATCGATGCAGGCTGGCCTCATGCACACCAGCACACACTTGACCCTTGTTTACCACCTGATCTGAACTCCCCACCCCTGTGCTTTGGTTTGGTTTATTTTCACAGGGCCCATGCGTGCTGGGCAAGTGCTCTACCACTAAGCCCCACATTCCCCAGCGGCAACAACTACCCTTCTAACAGTCTGTGCACACAGGTGATCTTACCCTTCTGGCTTTGTTTCCTAGACATGGCAGCTTTCCCAATGTCAAAAAAATAATAATAATACAGAAGAAAATATCTTTGTCCAAGTTCTAGGAATCCTGCTAATTTAAAAGTGGGTAGTAGACGTCTGTAGTTAGAAGTAACAAATCCAAAATCCTGGTTGTTTAAAATTCTCTTCACTAGTTGTTAACTTCTTTCCCTTCTCTGGCATCAACTTCTTGTCAGGATGTATCATTGCAGACACTCATGTCTTTTTCCAGGGAGATTCTAGAAAAAAAACCACAAACATTTACTATTGCAGTAATGAATATCAGTAAAAACTGTGTAAGTGACATTTGTGGGTTTTGAATTTCTGTGAAAGCACCATTTTCTGAAGTAAACTTCACCATCATGCTTTCTTCCTTGGCCCCTTTTCCTCTTTGGGACTCACCAGATCGCTGACACTTCAATCTGCCCACAGGGCACAGAGACAGAAGCAGAGCTCTAATCCCTCACGAAAGCACTGTTATTATTATTATTATTATTTTTTGCATGGAGGTTATTATAGAAAGCCACAACTGATCCTAATGCAGAGAACTACTCCCCAGGGGTGCCCAGCCCAAACCGATACATCTACAACACAACCCCGATACTTAAGGCTTGGGGAACATTGTGGAAGATGGGGTAGAAAGATTGTAAGAGAAGGAAATATGCTGCAGGACTGTCTAGATATGACCGGGAAGCTATACCCATGACACTCAACCATATATATAGTTGCCCAAACAAGACCTGAACAATGACAACACCAGTTGACAGGCAGTGGATGACGAAAATCTCCCCAGATCCCCAGATTCCATCCTTAGATGAGAACATAGGCGATTAATAACTGCTGAGAGAAAGAATTAGTCTTCCCCAGGGATGAGCTCCCTAAATGACTATCCAATCCCAAGTGGTCACCCCTAAAAACATAATACACAAAAGCAACACTAAATGTACTCAGCAGACTGCATTTATATATTTTTGCATACATACATATAAGAATAATAACTAGGGACTGGAGAGATGGCTCAGTGGTTAAGAGCAGTGGCTACTCTTCCAGAGGTCCTGAGTTCAATCCCCAGCACTCACATGGTGGCTCACAACCATCTGTAGTTAGATCTGGTTCCCTCATCTGGCCTGCAGGGATACATGCAGGCAGAACACTGTATATGTAATAAATAAATCTTTAAAAAAAAAAAGAATAACTAAAGGGACCTGAATTTGATATAGGGACAACATGAGAGAGTTTGGAGAGGAAGAAATATTTTTGTTTGTTTGTTTCGAGACCAGGTTCTTCTGTGTAGCCCTGGCTGTCCTGGAACTCACTCTGTAGACCATGCTGGCCTGGGGCTCACAGAGATCCGCCTGCCTCCACCTCCTGACTGCTGGGATTAAAGGCGTGCACCACCACCGTCCAGCTGATATAATTATATTTTAATTAAATACATTTTAAAAGAACACTTTTTTATTTCTTCAAATTTGTTATTGATCAAGAATAATTCTATTAAAAAAGACAATTGAGGCCGGGCAGTGGCGGTGCACGCCTTTAATCCCAGCACTCAGGAGGCAGAGCCAAGTGGGTCTCTGTGAGTTCGAGGCCAGCCTGGGCTACAGAGCAAGATCCAGAACTACACGGAGAAACCCTGTCTTGAAAAGCCAAAAATAAATAAATAAATAAATAAATAAATAAATAAATAAATAAGAAAAATTGAGTCCCATCATTACTGTCACCATGGAAATAACTTGAAAAGAAAAATTGCACACATGATTATTTTGTTCCCCACTTTCAATCAGTAAATAGTTGCCGTTGATAAGCAGACAGTCCCGGTCTGTTAAGAATGCTCAATGTAACTGCTGCTGCCCATGTTACAACCCAAGCCCACTGGGGTACTGTGCTCTGGCTGCTGCCTGAAGCCACATTAGTGTCTGTGGGTTCAGGAGAGTGGGCCCCACCCCTTTCCTGTGTTCAGGGGGCAGGTAAAACATCTGTATATACAAAATTTTAGGGTGGCGTACGCCTTTAATCCCGGCACTCTGGAGGCAGAGGCAGGTGGATCTCTGTGAGTTCCAGGACAGCCAGAGCTATACACAGAGAAACCCTGTCCTAGAAAAAAAAAAAGGGGGGGGGGGCTGGCGGATTTAGCTCAGTGGTAGAGCGCTTGCCTAGCAAGCACAAGGCCCTGGGTTTGGTCCTCAGCTCCAGAAAACAAACACAACAAAAATTTAAAACCTCTTAAATGCACAGATGGTAATTACAAGGAAGCCTGACTTGTGCAGGGAACCGCAACAGCCTCCGACAGAAACTAACGGCCCAGCAGACCAGACGGCAGACGGCACAGTGGTCGGGCACCCCACACCATAGAAAAGGGACGGCTTTCTCCACTGTGTGAGCACCTCCAACCAGACCTTTTGAAAAGGGGGTGGCTTTCATCTGCTGAGTCACTAAGACTCCCTGAATTATTTAGCAGCAGATTAATTAAGCTTTCTTTACTTTTTCCTAGACAGTCAAATGTTGGTTTTAGCAACTAAGAAAAAAACCATAATTAATTTAGTAGGAATAAAATATATATCCTGTTTTATGATGATTCTTTAAATAGTGAATAATACAGATCTTTAAGGCTATTTTTAGGATTTATTTTTATGTTCTGTGTATGCACGTTTTGCATGGCTGTAAGTAGGTGTTCCACATGCATGCAGAGATCAGAAGAGAGCACCAGAGGCTTGTAGGATGCCAGGACCTCTTCAAGAGCACAAATGCTTGGTCTCTAAGCCATCTCTCCAGTCCCAACCCAAGACTATTCCACCTGCTCAACTATTTAAAGAGATTTTAGGTCACTCCACTGACTAGTTTATAAAAAGCAGAGAAGAGGTTGGCAGGCACACCATAATCCCAGCACCCGGAGGCTGAAGCAGGAAGACTGCTGGGTGTCCAAGGCCAGCCTGGGGTACACAGCAAAATCCTGCTTCCAAAAACCAAAACGTCCATTTAACCCATAACGTGGCTGGGGTTGCTTTGTTTTTCTTTTGTTGTGGTTGTTGTTGTTTGATGCAGGTTATCACTGTGTAGTTCTGGGTGACCTGGAACTCATAGAGATTGGTCTGTTTCTGTCTCTTCAGCGTTAAGATTAAAGACATATACCACTAAGTCCTACCAACATGGCTGATTTAAATATTAGTCTGGGCTTTGATACTAACAGCAAAGAAAAGTCTTCTAATTCAAAAAGAGGTGGGAACTCTTGCTCACCGGGGAAATATTTAAGTCCTACTTAAAAAAAAAATTTTGTTTGCTTTTTATTGTTGTCCATGATGGCCTGCCTCCTTGTATGTAATATTGGCATTACAAGGTTGTACAGCCATGCTAGCCTGGTCAATACAAATGTCCAACTTAGTAAGCTCTGTTTACAGACAGTTGTAAAGAGCCCCCACAACTACCTAGTCACCTTTGCTTTGTTTGGAAATTGTAATGTTTCAATAAAATTAACTTCAGGCCTGTCAGAAACTGCTGAGCATGGCAATACACATCTGTAACCTGAGTACCTAGAGGCCAACCTGAGCGACATAGTGAGTTCTTGTCTTAAAAGAAGTAAGGTCCTGGGGCTGGAGAGACCGATGGTGCAGCAGTTATGAGCACCTGGTGCTCCTGCTGAGCACCCAGGTTTGGATCTTGGCACTCACCTACATGATGGCTCATAACCAGCTCCAGACCCAGGGATTCCACACCCTTCTCTGATCTCCTTGGCCACCAGGCATGCAGGCAAAACAATCATACATATAAAATTTTTAAAAATGTAAAAGGCTCAATGGCTGAGTGCTTATCCAGAATGCAAATGAGCCGGGGTTTGATCCCTGGCACATGATGGTGCAAGCCGAGAATCCCAACACTCAGGAGGCAAAGGCAGGAGACCTGGAGGGTCAACATTAACCTGAGCACATTAGACTCTTTTCAAAACATTTAAAAACTGCCAGGTGGTGCTGGCAGCGCATGCTTTTAGTCCTAAAGGGAGGCAGGCAGTTCTGAGACAGAGGTCAGCCTGGTCTACAGAGTGAATATTAGGACAGCCAGGGCTACACAGAGAGACCCTGTCTCAAAAACAAAATGTAGACCTAATATACTTTTACATCCCAGTGGGTATTTTTCCTCGCCAGCTGGGTTAGACAGATATACACTTAGTTGTTATTCTTTGTTTTTGCTTTAAAATTTTTTTTTTTTATTATTTCTTATACATTTATGTTTTGCCTACCTGTATCTTCGTGAGGGTATCAGATCCCCTGGAACTGGAGTTACAGACAGCTGTAAGCCACCATGTGGGTGCTGGGAATTGAACCCAGGTCCTCTGGAAAAGCAGCCAGTGCTCTAAACCACCAAGCCATCTCTCCAGTCCCTGTTTTTGCTTTTGAGACAGGGTCTTAGGCTGTTTCCAACTTGCTATGTAGCCAAGGATGACCTTAAATTCCTTATTCTCCTGCCTCCACCTCCCAAGAAAAGGGCTTATAGACATAAAGGTAATTTTCTTTTCTTTCTGAGATGAGGCATAGCTATGCTGCCCAGGCCAGCCTCATGTTCTTGGACTCAAGCAATTCTTCTGCATCAGCCTCCCCTGTAGCAGAGAATACAGGCATCTTTCACCATGCCTACCTGTGATTAATTTAAAATGCTCCTATGCTTTAATATCACTATTAACTGGGTGTAACTACTCACATCTGCAATGCCAGCATTCAGGAGGGTGAGGCAGGAGGATCAAGATTGGGGATGGCAGCTTGGGCAACACAGCGAGACCCAGTTGGAAGAAAGGAGGCAGACAGAGAGGGAAGGTGGATCAGAGTGAGCCGTCGTCTGAGCTTGCCTCTTTTAATTGTTGTATTGATTTGTATGTGTGTATGTATGCATGTGGGGTTGGGGACAGAAGCGGGCACTGAATCCCTTGGAGCTGGAGTTACAGGCAGTGTGTGAGCTGCCTGCTGTGGGTCCTAGGAACTGAACTCCGGTCCTTTGCAAAAGCAGCAAGTGCTCTTAACTACTGGGCCATCTCTTCAGTCCACAAATCTCTTTTTGAAAGACAAAAATAGAAATATTTACACTACAGTGTGATCAACAGGAACGAACAGACTTTGAATTCAGATCTCTAGGTTTGAATTTTGACACTAATACGTAAATGTCTAACATTAGCCATGTTATTAACAATTATGTAGTGGCTGGGGACTGTTGTGGAATATTATTTTAAGGTGTGTTACTTTTGTTTATGTTGAGTTTAACTCTGTGAAGCTGTGTTACTGTGCCTGTCTAAAACCTAATGGTCTAATAAAGAGCTGAATGGCTAATGGTGAGGCAGGAGAGAGAAATAGGTGGAGCTGGCAGGCAGAGAGAATAAATAGAAGGAGAAATCTGGGAGGAGAAAAAGGAAGAGAAACCAGAGAGGAAGGAGGAGGATATCAGGGGCCAGCCACCCAGCTACACAGCAAGCCATGGAGGAAGAAATTAAGAAAGGTATACAGAAATAATAAAGAAAGGTAAAAGCCCAGAGGCAAAAGACAGACAGAATAATTTAAAGTTAAGAAAAGCTGGCAAGAAACAAGCCCAGCTAAGGCTGGGCATAAATAATTAAGAACAAGCTTAATCACATACAGCTGGGAAGTGTATGTGATTTATTGGGAGCTGGGTGGTGGCCCCCCCCAAAGAGCAGAACCAAATAACAACAGGGGAGACCACTCAGCTGGTGAAGTATTTGCTATGCAATCATGGGGCCTGAACTGAATACCTAGAGCCCATGTGAAAAAGCCTGTGCATATATTCCCAACACTGGGGAAGCAGAGACAAGCAGATCCCTGGATAACCAACCTAACCTAATCATTGAGTACCATTTAGAGTCCTTGTCTCAGAGGGCATGACACCAGAAACTAACCTCCACACACAGATGCACACATGCGCACAGAGAAAGAGACTATATAAATAAGTGTACATGTGGAAATGTGGGAAGCATCAAGAATGAGATTGTTATCTTCATTTTAATATAATCCTCAGCTTAATACATATCTACTATGAAGCCATTATGATGAACTAGACTAGATGCCAGCCTGCTTTTCTATAAATAACAAGATGGCAATTATTTTAGCGTTCTAAGTCGTGGCCGCAGTGCAATACAGAAATGGACAGAGATGGCTAGATTCTTTAGTGCGGGAGAAATGGCTCAGTCAGGGGGTCTGCCACGCAAACATGAGGACGAAGTTTGAGCTGTCAGGACCCACTGGGAAACAAAACAGGGCGTGGAAGCTCACACCTGTAATCTCAGAGCTGGGAGAGGTGGAGACTAGAAATCCCTGGGGCTTATTAGCCAGCCAGTCTAACCAAATGGGCAAGCACCAGGTCCACTGAAAATCCATGACTCAAAAAACTGAAACAAGAGGCTGGAGAGCTGGCCGGCTCATCAGTGAAAGCACCCGCAACTCCTGCAGAGGGCCCGTGTTCAGTCTTCTGACTCCATGGTCACTAGGCATACATGCAGAAAGATAAATGCAAGCAAAACACCCAGACACATAAAAAAATGTTTACAAATAAAATTTAAGCTTAATAGTAAGATGAAAAGCAGCTGAGGAAGACACCCAACCTCTAGCCTCCATATGCACACACACACATCTGCACAAGCACAACACATACACACAAAAGATTTTCTTAGTGATGCTGATGCTTAAATTTAGTATAATTTTCATGTTGTCACAAAATACTTTTGACCACTTACGAATATGAGTTTTTTGCTCAAATGTTCATTTGTATACAATGTGTCCAAGGAGGTCAAAAGGAAAGCATCTCATCCCCTGGAAATGGGATTACAGACAGTTGTGAGCAGCCATGTGGATACTGAGAATTGAACTCAGGACCTCTGCAAGAGCAGCTAGTGCTCTTAACCACTGAGCCATCTCTCCAGGCGTGTTTGTTTGTTTGTTTTGTTTTGTTTTGTTTTTCGAGACAGGGTTTCCTCTGTGTAGCTTTGGAGCCTGTCCTGGATCTCACTCTGTAGACCAGACTGGCCTCAAACCACAGAGATCCACCTGGCTCTGCCTCCCCGAGTGCTGGGATTAAAGGCGTGTGCCACCGCCACTACGCCACCACCACCTGGCTCCAGGCCCTATTTATATGTATTTGTGTGTGGTATGCATGGCCATGAAGGCCAGAAGAGGGCATTTCTGGAATTCCCAGGGGCTGAAGTTCCAGGTGGTTGTGAGCTGACTGACTTGAGTGCTGGGAACCAAACTCATGTCCTCTGAAAGAGAACATAAATAAGTGCTCTTAACCTCTAAGCCATCTTTCCAGCCCCCTTTTTAATAGCTTAATGTCTCTTGAAAACCACACACAGCTCACAATGTATTATTAATTTATGTTTTCCAAGTTCCTGGAACACTACTAATCTGGAAAAAGAGAAATTAAACAGAAAAAGGAATACACAAAATATATTACATGGTGCTGGAAAGATAGATGGCTCAGAGGTTAAAAGCACTGGCTGCTCTTCCATAGGACCTGCGTTCAATTCCCAGCAACCATATCACGGCTCACAACCATCTATAATGAGATCTGGTGCCCTCTTCTGGCATGCAAGCATACATGCAGGCAGAACACTGTATACATAATAAATTTTAAATTAGAAGTTGTTTCAGTGGGGCTGAAGAGGTAGTTCAACAATTAAGAGCCCTGGCTGCTCTTCCAGAGAACACTGGTTCAGATCTCGGAGTGAGTTCCAGGACAGCCAAGGCTACATAGAGAGACCGTCTCAGAAAAAACAAACCCACCCCAGGCCCAGCGTGTCTGTCTCTGTCTCCCTTGTGCCTGTGGATCAGATGTAAGCTCTCAGCTCCTGCTCCAGCGCCAAGCCTGCCTGCCTGCTGCCTGCCACCGTATTCCCTGCCATGACAGTCACGGACTCACCCTCCAGACAAATGCCTTCCTTTATAAGCTGCCCTGGCCATGGTGTTTCTTCACAGTAATAGAAAAGTAACTAAGACAGGATTCCTGAAATGGGAGCTATGGCTGGTTCTGAGTGGCCAAGTGGCTGCTGAGATCTGAACCAGTGTTTCACGAGCCACAGCTAAAACACTGGTCCCCTCTGTGCATTCCTGATTAGCAGGTTTACTACTGGCTTATCTTTTGGTCTGCTTCTTTTTTGGAGTCAGGATCTTGCTATGGAGTCTCTATTGGCCTGGAATTCACAATCTTGTTGCCTCCACCTGCTGGATGATGCTAGGACTACAGACGTGTACCAGAATGCCTGGCTTGATTCACCTTTTTATTATACTTTCTCAGCTATATCAGGGGTCCTTCAACAGACTACTCAATTACGCCTGTTCCCATTTTCCAGCAGTACATAAATAGTGCATCTCATTACAGACAACAGAGGTAACAAGATGGATGTGTTGTTTGTTACAGTATGTACAGATACAACAGGGTGGTGGCCTCACCTGCAGTCCCAGCACCAGGAGACATAGGGAATAGCACTGCCGCAGGTTCGAGTCTAGCCTGGCAGACACAGAGCAGGGACCATGCCAGCCAGGGCTGGACAATAAGACTCTGTCTCAAAAAAACAGGGGTGGGTTCTAAGACAGCTCAAGGGGGTGGTACTTGCTACCAAACCCCGAAAACCTAAGTTTGATCCCTGGACTCCACATGGTAGAAAGAGAACTCACTCTCAAAAGTTGCCCTGTGACATCCACATGCCACCACACACATACACAATTATTAATTAATATGTAAATGATTTTCAAAAGAGAATACACAACCTGTAGTCAAATAAACAGATAAAAATACCTACATACATAAAATAAAACTCATTCAGTCCCGTGGCATTGCAGGCAGAGATCACAGAAACAGGTATGGAGGCCTGGTGAAAGACAGGAGAGTTCAGGACAAAGCTGGGTAACACAGGGAGAAAGAACATCAAAGGAGATCAGAAGAGTCACTAGTTGCTGAATGGATACAATTCACATCATTTTTTTCCAAGAAAATGACCACCAGATTTAGATTTGTGGCCAGCTTTCTATATATTCTGCTCCACATCATGGCATAATGAAATGAGCAGTCTACCTATAACCCTGTCAGAAAACAGTCAGTCCACAGTAGTACAGTTCTATGTCCACAGCTATACATTCCCATAATCCCAGCACTCAACAGGTGAGGCAGGAGGATTAGGTTTGAGGACAGGATGGACTACATATGTAGTTAAGAACCTGTTGAACAAACAAAAGACCCTCCCTGCAGAATAAAAGTCTAAGTTAATACTTCCTCTGATCCCTTTCTTCTATCTTCTGACCAGCTAATAGAGCTGCGTCACAACAGCAGAAAGACAATGGTCCTACAGGGCTGGCAGCTGGGAAAGTGCTTCCTACTGTGTTCTCCAGCACCAAGTAGGGTGGGGAGAGTAATGCATCAATGACCAGGACCATTAAATATAAAAAGTGACTTCCCCCAAAGACTTCACCAAAGTGAAGGAAAGACTGTCTAACTCAGTATAACTAGATGATGACTAGATGATCTTCCTGAGATATTTGGGCAAGAGTTAAACACTGCTAGAGCATCGTTAAATACTACAAGTTCACTGTAATGCTGTCTCTATTGAACGCACCCCTTTAGTGTTAATTCTTCCCTAAATAAGCTAAGGTACTGGGAGCCAAAGCCTTCGGCTCGGTGACTAACAGCTGTTAGACCCTCCCCTTGTCCCCCACCAGATGTCAGTGAAGACAACCAACCAAGCAGTGGTAGAGGCTGCCCTCACGCCAGCACTGGCTGCTCTGGCCTTTCTGTGGCTGCCTTGAGGAGTCTGCACAGCACCCGCAGCTGGCTGCTGCTTAAACAGGCACTACCCCAGGCAGCGTGCTTCACAAAGCTAGTCCAGACACCTGCTTGCCCTCAGTCCCAGTGGACTCTGAATGACCCTGCAGCTATTTTCACCCAGGCTAGAAGAGAAGCGACCCCCTGAAGCAAGTTATGATTGACATCACCATTGGTGCAAACGCCTGTGTCACCTGACACACCCTTTCTGTGTCAGGCGCTAACCAGTCCAGCCAGCATAGAGCCCTTTGCCTGGGTTGCCTCCTACTGTTAGAACATCTGGCCCAACAAAAGGCTCTCCTCAGCTGGGCTGGTGCACATCTGTAGTCACAGTACTCCAAAGGCTGAGGCAGGAAGAGTGACTCAAAAGAGCTGGAAAGTGGAGGCGCTATCATCAGAAGGAAGCTTGTGAGGCTCTTGATGAAGCTGGACTGAGAAAGGAACACAGAGACTAGATGTCCGTCAGCATGGACACATGCCTTAAAGCCGGAAAAGAACCCGCACGCCAAGAAACATCAAGTATTCGAGGATGCAGCGCTTGTTTAATGTATTCTACTGACAGCCTACCAATGGATACCCTACCTGTGGATGTTGACTCAAGAAAAGGGAAGCTTCTGCAGGAGAGGCAGAAGCAGAGGTAGAGGAAAAGGATGTGGCTGTGGCAGGGGAAGAGGGAATCCTAATCAATAAGGTCTCTCACGATTACTATTTCAAAGGTTTTTTTTTTCTTACTTTTTAAAAATTAACTATTATCTTTTATTTTTGTATGTATGTGTGTGTGATTGTGTGAGCTATGTGGTCTGACATGCATGCAGGATCCTGTGGAACAGAAGAAGGCATTGGGTCCCCTGGAGTCACCATGTGGGTGCTGGAATTGAAACTCAGATCCTAGAAAAGCAGTCAATGCTCTTAACCCCTGAGCTATCAATCCAGCATGTCTGGAATATTTTTTTTAAGATTTTTTTTTCTTTTTCTTTGTGTGTATGTATGTGTATCTACCATGTGTGTATGGATGCCCACAGAGGCCAGAAGGCATCAGATCCTCTGGAGCTGGAGTTGCAGTCAACTGTAAGCTACTCCACATGGGTGCTGGGAACCAAACTGAGTCCTTTGGAAGAATAAATAAGTGTTCTTAGCTGCTGATCCATCTCTCCAGCCCCCAATCTGGTATATTTTTATACAGATTGTCAGTTTCTAATAAACATAAACATGAAGGAAAGAAAAAAAACAACTCAAGTGATCTTCCACTGCTCCCTTTTTTGGCTGTTGTTGCTGGGGACAGAACCCAGACCCTCATGCACAGCAGGTGAGTGCTTGACCCCCGAGCTACATCTACATCACCATGCCCTCTTGTTCAAAAAAAAAAAAAAAAAAGTGAGACAGGGTCTCATACAGTTCGGCCTGGCCTTAAATTCACTATGTAGCCCAGGCTGGCCTTGAGTGTCCTCTACCCGCTGAGCTCTGGAGTCAAAGGCATCTGTCACAGTGCCCAGCCCTGTCTAGCCTACTTTTGTCCTTTACCGTCAGTTGAGCAGGCTGAGCTGGGAACAAGAAAGTACAGCAGAAGCGGCAGCAAGTGGTAGCAGGCTCGAGATGGCAATAGTGGCCCTGTCAGAAGCAGCTAAAGACAAACAGCAGGGACCGGAGGCCTCAGGGACGCCGGGGACAAAGGAAGACAGGAAACTACAGGGCCTGGTCGCTGGAAGACTTGCAAAGAACCAACTCTAAAGAGCCAAGGAGCTCAGACACCTGAAGGCTGAGGGTTCAGATATCCTGGGCCTGAGTCATAACACGTCACCCGTAGGGCCAAGGGCTCAGCACCTAAGGCCTACACAAGAGCTACAGCACTGGACAGCGCCATCCTTTGTTCCCTGCTGCTGGAAGCTGAGACTTGTGACTCGCTACCAAGTAACCAATGGTTGTTAAAGCTCAGAGCAATAAGCTTCAAGTAAAATGCCTAAAACTGCACTTAGAGCAGCAGACCCTAAGCTTTCCGTGCTTAAGAGCTACAAGTGTTGGGATCCCAGTCCAACCTCAAACGTGGCATTCTGTGGCTTGAGGACGCCAAATAGAAAAAGCTTTTCTTTGCTTACCCACAATTCCTACCTGGGTAGAGCATTAGGACCCCCAGACAGCTGACTGATAAATGGCATTGGGGATGACTTAGACACTGACGATTTAAGGCATTAAAAGCAAAGCAAAGTATCAACACGGACAGTTCAAACTTTAATTGACAATAAATATAGGTTTTGTGGCCTCATCTCCTACTTTGGAAAAAGTAAGCAATGTTTCCTGCCAATGCAGGTAACAGATAGCAAATGTAATCATAACTGCAGTATCAGCTAATATTTACTGACTGCAAGCCATGTACACTAACAGAGCTAAGTGTTCCTAGCCACTGATGTCCAATAGTCATAGGGAATCTGAAACAGGAAGATTAGCAGTCTAAACCTAGCATCAGGTCAGCCTGGGTAACAGAGACCTGTCTCAAAATTAATCAATTTAATTAATTCTAAAAATGGGCAAAAGACTTCAATATACATTCCTCTAAAGAAGATACAAAAAGAGAAAAACATATGATAAGGCACTCAACTATGGGCTGGAAAATTAGATGTCACGGTGGTAAAGAATACTTACTGCAGAAGCCCCTGGTTCAGTTCCCAGCACCCACATGGCAATTCACACCTGTGGGTAACTCCAGTTCCAGGGGTCCAGTGCCCTCTTCTGCCTTCCACGCACTGCTGCATACACAGACACACATAAACTCACACAGGCGCATACACAAACACATTTTTTAAAGATGCTCAACATCATTAGTCACTAAAGAAATGCAAATCAGGACCACAACTAGGAGGGCCGGAGAGATGCTCGGTGGTTCAGAGCTCCGGCTGCTCTTGCAGAGGACCCAGGTTTGGTTCAAAGCACCTACATGGCGGCTCACAGCCATTCACCATTTGAGTTCCAGGGGTGCAACGTCCTCTTCTGGCCTCTGTGGGCACCAGGGACACACAAGGTGCACATGCATACACGCACACATAAGACAATAAAGAAAACTTCGAGGAATGTGGGGACACCCGGTCCCACTTTTTCTGCAGGGTAATTTTGAGGAGAGAGGGATAAGAAGTATTAGGTAAAAGGATAGAGGGGTGAGAAACAGAAACACAGGATAGCCTCGGGAGGCCCCTCCTGTATCTTTTTTTAAAAAACATTTATTTATTTATTATTTTCTATGTGTACAGTGAGTGTTCTGCCTGCAGGCCAGAAGAGGGCACCAGATCTCATTACAGATGGTTGTGAGTCACGATGTGGTTGCTGGGAATTGAACCCAGGACCTCTGGAAGAATAGCCAGTGCTCTTAACTGCCGAGCCATCTCTCCAGGCCCCTCCTGTATCTTCTAAAGGGCTATTATTTATAGGAATGCCAAGGGGTGGGGCAAGAGATCTCCCCCTAGCACAGCTAAGTGCAGACCCTCTCCAATCACCTGGTGACCACACACAGGGTCAAGTAATCCTCCAATGCAGCCCTGCTAGGTAAAGTAAGCTCAGACCTCACTAGGAAACCTTTGAGGGCCTCCACAGGAGAAGAAAGACTCAACTAGGGGTGGAGGCAGAGTTTGGAAGGATGCTAGTCTAACACACATGAAGCTGTGAGTTCAATACCAAACATGGCATAAACCAGATGTGGCACACACCTGTAATCCCAGCACTTGGGTGGAGTCTGGAAGATCAGAAAGTCAGTCATCTCCAACTAGATCCAAAAATAAAGTAACAAGTTTGAACCCAGACTGGGCTACACGGTGGAAAGCTACATGGCAGCTCCTCAAAATCTCAGACTTCCTACTCAGCCCATCAGTTCCACTCAGGGACAGACAGATAGACCCAAGAGGACTGAAAACAGGTACTCAAATATCACAATTCAGGAGTGTTGACAGCAGCATCTTCTTTTTTTTAAAAAAAAAAAAAAGAATGTGTAGCCCTGGCTGTCCTAAGAACTCACTCTGTAGACCAGGCTGGTCTGGAACTCACAGAGATCTGCCTGCCTCTGCCTCCTGAATATGCTGGGATTAAAGACGTGTACCACGTGTACCACCACTGCTTGGCCCTTTAAAAAAAAAAGAAAGAAACAAAGAAACAAAGAAACAAAGAAACAAAGAAAAAGAAAGAAAGAAAGAAAGAAAGAAAGAAAGAAAGAGGAAAAAAGGGTTGGGGATTTAGTTCAGTGGTAGAGCAAGACCCTGGGTTTGAGCCTCAGCTCAAAAAAAAGACAATATTTCACTATATATCCCTGGCAGGCTTGCTAGGTAAATAAGGCTGGTCTCAAGAACCACAGAGATCTGTCTGCCTCCGTCTCTGCGTGAGGGATCAAAGGAATGAACCACCATGCCCGCCACAGCAGCACTTTTCATAATAGCCAAAGGTAAAAACGACCAGTAGTCAAAAGAGAGATATACAAAATATGTCATTTATATCAAATAAATAGCATCTGGCCATAATAAAAATGAGTAAGAGCCTGACAGAAGTGCTGTGAGCTGTATCATCGGCATTAGCCTGATCATCACTCCATTCAACAGATCTTCATCTAGGAATCAAACTGCTGTCAGCTCAGCTGAGGCAGGAGGGTCCGAAGTTTGAATACAGCCTTGATTACATGGGGAGATTCTGTCTCAGAAGGGAGAAAAAAGGAAAATATGACACTTACGTATGAAAATGCTATGATGAAACCCATTACACTGTATACTTACTTTAAAAATTACTGAAATTCGTAATTTTTAGCAGGTCTGACTCAATTCTGGGGCTGAAGAGACGGCTCAGTAGCTAAGAAGAGCGCTGGCTGCTCTTGCACAGGACCCAGGTTCGGTTCCCATCACCTACACGGTAGCTCACAGCCTTCTGGACTCCAGTCCCAGGAGCTCCATACCCTCTTCTGGCCTCCAAGGACAGACAAGCACATTGTGTACAGATTGCATGCAGACAAAATATCCATACACATTAAATTTTAAAAAAAATCTGAGGCAGGGTATAGTGTACGCATTCATACCTATAACCCCAATATTGGATAGAACAGAAAAAAAAACTGTTAGTTCAAGGCCAGCCTGGTCTGCAAAGTGAGCTCCAGGATGCCAGGGCTATGGGAAGATCCTGTCTCAAAAACAAAAACAAAAAACTTCAGTCATCAAGAAAATTAATAATAAACAATAATAATATACTCTGGCTATTTCACAGTGTAACAATTCTATGTTCTCAGTTTCATTGTCCAACCAAAAATTTGGGGCTGGAGAGATAGTCTGCAGTTAGGAGCACTTGCTGGGGTTAGGGATTTAGCTCAGTGGTAGAGTGCTTGCCTAGCAAGTGCAAGGCCCTGGGTTTGATCCTCAGCTCCACCAAAAAAAAAAAAAAAAAAAAAAAAAAAGAGCACTTGCTGTTCTTACAGAGGACAGACTAGGTTCCCAGCACCCACATGGAGGCTCACACCACCTCCAGGTCCAGGGATCTGATGGCTTCTTCTGCCCTTCAAGAGCACCAGGTGTTCTCATGGTGCTCAGACATACATGCAGGCAAAACACCTGCAAGTAAGAATAAGACTTCAAGGGGCTGGAGAGTCAGCTCAGCAGTTAAGAGTTCTTGTTGCTCTTATAAGGACCAGGTTCAGTTCCTAGCACACACATGGAAGCTCACAACCATCTGCAACTCCAGTCCCAGAGGTCTGAATCTGCCTGACCTCCATAGGCAGTACATGCACATGACACGCACACACACAGGCATAACACTCACACACATCCAATAAAAATAAATAAAACCGTTTTTAAAAGAAAGAAAACAAAATATTATACAACTGAACCTTATTGTAAGCACTGCCAACAAGAAATTAGGCAAACTATTTCTGAAAAATGTTTGGATCTAACCTACCATCAAGTCTGGGTCTAAGCTAATGCTGACTTAGTCCTATGGTGGCTCTGCATCACCAATCATTCAGCACATCACCACATCAGCTCCTTGTCCTTCCATATTAGCTGTAAACAAATTTCATTACTTTCATTAAGTACCACAGACCCAATGCGTGTGGTGATGCATTTAGTCCCAGCACTCAGGAGGCAGAGGCAGCAGATAGATCTCTGTGAGTTCAAGGTCAACCTGGTCCACATAGCAAGTTCCAGGCCACCTAGGACTGAACAGTGAGATCCTGTCACAAAAGTAAATTTAACTCATTAATTAAAATATAATAAAGCCCCTCATGCTGAAATCCTTACATAACGGGTTTGTTCAGAATATGCAGGTAGGCTTACAAAGGCAATTTATTAGAATGGTATACCCAAACAAAATAAGCCGAAAAAAACACTTCTGCCACACACTAACGCATATTTAGAATCTGAGTAACGGTTGGTCAGCAAGAGCCAGCTGCGTGCTAACCACATCAACAAGCTATAATCACAGACCAAGAGGGTAATTCAAGGGAAAGTAGGGCTGTATGATTAAGAGCGGGCTTACCACAGTAGCAAGCCAGTTACCATTGAACAGACCCAGGTATTCAACACAGAAGACAGTGCAGGCTTTACAAACCCATGTTTTCACCCCCACCCAGACTAACAAGAACTAACATCGGCAGCATTTTCAAGTTTAAAATGTCCTTTCATTAATATATATCCTCACTCAAATACATTATATAACGGTCTTACCTCCTCCTCACTGTCAACACTCTGTAGCCTACCTAAAGAATGTACACATATATACACTCCACTGCCAATAATCATGTCATTCTGCTGAGGGATGTCGGAAACTCCAGCAATCCAATGTTATGACTAGTAAAAAGGCCTCATGCAACTTGTGAGAAGCCCCAAAACTTCTAATGAACTTGAACCTAACCACAAATTTGTCACAGCACATTGGCTAGAGAAAATAACTTTAAGCTAAGCTGCATCTTCTCCCTGAAGAACGTCTTGAAGGCTGGGGCTCCACAGAATGTGTATAGCCATGATGCACACTTCCAAACCCTCTCCTAGGAGCTACCATACTGTACGTGAACACTGACAGTAAGTGCTGGCCTCTGGTGAGTCCCCACTATTCAGCAATCGACAGACAAAGGGTTTATAAGCCTCAAATATGTAAAGTAGCTCAGGACTAATCCAACTATCAAGCAGCTGGCCTGAGCTTCAGATAGACCCCTCCACAGTGCGTGTGGCCTCAGTAAGTCTCCACAAAGCTCCAGGCAAACAGCTTATGAACCTAAAGCCACTTTGAGGCCCAATAATCATAGGCAAGATATAGGGATAATTAACCTCCAAAGGACATTTAGAAAAAAATAAAATGGGAGGTGAGACCATCCTAAGGGACATTTTCCTATAGCTATCTCAACCTTTATATTTGGTGTTATGTGACAACTCACACCCATGAGAAGAAAGAAAATGGAATCAAATTACATCAACCTAACTTCCTGTTCTGCTCAAACATTCCAGCTAACTATTATAAATATTTGAAGTAGCTGGGTGTGGCAGTATACATCTGTAATCTCAGGATACTGAGGCAGAAGGATTGCCCCAAGTTTCCAGGATCAGCCTGGACTACCTAGCAAAACCCTATCTAAAAACAAAAACTAAACAAAAAAACTCAAGCATATGCCAGGTAGTTGGATCATTTTCAATGAATGAACTAGATATAAAAGATCATCAACAGTAGGCTGAACGAGAGTTGATCTCAGCACTCCGGAGGCAGAGGCAGAGAGGCAGGCAGATTGGTGAGTTTGAGGCCACTTGGTCGAAAGAGCAAGTTCCAGGACAGCCAGAGATACAAAGAGAAACCCTGTCTCAAAATAAGCAAACGAAACAAACATGCCAACAAAAGAGATCAACAGTTACCAGCAACTGATACATGTAAAACCTCTTCAAATGAAGAAAAACGTGTACCCAAGTGTACTGGAAATTTTCTACACTATTGACACTTTTTTATATAGAGACAACACTCTGAAGATGGCATCATATTTGCATATGTAGATAAAAAGATCCGTATAGCAGAAATGGTTCCTTCTACATTTGGAAGATGAAAACTGAGCAAAACATTTTCTTTGAAATCATTCTGCCAGTATAGACAAAGTGAGTAAGCAGCACCCTTACACATAAGGTGGAATGCTATCTTCAGATAAGCAGCTAATGAAATTCCCATTCAGAAGTAACTAAGCTTCCTCAAAACATGAAATTCAGAGAGCCAAGTACATGGCACATGTCTGGAAGAGAAAGGTAAAAGGGCAACACTGACTTCAAGACCAACCAGGAAGACAGCCATGGTAGTTCCCACCTTTAATCCCAGCACTCAGGAGGCAGAGGCAGGCAGATCTCTGTGAGTTCGAGGCCAGTCTGATCTACATACTGAGCTGCAGGGCAGCCAGGGATCCACAAGGAGACCCTGTCTCAGAACAAATGAACACAAAGCCAATCTAGATTACATATGAACTCCTTGCCGGTTTGGGCCACAGTGAGACGTCTAGTGCTATAGCTCAAACTGACCTTGAGGATCCAGACTGAAGGCACAGGCATCAGACCTGGCTTGATTCCGCAATACACTAAAAACTGAAAGAACTTGAGTAGATCTTATTCACAATGGCCCAAAGACATAAAGCAACATAAATGTCCACTAAGGATGGATAACAAAAATGCAGCATGGAGGATGCAGTGGTCAGCACCTGGTCTCAGCTACTTAGGGAATGGCAAGAGGCTTATACGAACCCAGGATTTCAGTAATACATTGCACAAGTGTGCATGGGGGGGCATAATACAGGATTTCACTTTCTATGAAATACACAGAATAGTCAAACTCATGGAGGAAGACATAGAATGGTGGTTGACAGAGGCTAGGGGGAATAAGGAGTTGCTGTTTGATACACAATGAGTTTCCTTTTCAGAAGAAAATTCAAAAGATGGTATCCAGTCATGTGGAAGTACTAATGCTGTGGTCTATACAATTAAAATGGTTAAAACGTCCTCTAATCTGATTCTGGTTTATTTAGTAAAAAAATAAATAAAATAGTAAAATTTTGCGGTATGTTTGTTTGAGATGAGGTCTGTGTAGACCTGACTGACCTAGAAGCGTATTTTACCACAGTAATAAAAAAAAATAAAACCACCAAGAAAGAATAAACCCTTTGTGGTGAAACATATCAAGCAAAGTGGTAAGGTGACCAGGCATGTTTCCCTGTCTAGAGTCCAGATGATTTACCAAAAACTCAGGACCTCAGTACACGGGGGATGGACAGGCCATCCTCGTAACACAGAGCACACTCTAAGCAGCTAAGGCAGAGTCCTCGTCTACAAAGTCTTTCAGTCACAAGGCATGGACCCTCCTTCCCTGAAACAGAGCAAATGCAAGCTTTTCCTCCCAGTCCCGAGTGAATGCAAGACTGGTATAGGCAGTTGTACTTCTAAACAAGAGGAAAAGTGGCTGTCTTTTTCATTCCCAGCTTTAACATGGTGGTTCTGCAACGGGAAACTACAAGCAGCAATTTAAAAAGTAGTTAATATGAATTTCTTTTGACACCAGTATTGAGTGACTATATAGTATAGCACTTGGACTACATTAAACCTCAACAAAAGAGAATACCTCTCCCTCTCTTCGTCCCCTCCTCTCCTCCCCTCCTCTCCCCTCTGTTGGTAACTAGCCTCTGTACCCTGATCAGCCTCCCCATGGACTGTGCTGATGTTTTGGACGGTAACCTGCAGCTCCCGCCTCGGGCCCCAGCTGCTTCTCTGTTCTGCTCATTCTGGGTCTCTAAGTGTCCTGTCTATATTTAGAAGTCATGCCAGTATCAACTGTGGGATCAACAGGTGCCTGGAGAGCACTTGAGCACTGAGCAGGTTTCAACTGTTTTCCCAAGATAATTAGTTCTGGCTCTGCAGCTGGCCATCTTGACTTCTGTAAGTGTGGGTGCCATGCACTGCACACTACTTCAGCTAGACTAAACAGCAAAAGCAAGTGTGATCACAGGATGGATCTTAGTGAGATGTTTTTAGCACAAAAACTAGAACCTAGAAACTTTAAAACCAAAGAAGCAATAAACTTCAAAAATTCTACAGATGGAATTATTCTACAAACTAATCCTAAGCAAAAGCATCGCTTGCTGTCAGTCAGACATGGTGGTACATGCCTGTAATCACAACATCCGGGAGGTTAAGGCAAAAGGATTAAGGAGAACCTAGGCTATATTACAAGACCATCTCCAAAAACCAGAGGACAACAGTGGATGGTGGGGGATGGAAGGCAAGAAGGAAACAAATTACCATTGTCACATCAGACTCAAGTGTCCACCAGTTCATACTGCTTTACAACAACCAAGATAGGAGTAGAGGAGCTTGAGAGATGGCTTAGCAGTTGGGAGCTCTTCCATAGGAGTTTGGCTCCCATGATCAGGAAGCTCACTGTCTGCCTGTAACTCCAGTTATACACACACACACACACACACACACACACACACACACACACACACACACGTCTTTTTTTTTTTTTTTTTTTTCTTCCCAAAAGGATAAGGGTGGATACACCAGTTCATTCCTGGGATTCTAACAATTGGGAGGCTGAGGTAAGAGGATCAGAGTTCCAAGTGTGTCCGGGCTCTAGAAAAAGCCTATAAAGGCCAGGCATGATTGCTTCATTTGTGTGTAATCCCATAACTTTGGAGCCTGAGACAGAATCAATTACCATGAATTACAGACCAGATATAGAGTGTTATCATCTCAGAATATATACATATTTTTTAATTTAAGAACAATCTAGAGACCTGACAAATGGCTCTGGTGGTTAAGAGCATGTACTGTTCTTGCAGAAGATCAGAGTTCAATTCTCAGTACCCACTTCAGGAAGCTCAAAACTGACTGTATCTCCAGTTTCAGGGAATCCAACCCCCTCTTCTGGCCTCTGGGGCACTGCACTCACACGCACAAACACACTGACCACTGACACACACAGAAATTTTTTTCAAGACAGGGTTTCTCAGTGTAACTATCCTGGAACTCACTCTGTAGACCAGGCTGGCCTAGAACTCACAGAGGTCCACCTGCCTCTGCTTTCTGAGTGCTGGGATTACAGGCGTGTGCCTCCACCCCACCCCCCAGAAAGAATTATTAAAAGTGTAATTTAGATCATCATTTTTGGATATTTATAAGGTATCAGAGACACAGCTGAAAAATATAAACTGATAAATGCCCAGAAATTTCAGTTTAGATGAGTCAGCAAAACATCTCACAAATGAAAAGCTGAACAGAAACAGACACCTATGAATATGTAATAATAATGGCAGCTTCAAAACCAAGGGTCTTCTAGTCAGTGCTAGATCAGATTCGTCTTGAAATCCAAATATCAAGAAAACACAAGTCCGGCACAGTGGCTCACACCTGTAATCTCAGTACTTGGGGAGTCTGAGGCAAAAGCACCACTTCAAGAGTAACTGGGTTACACACTGGTTCCAAGCCAGCCTGGGCTACAGAGTAAGACCCTCCAAAGTGGGGGAGGGGGGCTACAAATTCCACAACTCAGAAATACTTTTTCACAGCATTCCCAAATCATCTTAAGTCGAACTGGAAGGTAGTGAGGCAGCTTGATCATTGGGAATTCGCATCACTGAACAATTTCTCAAAACAAAATCCCCAATTCTCTTCCCTAAGCACAAAACCAGAATTAGATGGTTTGTGAACATTTCTCAGTGGGAAACTGAAATTCTAACAAAGAATAAACAATTTAGATTTTTAATGACAGCTACTCAATACTTTCCAGTCCGAACACCTTGAACTCTGCAGTATCACTGACCTTACTCCTAGCAAGATATTTCTGGTAACGTGCCCTCTCCTGCTTCAATAAATACTGAGAAATTATGTACAGCAGTCTGCTGAGTTGATCGGGAATAACTATCACAGCTTTCCCTTACAATAAAATAGACTACAAATAACAATAAAATTATTGAAAGACTGGCTTGCATGCCTTAGCAAGGGGCCAAGTCTGAGACTAACCCACTTTCTAGAAAAAAAAAAAAAAAATCCGACCATCTTGGATGAACTGAGAGCCGACTACCTCTCTAGTGCACCTATCCTATACTGTGCTTTAATTCAAGACCAAACTCCTATGTCTCTGCCTTTTCAAGTCCGTTTTCCTCGCAAATTCCGAAACTGTCCTCCCATCCTTCAAGTCCCATGATGGCACTGGCGTCCTAAGGACCGCTGACACCCAGGCAGAAGACTTTATACATGCCCGATTCGCTGCACTTCGCATTTCCAAGGTCCCATCATTTCATTCTGTCCGATCCCGCACGCAGTTTCCTAAATCCAGTCCCGCACACACGCTCACGCCAGGGTCCCCCTCACTCCATTGTTTCTCCGGCCTACCCTTTGGAAACTCCCCAACTCGGACCCCTGTGCTCCGCTCGCCCCAGGAACCCCCGCAAACCCTCGGCCCTCTGAACACTGCAGGTCCCAGAGGGCTCACGGTCCCCCGCCTCTCGGTACCCCAACCCCCAACAACTGCCCCTTCCCTCTTTTCCTCACCTCGAGCCCCCTCCCTCCACCTCTGGCCCCCGCCACCCACTTCACCCAACACCCTCAGCCTCACCTAGCCCGGGCTCCCTGCAGTCGCCGCGTCCGCCCAGTTCCGGGCTCTGCGTCCCGGACGCTCCTGGGTCTGGGATGAGAAAGAGCCTCCTCGTCCTCCTCCTCGTCCTCCTCCTGGTCCTCGGCAGCCGCCGCCGTCGCTGCCGCGCTCCTCCTCCCCGAGCTCGCCCAAGGCCCGACGCCGCCCCGCCCCCACCGCCGCCTTTCCCCGCTCCCCTCGTCCGCCGGGCGGCCGGCAGAGACTCGCAGGCGCCGCTGGGGCCGGAGTGCCCGCGGATCCACAGCGACCCTCGCCCGCTCGCCCGTCCGCCCGCCCGCGCCCGCGCCCGCGCCCGCGCCCGCGCCGCTCGCCCGCGCCCGCTCGCTCGCTCGCTCGCCCCGCCTCGGAGCCCGCGCGTGCGCGTGCGCCCCAGACAGACAGACAGAGAGCGCGCAGGGCGCGCGCCGCCGATGCTCCTCGCGCGCGCGCGCGGCGGGGGACCTGAGCCCCCGGCCCCTTCGCGGGAGGGCGCGCGGCGGGCGGGGGCGGGGGCGGGGGCGACGCCGGGCGGTCGGGTTACCGCTCCTCTCGGGCGCCCCTCCTTCGCGCCACGTTCGCGCCCCGGAGTTGCGGGAGACCGGGAATTCCTGAGGGGTTGAAGGAGCGGGTCCGGGGCCAAACGGAGAAGGAACGGCGGCACGGGTGGGGCGCGGACTCGCGTCCGCGTGCGGGACCGCCAAAAGGCTGGAGGAAGCGGCCGGGATAAGTGAAGAGCCGAGCGGGAACTGGCGGAAAGAGCCGAAACTCTCCGGAGGTGGCCGAAGGTTCCCAAAGGGGAGCCTAGCGCTTTTTGCAGGAGGTCAGTCCTCTCTGGCGGTGTGCAATTCAACCGCTCACCCTTTAACTCTGGACCCCTGCGGGACCCGCCTCTGCTCCTAAAGGTCATTCCAGAGCCTCGGGGCCACCCAGCCTGGAGGGAGAGGGTCAGGAAAGAGAATGGACGTACGGGCAAACCGCCTCACATCCCTCTACGTGGCAGTGCTTAGGAACGCCTCTTATCGAACCTTTCTGATAATGCCTATCTTCGTAATCAGTACTCGAAATCTCCAACCTCTCCAGGGCCAGATCACCTCTAGTATTTGATGATGTGTCTTTTGAGTTAGCGTCCTACGGGTTGGCTAGTCAAGAGGTTAGAAGGGGCGGCTCCCCCATGTCCATCTCACATGCAAGCCGAGGAATTTACTTTAAACAATGACTTCTGTTTGGGCCATTATTTTTAAAATCTGGATTGTGAACTTTGTAAAAGACAATCATGTCCCGATATCAAAAGGTTGGATACCCCTGGTAGAAGCTGAGACTTAGACTAAATCACTGAAAATATTAACGGCAGTCTGTCCTTTCCTCACATCCTTTGAAGCCAAGCAGATCATTGAACAAGGCAGAAACACCTCAAGCTTGTGCCTGCGCGTTTAGATGGGCACTACAGGCAGGACAGTCTCGACTTCCATACGTTCATCGCTCCGGTCCCCGGTCGTATAATTGACTGTACTACGGTATGTGTCAGTCAAGTCATACATCCTCATCTGATCCTTGTTCTTTTTGGTTTGCACGGTTTTATTTCTGTTGAGACAAGATCTGGCTATGAAACTTTCTGCTGGCCTCCAACTCTGGATCCTCCTGCCTCAGCTTCCTGAGTACTAGGAGGTCTAAGGCCTACACCATGCTGAATGGGGGTGCTGGTGCCCTCCACCCCCTGGGCCTTAAACATACTAGGCAATGTCCTTTTTCAATGTAATTTTAATGTTTTTAGATTGATTTTTGTGTGTGTGTGTGTGTGTCTTGCTTGCATGTATGTGCACTGTATGCATGCCTGGTGCCAGCAGAAGTCAGAAGAGAATATCGGATCCTCAAGAACTGGGAGTTTGTGAATGGTTGTAAGCCACCATGTGGGTGCTATAAACCAAGCTCAGGTCCTCTGCAAGAGCAAGTGCTCCTAACTGCTCTCCCCTGGGCACTCTTCTTTATATAGAAATATAAAAGAGGGCTGGAGAGATGGCTCAGAGCTTAAGAGCACTGACTGCTCTTCCAAAGGTCCTGAGTTCAATTCCCAGCAACCACATGGTGGCTCACAGCTCTGGGGTCCTGTTCTGGCACTCAGGCAGAACACTGTACACATAATAAATAAATCTTTAATATATATATATAAAAGATATTGAACAATGTATAGTGGCACACACTGTAACTCCAGCCCTCAGGAGGCTGAGGCAGGAGGACTGTGAGTTCTAACCAAGATGCTGTCTTTTTAAAAAGAAACAAGTTGCTAGATGTAGTAGCACACTCCTTTAATCCCAGCACTTAAGAGATAGATGGGTCTTTATGAGTTCAAGCCCAACCTGGTCTCCATAATGAGTTCCAGGTGCCCAGTTTTATGTTCCTTAACTTTGCATGGGTAGGAGCTAAAAAAAAAAAAACAAAGAAAGAAACAAAACTGGAGCCAAACCAGTTGTGGTGATGCACATCTGTAATTCCAATCCTCAAGAGGTTGAGGATAGAGGAAGCCCAAGTTTCAGAACAGCCTTGGACTACATAGTGGGTTCTGAACCAGCCTGAGCTGAAGCGTGAGCTGAAGCGTGGGCTGCAGATGGCTCAGTGGTGGTGTGCACGCTGTTCTTCCAGAGGACCTGAGTTCAGTTCCCAGCACCAACACCAGGTTGCTCATGACCACCTGTAACTCCAGCTTGAGGGGTATCCTACACCCTGGCCTCTGTGGAGCACCTGCACTCCTGTGCACACACACAGATACATACATAGAATTTAAAAACTAAAAATAAATTTATCTGTGGTGCGGCACACCTTTAGTCCCAGCACTCGGGAGGCAGAGGCAGGAGGGAATCTATGTGAGTTCAAGACCAGCCTGGTCTACAAAGGGAGTTCAGAACAGCCAGGGCTACACCAAGAAACCCTGTCTCAAAAGAAAGAAAGGAAGGAAGGAAGGAAGGAAGGAAGGGAGGAAGGAAGGAAGGAAGAAAGAAAGAGAAAAAAACAAAACAAAGAACTCTGAAGCACAATGGTCTCTGGTTAACAGAGTCCAATCTACTCCAAACATACAATTTTAAAGATTTAGGAGGCAAATGGCAGGGCTCAGTTGATAAAGTGCTTGTCATACGAGCATGAGGATCAGAATTGTCCAATTCCTGGAACCCTTCTACAAATACAAAACAAATCAAGACTGGTGGCTTGGACTTGTTACCTCAGCACTAGGTGAATATTGGGGGATGGAGATGGGAGAATTCCTGAAGCCTACTTGCAAGCCAGCCTAGCTTTGGAACATTCCAGGTCAGTTTTTGTCTCAAAAAACAAAAGATAGGTTAGGTGTAGCAGCCCACGCCTTTAATCTCAGCACTCAAGAGGAAGAAGCAGGCAGATCTCTGTGATTTGGAGACCACTTCCTGGGCTACATAGTGAGTGCCAGGCCTGCCAAGGCTACTTAGTGAGACCCTGTCTCAAATAAATTATTTATTTTTGGCGCGGCGCGCGCGCGCGCGCGCACGCACGCGCACACACACACACACACACACACACACACACACAGAGCAAAGACTAGGTCATCTGCCTACTTGAGACACTAAGTCAGACATCAGCTGACTAGGGAATCTACATACAAATGCAGCAAAGCATTCAGATACCTGCTTTCTTCACTCAGTTGATGTAAGAACCTAACAAATGAGGGAGGAGAGGGGAATCTGTGGTTGGTATGTAAAATGAACAGAAAATCTCTTAACTAAAAAAGAAGAAAAGAAAAAAAAAAAGAACCGAATAAATGGTAAATGTCATGTAGGCATCAATCGGGCCACTTAGAAAACAAAGACACCACCACCTCTAATAAGAGTATCCAGTTATAAAGGAAGCTTGTAACTTGAATGTAAAATGGTCTTTAAATAAAAAACCGGGGACCAGATATTGGGGTGAATGCTGAAAGATCGGAGAGACCAAGGAACAGGCCACCTCTTACCTCTAGGACTCAGCCTGAAAAACCTTCAAGCCGACAGGCCTCTAGGCGATTGAGCTTCCTCAGCCGAAAAGGCTCCAGCCTGAAAAAGTCTCTAGCTGAAACACCTGCCTCTGCTGAAAAGCCTTTAGTTCCTGTCTTCTCAGGACTTATACACCTTTCTCCACCCAGCCATCACTTCCGGGGATTAAAGGTGTGTGTGCTTCCCAAGTACTAGGATTTTTTGTTTTGTTTTGTTTTGTTGTTTTTCAATACAGGGTTTCTCTGTAGCTTTGGAGGCTGTCCTGGAACTCACTCTGTAGCCCAGGCTGGCCTCGAACTCACAGAGACCCGCCTGCCTCTGCCTCTGGAATGCTGGGATTAAAGGTGTGTGCCACCGTGCCCAGTGGAGTCTACATTCTTTAAAACTAATCTGTTGGAGTTATGAAGTAACTCCAGTGGCTCAGTGGGTAAGAATGCTTGCTTTGCAAGCCTGAAGACCTGAGTTCAAATCCCAGCATCCACATATATCCAGGAATAGCTTCACAAGCCTATAGCTCCAACACTGAGAGGCAGATCTTGAGAGCTCACTGGCTGGCCAGCAAACTGAGCTGAAATAGCAAGCTTACCCTTCAGTGAGAAACCTTGTCTCACAGTAATGCAACAGCCACAGAGGAAGACCCGCATGTCCTGTGTGTGTGTGTGTGTGTGTGTGTGTGTGTGTGTGCAAGAACACAAGTACCTGCATGCTCACACACATCCAGCTCATACATGTATGTACACATGAAAAGTGCCTCTCCTAAACATATTGTATAACAGGGAAATTCAATGGCTTATTTCTCTGATTCTGTGTGGGCATGTGTGCACATCCACATGTGTCACATCACATGCTAGTGTGGCAGTCAGAGGACAGCTTATGGAAGTGAGTTCCTCCTTCCGCCACGTGGGTCCTGGGGCTTGAACTCAGGTCACCAGACTTGTCCATGAGCTCCTATAAGCCTTGTCCCACCTCACTAGTCCTAACGAAAAACATTACGTGTGTGCAGCTCATTCAAGAAAAGGGAGGTCTTGTTTTAAAAAAAGAAAGAATACCGGGTGGTGGTGGCACACACCTTTAATCCCAGGCAGAGGCAGATGGATCTCCAAATTCCAGGCCACTGGTCTACAGAGTGAGTTCCAGGATGGCCAGGGCTACACAGAGAAAAAAAGAGAGAGATGCAAGAGCATGTGACATACAATGACACCCGTGGGCACTGCACCCGAGCACTTTGTGGTACACAGTGGCACACTCGGGCACCCTAGCAGCGAGAGAAAAAACAACGCAAACAAATAAAAGCACCCCCCCCCAAACACACACACACACACACACACACACACACACACACACACACACAAGATGTCATGTAAGAGCTAGGATGCCTTTAACCACAAATGCATTTCCAACCTAGAACTCCACATCCTTGACAAGGTCTCCTCCCCACAAGAGAAATGAGAGTACATATATCCACCAAAGACCCGAAAAGAGTAGGGAGGCAGTGGTGGCACACGCCTGTAATCCCAGCACTCAGGAGGCAGAGCCAGGCCGATCTCTGTGAGTTCGAGGCCAGCCTGGTCTACAGAGTGAGATCCAGGACAGGCACCAAAACTACAAAAAGAAACCCTGTCTTGAAAAAGCAAAGAAAAACAAAAACAAAAAAATGCCAGGACAATTTAGACAAGACTACTAAAGGAATTCAGAGGGAAAGATTACTGAAGGTAGAATTAATCAGTGGAGGTGTCATTTAGGGATAAACCTTAAGCTAGGTCAGAAAAGAAGGGCAAAGATTCAGACTGGGTGGGGAGGTTACAGGAACTAGGAGTGACATGATCAAAGATGGGGACATCGGAAGCAGTCACACCCTGACGGAGAACTGGAGCTTGAGGGCCTTACCTGGCCAGACGCTCCCCTCAGTTACAGAAGAGAGTCCACCTGCTAGGAGAAGTGAGTTCCCACTCTCTAGGCCCAGATTAAGCAGTCACAGGCTTTCAAATTCCAATTATATAGAAATGCAGTCATTTTAAACTGCTGTGGGGTTCCAGGAAGGAAAGAGAAAAAAAAAATTAAGTCCAAAGTGAAGTAATGGGAGCCTTGATGGCTCTGGAGACATCGAAGCAGAACACATTGATAGTCCCCCAGGCCCTTCTCATTCTTTTGTTTGGCTTTTGTTTTCCAGACAGGGTCCCTCTATGTGGCCCTGGCTCTTTAGACCAGGCTGGCCTCAAACTCACAGAGATTCACTCACCTGCCTCTGCCTCCAAGCCTGACTCCTGTATTTTTTTTTATTATTTTAAACGTGTGTGGGTGTTTCCCTGAGTGTATGTCCGCATCATGTGCCTGCAGAGGCCAGAGGTCAGTTTTCAGTCTCTGTCTCCCACACCAAAGCACTTTTTTTTTTTGTCAGAGCCAAGTTGCCAAGTTTAGGGTTAGAGAGATGACAGGTAAGCCTGTGCTGTTTTGCAGAGGACCCAAATTTGGTTTCCAGTGTCTGTGTCAGGTGACTTGTAAACCACTGATACCTCGGTCTCCAGAGGATCTAACACCCTCTCAGGCCTCCTTGAACACTTGAACTCACATGATGCACATGTCCCCACCTCTCTCTCTCTCTCTCTCTCTCTCTCTCTCTCTCTCTCACTCACACACACACACACACACACACACACACACACACACACACACACAACTTAAAAACTAACAAACTAACCAATTCATGGCCCAGTTTTCCTCAGCACAGAAGTGGAACTGAGGTCTGGAACATGATGAGTTAAAATTGTGCCTTTTCAGCTTTCCCATACAGGACAGTGTTTTATTTTGTTGAAACTTGTTAGAAAGATTTAAACTGCTGAAGTCCAAAGTCCTTGCTTAGCATTATAATCCTTTGCAAATACGCAGAGGGACAGACCAAAGTTTGGGTGAGCAGTGGGACAAAGGAAGAGAATAATCGGGAGGGAAGAAGAGAAAAAAGAGAAAGGAACCAGTTGTTAAAATGATATCTCATTCAGCCAGAATGCCACATAATATTTTTATTTTATTGTTTAAAACTCACTGTAGCAAAAACAAAGCAAACTAAATCCAACCAGCAAAACAGCCTAGTAGGTTTCAGTCCCTTATGGTGCCTTAAAAATGCTGAAGGAGGTTGGGGATTTAGCCCAGTGGTAGAGCGCTTGCCTAGCCCTGGGTTCGATCCTCAACTCCACATACCAAAAAAAAAAAAAAAAAAAAAAAAAAAGCTGAAGTTAACGAGTACTGGCTGGAGAGATGGCTCAGTGGTGAAGAGCACAGGCTTCTCTTCCAGAAGACCCAGGTTTAATTCCCAGCATCCATAGGGCAGCTCACAACTGTCTGTAACCCCAGTTTCAGGGGAACTGACGCCCTCATAGAGACATACATGTAGACAAAACACCAACGCACAAAAAATAAATCTTAAAAGAAAAGAAAAGATAACAGGTACTTGAAGCAAAAGCAAGGCCAGCTTCTCAGGGCACAGGACTGGAGGTAAGAGGTCAGGGGACAACTCTCAGGAGCTGGTTCTCTCCGGCCCCGCTGTGGGATACAGGGATTAAACTCGGGTCATCAAACTGCACACAAGGGCCTTTATCACCGAGCCCAAGCAAAATGAAATAGACTACTCCAGATTTCCCCAGGAAATCACATGGCAACGAAAAACCCTGCAACCGGAGCTTGCCGGTCACAACGTCCCTGACTCGGCTTCACATTTGTTCTGCTCTGCACAAAAAAGGGGAAGAACTGAACTCTGGAAACTATCTTCCTCAGGAGGGGCCACTACCAGACTTTTTAAAAAGTACAAGGGGGAATCGGGGCTGGAGAGATGGCTCAGTGGTTAAGAGCACTGACCTCTCTTCCAGAGGATCTGGGTTTGGTTCCCAGCACCCACAGGGTGGCTCACAACCATCTTGTAACTCAGGTCCAGGGTATTCTATGCTCTCTTGCTGACGTACATGCCAGCAAAGCACCCCCCCCACACACACACAAACAAAACAAAAAAAAGGTTAAAAAAATGTTTAAAGAGGGGGCCGGGCAGTGGTGGTGCATGCCTTTAATCCCAGCACTCGGGAGGCAGAGCCTGGCAGATCTCTGTGAGTTCGAGGCCAGCCTGGTCTACAGAGTGAGATCCAGGACAGGCACCAAAACTACATAGAGAATCCTGTCTCAAAAAACCAAAAAAAAAAAAAAAAAAAAAAAAAAAAAGGCCCAACAGTCCATCAGTGAGCAGTGATTGGGCAGGATACCACTGGGTTGGGGATTTAGCTCAGTGGTAGAGCGCTTGCCTAGCAAGCACAAGGCCCTGGGTTTGATCCTCAGCTCAAAAAAAAATGTTTAAAGAGGGGCTGGAGAGATGGCTCAGTGGTGAAGAGCACTGGCTGCTCTTCCAGAGGATCCCAGTTCAATTCCCAGCAACCACATGGCAGCTCACAACTGTAACTCCAGTTCCAGGGGATTCAATACCTTCACACAGACATACATGCAGGCCAAACACCAGTGCACATTAAAAAACAATTAATACATTTAAAAATTTTTTAAAGGATGGGCTGGAGAGATGGCTCAGCGGTGAAGAGCAATAGCTGCTTTTCCAGAGGTCCTGAGTTCAGTTCCCAGCAACTGCATGGTAGCTCAGCCATCTTTAAAGAGACCTGGTGTCCTCTTTTGGTAGGCAGGGATACATGCAGACAGAACATTTGTATGCTTAGTAAATAAATAAATAAATGCCTTTTTAAAAAAGGAAACCAGAATGTTGTGGAATATTACTTTAACTATGTAAAGGTGTGTTACATTTGTTTATGCTGCATTTGTTTAACGATGTCAGGATGTGTGTTTAATTATGTAAAGACATGTTGCATCTGTTTCCCCTTACCTAAGGCACCTGACTGGACTAATACAAAGCTGAATGACCAATAGCTAGGCAGAGGGATAGGTAGGGCTGTTGGCCAGAGAGAATAGATAGAAGAAAAGAGCAGAGGAGAGGAGGAGAGGAAGAGAAGGAGAGAGGAAGAGAAGGAGGCACCTAGCGCCAGAAGCCAGGCAGCAGCCAGGCAGCCATGAAGAAGCAGTAGGAAAGAACGCAAAAAGCCCCGAGGGGAAAGGCAGATAAAGAGAAACCGGTTAAGTTAAAAGAGCTAGGCAGAAACAAGCCTAAGCTAGGCCGTGCATTCAAAACTAATAATAAGTCTCCATGTCATGATTTGGGAGCTGGCTGGTGGCCCAAAAGAAAAAGCCTGCTACACTGAGACATGCCAAATTCAAGTACCAGATCCTCAAAAAGACTCCTAGGTCTTAGAATAGCTGCAAACTCGGCTTTAACTGCAGTGGGGTGGGGCCGGGGGTGGGGCTAACTTATCGCTCCATTAGCTTGCCTGGGTTGGGTTCCCCAGCGCCATGTGACCCAAGCTCGGGTGGTTCCTGTCTGTAATCTCAGCATTTGGGAGGTAGAGGCAGGGACAGCAATTCAAAGTCACCCTCAGCTACAGACATGAGATCCTGTCTCAAAACCGAAAAATAAATAAAGATAGAACGCTGGGGAGACATGCAAGGGCCTTCTGGTAGCTCCAAGAGTGACCCACCAGACAAGCCAAAAACAAAGAAAGGGGAAGAGAGGGAGAGAGAGGAGGAAAGGAAAGAAAGATAAAGAAAAAAAAAAAAACACTAATAAATTCTTGGCTGCTTGATTTAAAGGATGATATATTGTCCAGACCTTGAGAACTTAATAGCCCCACAGCACCCTGCTCTGTCTGAGCACACTGAGAATTGCATTAGTTCTGGGCACCACAATTTAAGAGCAATATTGACAAGAGCTGTAAAAATGTTCATGCCCTTTGACCTCATAATCTCACTCACGGGAATTTATTCTAAGGGAATAATTCAAGAGAATAGATGAATTAGAGGCATGAAAGGTATCAATGCAACATCCTTTACTATACATGCATATCTATGTGTGTATATAAAAATAAATGTTTCCTGAAAGGGATGACTGAACAGTTTTAAAATGTAAATTATTTAAATATAAAATAAATATGATAACGATGCGTGCGATAACATGTCGAACCTCGAAACATGCTACATGCTACATGAAAGAAGCCTGACACACACAATATATCGCCTGACTCCATTTATACAAAACATCCGGGATAGAGCTGAGTGGGGTGGCTTATGGCTCCAATCCTGGCACTGGAGAGGCTATGGCAGATGGCCAGGAGTTTGAGGCCAGAGCCTGCTACAAGTAAGTTCCACCTCAGTCTGAGCTACAGTGTAAGAGCCGGTCTCCAAAAACAAAATCGATAATCTGCCATGGTCGTGCATGCCGGTCCTACCGACACTCTAGAAGATCCTGAGTTCAAGGTCATCCTCAGCCTGGGATACCTGAGACCCTGTCTGAGGGAAAAAAAAATGGATGCAGGCCTGGAAGGTGAACAAGAATGAGAATGAGGACAATGGCAGGGGTAGAGGAGGGGAACGGAGCTAGGGGTAGTTAATTAATTAGTTAATGAAAGCAAACATCAGAATAAAGCCAGTGACAGAAGAAGAATACAGAGTATGTTTGCCTGTGGCTACTGGGAGACAGTAAGGCATTTTTGGAATGTGTGTGAAATTGTAGAATTAGAGAGTCCTGATGGTTATACTTGTGAACAGGCACAACACCATAACATTGTTTCTCTGCGTTGCCCTGGCTGTCCTGGAACTAGCTCCGTAGACCAGGCTGGTCTTGAACTCATAGAGATCTGCCTGTCTCTGCCTCCCAAACGCTGGGACCAAAAGTGTGGGCCACCACCGCCAGACTGAGACAGTCTCTCTCTCTCTCTCTCTCTCTCTCTCTCTCTCTCTCTCTCTCTCTGTTTTGTTTTCGAGACTGGGTTTCTCTGTGTAGCTTTGTGCCTCTCCTGGAACTCACTCTGTAGCCCAGGCTGGCCTTGAACTCACAGAGAACTGCCTGCCTCTGCCTCCTGAGTGTGCTGGGATTAAAGACGTGCTCCGCCACCACCGCCTGGCGAGACAGTGTCACTCTCTTTTTTTTTTTTTTTTTTTTTTTAATGTGGAGCTGAGGATTGAACCCAGGGCCTTGCCCTTGCTAGGCAAGCGTTCTACCACTGAACCACTGAGCTAAATCTCCAACCCTTTTTTTTTTTTTTTTTGGTTTTTCGAGACAGGGTTTCTCTGTAGCTTTGGAGCCTGTCCTGGACTAGCTCTGTAGACCAGGCTAGCCTCAAACTCACAGAGATCCACCTGCCTCTGCCTCCGGAGTGCTGGGATTACAGGAGTGCGCCGCCACCACCACCCGGTGAGACAGTGTCTCTTAATGTAGCCCTGGCTGTCCTATAACTATGTAGACTAGCCTGGCCTTGAATTCACGGAGATCAGCCTATGGCTACCTCCCCAGTGTTGGGGTTAACACTGTATACTTTAAGAGGATGAATTTAGCTAAGCGTTCCTCTATGCCTGTAGTCAGGACTCAGGAGGTGGAGCCAGAGGATCAGGAGTTCAGGATCACCCTCAGCTGCTGAGGGCTCAAGGCCAGCCAGGGTCACATGAGTCCTGCCATAAACCAACACAAAGCAAATCGGATGGGCTTGGTAGGCGTAGTGACATAAGCCTGCGACCCTTGGGCGGAAGAAATGGGAAGACTGAGTTGGAGGTCAGACTGGCTGTAAAAGAAGAAGGCTCTGTCTTAACAAAAGAACTGAAACTAAAAAGGATACCTTGTATAACTGTCTAGGCAATGCCTCTTTGAGTCTCTCTCTTCCTTTTAGGGCGGTGGTTTCCGACCCTCCTAACGCTTTGACCCTTTAATACAGTTCCTCATGTGGCGGTGACCCCCTAACCATAAATCTATTTTCCTTGCTACTTCATAACTGTAATTTCGCTACTGTTATGAATCGTAAACATCTGTGTTTTCAGATGCTCTTAGGTGACCCCTGTGAAAGGGTTGTTCAACCCCCTCAAAGGGGTCGAGACCCCATAGGCTGAGAACCACTATTTGAGGGGCAATCAAATCAAGGCCCTGGGCATTCTTGACAAGGACTCTACCACTAAGCTGCATTCCCCAACCCCTCCCCTCAGTCTCTTTTAGGGCCAGTACAATAGCTTAGTGAGCAAAAGCAGTGTCTGGACAGACCTGATGGTCTGTGTTCAAGTGCCGATCCCAGCGTGGAAGGAGAAAACAGAATGGTGAATGTTCTCCTCTGATCTCCATACATGCTCTCTGGCATACAGACAGGTGCGCACACAATGATAATAATAATCAATTAAACTACATGTTTTAACTTAAAACCTGTTTTTTCCTTAGCCTAACCAATAGAGTGAGATCTGCCTGTTATCCAGCACTTAGGAACAAAGGCAGGAGCCCAACTTGCAAGACTCTGACTCAAAAATAAGTTATTTGTTTATTTAGAGACAGGGTCTCACTGATAGCCTTGGCTGGCCTGGAACTCACAACTCACAGAGCTCTCTCTGCCTCTGCCTCTGCCTCTCAAGTGCTGGGATTAGAGGTATGCACCACCACTCTCTGCTAATGAAGTGCCTTACCAAAATAATGTCCACAAGAGGGCAGCCAGAAGATGACAAGTCAGATTGTTTAACATAAGCCTCCAGTGAAAGAAACCACAGGACCCACAGTTAACTGTTACCTTAAAGGTCACCGAAGCCTAACCCCTCCCTAAGACAAGGGCGAAGACTCATCCAGTCACCCTCCAGTAGGAAAGACAGAAGTAGCCGGGTCTGGTGCTGTACCCCTGGGATCTCCGAGCTTGAGAGGTGGAAGAAGATGGTGAGTTACAGAGCAAGTGTGAGTCGACCCTGACTGATCGGGTAGGAGCAGAGGCCCAGCTCCTCACTCCTTTGCTCTTGTCCACTAAACTGCAGTGCTTTTTCAGAAAACTCTGATTGATATGAAAAAGGGGAAATCGAGGAACTTGACGTGAAGGACAAGTTCTCATCAAGAAAGCGGTGGTGTTCTTGGTTTTTGTAAGTGAGAGGTGGCAGGTCTAGAAAGAAATCATAGAGAAGAAGATCTTAGCCCCTCCAGAAGAAAGATGACTGGTGCTTCTCCCCTCTTTCGGGGTTGGGGATCAAATTGAGACCTCAAAAGCACTCTTAAGGAGGAAACGTGGTGGCTGACACCAGCACTTGGGAGTCTGAGGCAGGAGGATTGCTACAACGTAAAGGCTGGTCTTGTCTGCAATAGTGAGTTCTAGGCCATCTTGGTCTAAGTATGTCTAAACATAGGTAGGGAGAGAACACTGTACCTCTTAGCCACACCCTCGCTCCATAAAATCATTAACTTCCACCGAGCTTGCTAGCCCAGGCCTCTAACCTCGCCTATGTCGGAGGAAACTGATACAGGAGAATCACAAGCACTCAGGCAACTTAGTAAGACCTTGCCTCAAAATAAGCAGTAAGAAAGGGCTGAGCCATATTCAGCTCTGAGATGCAGCTCTAGTCGAGTATTCATGAGGCCTGGAGTTTAGTTCTGTCTCCAAACCACACACACAAATGTCCCAAAGTGGGAAAGAGAGGGATTTCTTGTTTTCTTTTTGGTTTTTTTTGAGACAGGGTTTTTCTCTTGTGTATTTTTGATGCCTGTCCTGGATATCACCTGGCTGGCCTCGAACTCACAGAGATCCACCTGATTCTGCCTCCTGAGTGCTGGGAGTAAAGGTGTGCACCACTACCACCCAGCAAGAAGGGATTTATTTTATATATATATATATATATATATATATATATATATATATATATATTTGCTTAACTTTATTTTATGTGCATTGCTGTGAAGGCGTCAGATTCTCTGAAACTGGAGTTACAGACAGCTGTGAGCTGCCGTGTGGGTGCTAAGAATTGATCCTGAGTCCTCTGGAAGAGCAGCCAGTGCTCTTAACCACTGAGCCTTCTCTCCAGCCCCAGAAAGGATTTCTTTTTTGTTGTTGTTTTGTCTTGTTTTTGAGGCAGGGTTTCTCTGTGTAGTTTTGGTGCCTGTCCTAGAGCTCGCTCTATAGACCAGGCTGGCCTCGAACTCACAGAGATCCACCTGGCCCTGCCTCCTGAGTGCTGGGATTAAAAGCGTGCTCCACCGCCGCCCAGCCAGAAGGGATTTCTAATTCAAGCAAAAGTGAAAGCAGTCATCCGTGACATAAGTAATTCTCAAGACTCTGTGATGTAGGGTACTCAGGCTGTAGAAGTCAGAGAATGTGAAAACATTAGATTTTATTAACTCAGCTAAGCAATAAAATGAGGATGGTTCATTTGTTCCGTTTTTAATAACTTCCTTTTATTGTTGTTATTTCTTGTTTTTATTTGTTTGAGACAGTGCTTACCCTTGCCCTGGCTGGTCTAGAACTCTTTATGTAGACCAGGCTGGCCTTGAATTCACCAAGATCTGCCTGCCTCTGTCTCTGAGTACTGGGGTCAGAGATGTGTGTGACCACCCCCAGCTCTTTTTTTATGGTTTTAAAATTTTAATATTTTGAAAAAAAAGTGTGACTAAAACACTGGAAAAACAAGAAAACTCCAAGTAAAGGCATATAATTTTAACATGTTTCTGTTCTTCAGTCTTCCGCTGCAAAGGGAAACATCCTGGCCTCTTTTTCCATATCCAGCTGGAATTCAATAAGGCCTCCTTGAAACCCACAAAGTGGTTGTTCCCCGGGGCTTCCCCGAGTCGCCTTAAAGACACACGAGATATAGAATCATGAATCTTTCCATCAGTCCTGTTTCGGCTACTGTTGCTGTGATGAAAGACCCTGACAAAAGTAACTTAAGAGGATTCCTTTCGGCTTCCAGGCGAGGCACAGTCCATCATGTGGGAAGTCAGGGCAGGAGCTTGAGGGCTCTGATCACATGGACTCCGTAATCAAGAACAGAGCCCTGAATGGGTGCACGCTGGCTCGCAGCTTGTTTTCCCTTTTCATTCAATCCCCAGCCCAGTCTATGAAAATGGTACTGTCTGTGGTCACGCTGGGTTTTCCCACTTCACAGTTATCCTAGTTAAGAAAATCCCCCACAGACCTACCTACAAGCCAACCTAATCTAAATAATGCCTCGATGATGACTTCCTTCCTTCCTTTCTTTCTTTCTTTCTCTCTCTCTCTCTCTCTCTCTCTCTCTCTCTCTCTCTCTCTCTTTCTCTCTTCTTCCTTCTCTCTCTCTCTCTGGTAATTCAAGACAGTGTTAAGGGGACAATTAAAACTCACCACCACCACTTTGGAAGCATGATGACACAGGCCTTTATTCCCAGGACCGGAGGCAGAGGCAGGTTTATCTCTGTGAATTCCAGGCCAGCCTGGTCTTTAGATCCCCATAAAATAACATCATCTATTCCTCTTCCAATACCCCAATACATCATGACATCTAGTTCAAAGCAGAGAACAGGGCAGACCTTGATATTTCTATACCCATGTTGTGATCTTCTCTGGGAATAGATGCTCCTGAGAGAGCATCATGATGCTCCTGAGAGCGGTCTGAGAATCCCTGAGAGTTCTGCCTGTTCAAAGCCATGAGGGACTCTACACTGTTCCAATTAGAAGCGATCCCCCCATGCCACAGCAACTTGTTCCTTTTGAGAAAAGTATATAACTAGAAAGTATAAATGGAATAAAAACATTTTTCTGGGACTTTGACATCTCTAACTTTGACATGTCTTGCCTCTTGGAATCCCTTTGTCATATGATAGTATATGAAATATTAGAATATTCATATTTTCCAGTCTCCTAACCCAGTGCCTTACACATTTATAAACATTAAAATAATCTTCCTCCATTTGTACTGAGATAGGATACAGTGGGTTATTCTTTGAAAGATATTTTGTGGATTTTTATAATATATCTTTTACTGTATGGTATTAAGAAAATAGAGTCAAGAATACAGTAGCCAAGAACTTAGAAATTCAGAACATAAATACATTCTCTACCATAAACTTTCTCCTCCCTTTAAAGTTTTTGTCTCTGCTGCAAGCAGCCTCTTTAACACTTTTGGGATCCCAGGTTGTGAATACGCCACCCAGCTCTGCCGAGAGGGAGTCCAACCTCGATGCTGCTTTTCACCTCCAGGATGCTCTGGGTTTCTTGGGCTGACTTAAGACTTCATACGCAGCCTGGATCTCCAGAAAGTGCCTCTGGGCCTCTTCTGTCTGGTGCCGGTTGTGGTCTGGGTGCCAGACCTTCACCAGGTCACGGTAACTCCGATGAATTTCTTCATTGGTTGCCCCTTCTGGAAGGCCCAAAACCTTAGTGGAAACAGAACTCACAAATTAGCATCTCTTAAGTGCTCTGAGCCCCTGGGTCTCTCCCGACTTCTTGCTCAACCAGGCTATTTGGTATCTAGAATGGCCCAGAGCCTCAGACAGAATTTCAGCCCTTTGGGCCAAGGGGAAATTCATTAGCAGAGCATGTCCCTAACTAGAGTAAGGTCCTGGGTTTGATCCACAGCAGTGAGAGAAAAACAAAACAACTCAAAAAAAATAAATAAATAAAAGCAGCCCCCCCACCAAAAAAAACCCATGGTGTGTCACGTAAGAGCTAGGATGCCTTTAACCACAAATGCATTTCTAGAATCACATCCTTGACAAGATCTCCTCCTCACAAGAGATATGAGCAAACATATGTCCACCAAAGACCTGAAAAGAGCCGGAGGTGGTGGCACATGCCTTTAATCCCAGCATGGGAGGCAGAGCCAGGCAGATCTCTGTGAGTTTGAGGCCAGCCTGGTCTACAGAGCAAGTTCCAGGACAGGCTCCAAAGCTACACAGAGAAATGCTGTCTCGGGAAAAAAAAAAAAAAAAAAAAAAGACTTAAACTAGAAGTGACCTAAATATTAACAATAGAGTAAATAAGTAAGCTGTGAGTGGGATATGATACAGCAATTAACACAGACTATTTCAAACTGCCCTGTTAGCTACATCTTGTAAACATGATGCTGGATGAAAAATGCCAGATCCATACTAGGTGATCCCATATGTTTACTGTTCAAGAATAGACAAAACTTGGGCAAAGAAAAAAAAAAAGGAAGAAAAATAAATAAACTCACCTAGCTGACACAGTGGCATGTGCTGTTAATACCCAGAACTTGGGAGGCAGAGACAAGTGGATCTCTGTGAGTTCGAGGCCAGCCTGGGCTACAGAGCAAGTTGCAGGACAGCCAGGACTGTTACACAGAGAAACCCTGTCTTGAAAAACCAAAATAATAATAATAATAATAATAATAATAATAATAATAATAAATTTTATAATAATAATAATATCCAGCACTTGGGAGGCAGAGGCAGAAGGATCATAAGTTGGAGGACAGCCTGGTTTACATTTTGGGTTCCAGGTCAAAGGCTAAATAGTGAGAGTGTGTCTCAAAAACAAACAAACAAACAAATGACCTGAGTTGGATCTCTGGAAGATACTTGGTGGGAAAGAGAGACTCCAGTCCTGCCAGCTGTCCTCTGACCCCTACATTCACGTTGTGACACATGGACACATACACAATAATACATTTTTTAGCAGGACTCAGGATGTGGCTCAGTGTTACAGTACTCATGTAGCATACCCAGGGGTTCTGGATCTAATCTCCTACGTCACGGAAACCAAACCCCTAATCCACAGTAATAGAAGGCAGAAAGGAGGTTACCTCCAAGGCAAGAGTATAGGATGGGAAGGGCTAGGAAGGGGTCTTCCTGGAGCTGGTAGTGTTCCATCCCCTAACCTGAGGGGCATGCACATTTTATATGTTCAACTTCAATAAAAAGTATTATTCAGCCAGGCGGTTGTGACACACGCCTTTAATCCCAGCACTTGGGCGACAGAGGTAGGCGGCTCTCTGAGTTCCAGGACAGCCTGGTCTACAAAGAAACTGTCTCTAAAAAGAAAAAAAAAAAAAAAAAGTACTGGAGGGATGGTTCAGAGGCACCGGCTGCTCTTAAGAGGTCCTGAGTTCAATTCCCAGCAACCACAGGGTGGCTCACAACCATCTGTGATGAGATCTGGCGCCCTCTTCTGGCATGCAGCCATATATGCAGGCAGAAGACTGTATACATAATAAATAAATCTTTCTTAAAAGTCCCTGTTATTCATATGTATTTCTCATCAGTAATGTACCTTCAAGCAGTAGTACACACAGAAGCCCAAAGAAGCCAGGGTACCCTTTCAGGGCTCAGCCAGCAGACCTCAGAACACATCCCCATTCCGGGGGACTTACCGGAAAAGAAAGACTTACCTGGTAAGCCAGCTGACGTTTCTCCTCCTGAAAACTGTCAACAAATTCATAGAGCCTTTCCCACTCCTGGAACTGTTTGCTGTTGAAGCCAGGATCCCCAACCAGCAGCCACCAGATCCGGCAAGGCAGGAGGAAGACAGACTCCGTGAGGCGGCCAAGAAGCGGGAAAATGCTGATCCAACTCAAGAGGGAACCAAGGGTTTCTGCCACGTAGCTGAGGGTGGCAGCTGTGTTGCCCAGGACACTGTAAGCCAGTGGGCCTGTGAAGGCGAGGTAAGCCAAGCCCAGACGGTAGAGCCGCACGCTAATGGTCTCCGGCTCCGCGGAAGCTTTGTATCGGCGATGCTTCTGGGCTGTGACGCTGGCGGCCAAACTGATGGGCAGGATGGCTATGGGGCGCCCATAGAACACAGGGGAAGTGAGGACAGCCGCTCCTAACGTGTTCTTAAAGTCTGACGTCTCGTTGCCAACAGCAGCCACTAGCAGGACTCCCAAGCTAACTGCCAGTGGAAGGCCCACAATGTAGAAGTGGGCCATGGCAGAAAGGCTGACCAGAGCCACGAGACCAAAATAGATACCCACTATCATCTGGGCAACAAAGCGAAGGAGACTCAGAGGTGGCCTCCCCTCCCCTGGGCTCTGTTTCCGACCCTGGGCTCTGTTGGCTTGAGCGACAAAGCTTGGGAGTTTCCAGAACTCCCAGAGCCAGCCCAACCCACCACCTCCCAGGGTAAGCATCCAGAGCAGGGCATGGCTGTCCCTTCCCAGATACAGGTGGTGGAGTCCAACAGGACCCCCGAAAGCCCAAAGGGTATAGGTCACCAGGAGCCCTTTTGCCATCCTCTATGGCAAGAGTCTCAGAACAAATCCAGTGGCATTGATCAGAATGCAGAAATCTCGAGATCCTCTGTGAGAATCACCATAGTCCCGAGAGTTTCCTTAGACCCTAAGAGATGGAGTGAGGAAAAAGCAGACTCGTCAGACTACATCCAAACCCCAACACAGTAGACCACTTCTCCGTAATACAAGTCAAGTCCGCTCCTACCTGAGGGGCTCTTGGGTGTTAGCTGTCTCTTGTGTTAGCACCCCAGACCTGATACAGTGGCTCAAAACTTAGGGGAGGAGAGAGCTTCGTTTAAATTTTTTCATTATTTATTTATTTTTGAGACACAGTCTGATGTAGCCAAGCTGGCCTTATGCGGCCATATCTGAGGGTGCCCTTGAGCCCCTGCTCTTCCTGCCCCCATCTCCCCAAGCAGTGGGCTCATAGCATCTGCCATCATGCTCAGGGATGAGAATGTTTTAAATGTTTTCAGTTGAGATACTGAGAACTAGGTGCCTGAACCAAAACAAACAAACAAACAAATTAGAAGCTTGGGACTGGAAAGATGGCCCAGGAGTTACTGCTCTTCCAAAGGACCCGGGGTTCAGTTCCCGGCACCCACATGGCAGTTCATAGATGCCTTCTTCGGGTCTCCGAGGGCACCAAGCACTATGCAGTGCACACACATAGATACAAGTAATAACACTCATACACATGGAGTAAATTTTAAAAAGCAGCAGCAGCAGCTTACATTTCAGACCTCCCCTTAATGGTTCAGGGGGAGGGGGAGGAGTAACAGAATACTTTTTAAAAATTTCAAACCCTCCTGAAAGCCAGTGCCTTCTCTAAACGCCCACCCCTTTAACTCCCTGTGTGTGGGGCCCAAGGTTTGAGCCTCTCTCCAGCCTTCCCATCTCCCCAGGCCATGAAAATTTCCCACAAGTCAAACTTGAAAGGGATCCTGAATTCTTTCCACTTAAACATTCTGGAAAGCATTTTGACCTAGACCTTAGCACCCCACAGCTCAACCATCCTGTTCCCAAACAAGACTGAAGAGCCTCTGCAAAGAGGCTTGCAAAAATCCTCAGAATATCAAACCCAGTGCCCAAGAGTGCCTGCCAACGTGCCCTAGCTGCTTCAAGGGAACTCACCCTCAGGCAGTCCCGGTAGGCAGCAGTGCCTGGCTGCTCAGGCCGCTTCAGACTAGTTATTTCCTTTGACCATAGAATCAAAATGGCCCTTCTCCTCTCTTTCTCTCTCTGCTCCCACTGCCACGCAAGTGGACTTTGTCTCCCCGTGCTGCTGACTGTGTGTCAGGCCACCTCCGCCAGGCCCCTCCCCGAAGCCCTCGTCAGCCCCTTCGGAGCCACCTTCCGGTCCCACCTTCCTCTACCCGCCCTCTGGGATAACTCTGTAGGAAGCTTTCCCCAGGCTCGCCCACTTTTCTAGTATAGGGCCTGGAACCGCGCCCCACTCCCGGCGGAGCGCACCTCTTGCAGAACGCCACTACAACCGCCAGGTGGCGCTGCCGCTTATGGAAGAAAGGTTTCTCCCCGCCCCCCCCCCCCCCCCCAAAAAAAGTCCCTGGTCACTTTTTCACAAGGTTGGGACACCCCAGGCCAAAGCTGTCCCGACTATGCGGCTACCTGAGGGAGAAAAATTTTATTCCAATCAATAAAATTAAATTCTTGATTACCTCTTCTTCCTGTCACAAATGGGAGGCGACCCCTCTCCTACTTCGGGCTGCATGCTTCTCTCCACGCTCCAAGCAAGAGCTTCAAGATGGCCATTATAGTATCACGTCTTCTTCTTCTTCTCCTTCTTCTTCTTCTTCTTCTTCTTCTTCTTCTTCTTCTTCTTCTTCTTTTTCTTCTTCTTTTTTAAAGATTTATGTATTCATTATGTATACAGTGATCTGCCTGCATGTATGCCTGCAGGCCAGAAGAAGGCATCAGATCTCATTATAGATGGTTGTGAGCCACCATGTGGGTGCTGGGAATTGAACTCAGGACCTCTGAGCCATCTCTCCAGCCCCTCACTTCTAATTTCTTAAGGGAAAGACATCCACCCGTAGGCAAAAGGGAGCGCCCATCAACACCCTCTATTTTGCCTCACTGTGGGACTCCACACCCAAACGTGAGCCTGACCCTACAGAGCACCAGATCTAGAGAGCCTCGAAACTGTTCTGACCCTACAGCCTGAAGCAAAGGGAAAACACACTAGCTAGCAAGGGACACAAGAGCGCGGCTTCGGTAGAGTAAGACCGCATTGGGACTCTCGGGGAGAGGAACCCGCCTACTTGCTTCGCGCGGCTGGAATGGAGCATACAAAATGCCTTCAATATTCCAGGCTCCAATCCTTGGTGCGGTTCAGTGACCTTGGCCAAGTCACACCCTCTCCTGAGTTTCAGCTTTTCTTCTTTCTTCTTTTTCTTTTTCTTTTTCTTTTTCTTCTTCTTCTTCTTCTTCTCCTTCTCCTTCTCCTTCTTCTTCTTTACAAAGAAGCTTGGATCTACAAGATCTTCCGGTCTTGACTAGAGGCAGGGATGGAGCCAGTGGGCCTGACTTAGGGTCACATGCCAACAGGAGGCAGAATGTTCTAGCTCCCCCCAACACCCGCTACCCCTAGTAGTAGGGTGAGAAGGCAGCTCGAGGTAGGCCCCTTTTTGGGCCGAGGAGGGGCAGCGAACGTGGCTGGGGACGGGGGTGGCGTTGGGGAGACAGGGCCACTGAATAATGAATGAGACTTAATTGGGCCCGCACTGCGCGGCGGGCGCGCTAAGCTGGGCAAACACTCGGGCAGCCGCCGCCGCCGCCGCTGGACAAACAAACTCGCTCAGGGTGCCGGGAGCCCCGGTGCGGACCGCCCGCCGCGGCGGGAGAGGGAGGGGACCGGCAGGCAGCCAGGCCTCCCGGGAGCAGCAGGAACCCAGAAGTGCCCGGGACCGAGGGAGGGAGGGAGGGAGGGAGGGATGGAGGGATGGAGGCGCGGGGCCCAGCCCTGGAAGGAAGGACCAGGAAGGGAAACCAAGCAGATTTTGCGGTGGAGCCTGGGACCCGAGGGCAATGGAAGCGCGAGGAAAAGATGGAGAAGAGAGTGGAGGGTGGAGGAGAGAGAGAAATGAGCGAGGAAAAGGCGCGTGGGGTGGGGGTGTCGGTGGAGGGGCGAGAGAAGAGCTGTCACTGCGAGGAAAGGGCAGAGCGATGGAGAAACGAGAGAAGGGAGGCACAGGGGGCCTAGGGAAGAGGAATTGGAGAAGAGTCAAGGAGAGGGATGAGGTGACCGGAATGAGAACAAGGGGGTGACGGGGTGGGCGCCAGGCGCCCCTGCCAGCGCCTCACCCCGCTGCGTTCCCGCCCCGAGCGCTCTCTCCAGCCGCCCGCACTCACTTTGTCACAATTACGGGGCCGTCACTCGGCCGGGATTGTTTTCCCCAAATTGTTGTTCTATAAACTGGCGCCGGGTAGGGGTGGGGGTGGGAATCTGACAAGCTGAAGCGGGAGGGGAGAGTGAGCAGCTGTCGAGGGCATGGTAACATGCTTGGCCTTGGTTACTACAGAAACCCAATGAGGAAATTGATTGCCACCCCCAACCTTCATCACTGAGTCCGCTTTCCACCGTCCTGGCCCGCCCCCTCGAACTCAGCTGCCTCGGTTTCCCCACCCGAACGTGGCAAGGGCTGGAGGCCGAGGCGATCCACCAGGTGCGGCCAAGAGTTTCTTAACCTTTCGCCGGTTCTTTCGTGCCAGGGCGCCCTCGAGTGCCTGCTCACCTCACAGTGTCTGCCACGCTCATCCCTAAGTGTGCCCACGTCCACTCGCCCGCCCCCCCCCCCGCGCCCCTCGCTACCCTGGACCACCTTGCTGCCCCTCGATTCTGCAAACATCTGTTGCGCCCACTGAGCGAAAACTGCGCGAGCTTCCCAGCTACCCGCCCCCCCCCCTCCCCGCCGTGCGCCCCCAGCACCCGCCACCCGCCTCTTCCCCGCCAGCCCAGCTTGTCGGCTCGGTGACAGCCGCCGCCGAAGCCCGGGCCCCGCGGGAGCGGCCGAAGAGGAGACGCTGCATGGCTGGCTCCGACACCGGCCTCCCTCGCGGCTCCAGGGGCAACGGAGGATGGCAGCCGCTGAAGCGAGACGGGAGTCGGCCGCTGGAGTTGGCAGGGCCAGACGAGGGAGGGGAGAGGCCCTGGGAGGGCTCCTCGCCCGTTCTTTTAAAGCCTGTCTTTCTCATCCGGCTACCCTCCGGCCTGCCTGGACCCGGACCCTTCCCGCTGAGCGCTCCTGGGATTCAGTAGGTTCCCCGATACCCACCGTCCCCCCCCCCCCCCCCCCCAGTCCGGGTGATTTACACGCGGGCTCCGCTCAGCGGCCGCTTCCCAATCAGGAATATCGACCCCGGGCGGGGCCCTCGGGCCGCATCGATCCCTCTAAGGCTCGGGATTTAAAAATGTCAAATTTGCCTTTTCCAGGCGGGCGGAGGGGGCGGGGGCCAGGAGGAGGGCCGTTTGCAAGGGGGGTGGACAGCAAGGCATCGACCAGGCGCCTGTGCCCGGAATGAGAAGCGAAGGCGGCCGTGCCCTGGCATGGCCTGGTCATTCTTGTGTTCTCAGTTGTGACAAGGGAGCTCTACCCTACGGCTTTGATCCTCACGGCACTACCCTATTGTACCGGGTTATTCCCAGAGGCAGGAGCCCAAAGAGGAATAAGATCACCCCAAACCTGGGGAGACAGATTCGGAAGAGATCATAGGGCAAAGAGACAAAACTCTAGAGGCCCCAAGAACAATCCAGCCCTGGAAAGACCAAGGCAAATGGAACCTGCCTTCAAGGTGCCCTGTGTAAAGCAATGTTCCAGAGACCCAGAATCCCCTGCTCTGTAGATCGAGGAGATTCAGCCCTGGAGAGGCCAGGCTCAACTTCATGATGGTTTGAGGATGGAGTGGAAGGGTAGAGGAGACAAAGCCAGGTAAAAAGAGATGATTGTAGTGTGATTAGTATTCTCTTCCCAAGGTCTGAACTAGTAACTAACTAGGCTCAAGAGTACAAACACTGGGGTCTCCAGCAACTACTGTGGATTCTCTTGGAGAGTCAAAGATCTGGGTTTTCTCGCCCAGCACATCACACAGGAGTGTTCCTCTCAGATCACTACCAGCTAGGGGAGACCAACTGGGTTGGAAACTACATCTTATACTGGAGACTGTATATGCTCTATTCATAGGGCTGTAGGTTAGATAGAACCCTGGCAGTGATCCCTTCTCTAAGACGCAGCAATTAAGTTTCCACACTTTGGGGAGGGGAGAGTGTCCACTGCTTTCGACGCTTGCTCTGAGAAGGTGCTAGAAGGGATCAGTTGTCACAGCACTCTCACAGTTAACATGTCACACACCCTCAGGAGCACACCTCAGCTGTCATCCTGTGCGCTGCCATTTCCCCCAGAACTGCAGACAGAACTGACAGCGGGCTGAAGGGGGGGCACACGCAGGCAGGGAGGGGTGTGGTGGCTCATCCTCCGACATGTGAAGCCCACACCTCCACTGATGAAATCAGGGGGACACATGCCTGGCACTGGCACTCATAGTACTGGCGCCGATGCACCATCTACTCTATCGATCACTGCCACGCACACACCTTTGTCTGAGTGAGCAATCACGCACAATCCTTCTGAGGTCAGGCACCCAAACCACCTAGTTTTAAAGCCTATCTACATCCTTTCTTGGTATTTGACCTTAAATCGCCCGATCCAAGGGCAGAGTTTGTCTCCATCTCCTATTCCCTTCTCTAATTCTTTAATTAAGGAGATGGCCAACAACCAGGAGGCCAAGTTCAAGGTGATCAAGGCCAGGGTCGGAGTGAAAAGCCAGGAATAGAGGGAGCGACGGGACTGTTAAACGCTCCCTTGCTCCCCGCGTCTGCCACTGGCCTCTTTCCCAGCACGTCCACTCGCCGCCCACCCGGCCCCTGTCCGCCTGTCAGTAGAGTAATGAATGCGCGCTCGGGGCCCTGGGCCCCCCCTGAGTCGTTCATCACTGCCAGAACCGCCCACCTCTGCCTCCCGCCCAGAGGGCTCGGCGGCCCGGGCGTCAAGGGCCCTTCTCCACCCCCCACCCAACCCGGGACCACTAATTGTCAGATTGAGATGTTGATTTGGCAGCTGGGAGCCAGCGCCAAAGAATCCGCAGTAAAACCTGGACTCCTTGAACTTCCTCTTGGCACCACTTGGGTTCGCCCGTATTTGGAGCATATCTTGATTTGATAGGGATGTTTTTAACTCAGAAGAGCGGGGATAAGAAACGCAGTGTCATTCTAGTCCGATAGGGGGCGCCGTAGGCTAGAGGCCTGGCATTTCCCCCGAAAGGGGTGGCCTGGGGTTTAGTTCCATTTGCTGGGGGAATGGAGACCCTAAAGGCTTAGTCCTCCAGTCTCCCAGCAGGGGACAACCCAGGACTTTGATCTGCCTCTCTCTGGCAACTAGTTAGTCTCCGCTTCCCCTCAGGAAGGCCTCGGGCCACGGGTACCAAGTTCCCCTTAGGGGATACCCAAATTCCTTCCACTTCTTCTGTTAGTGCCGGGGAGGACCGTTCACTCCCCAGCAGGAGCCGCACCTGCAGGAGTCTGCTCCGCCCCGCCCCGGGTGCCTAGGTTGCAGTCCCGGCCCCGCCCTCTCCCGGGCCGCGGAGCTCCCGGGCGGCCGGCTGAGTGACGGGCAGCGGGTGATTATGCGGAAGGGGGAGCGGGGTGCGCCGCGGGCGGCAGCGCTGACCCTTCACATTTCCGATCCGCCGGGACCCTCATCCATCCGAAGCTGCTCTTTGTCTGGCCGCCTAATTGCTGGCGGACAGGATGGATGGCGGGACCGACAGCCGCGGAATCCCTAATAAAGGCCGCGGCCGCGGGGGAGGGAGCGCAGCAAGGAGGGGGAGCGAGACGGAAAGGATGGAAGATGGCAGGAAGCACTGGGCTGCCGCCGCGGGCTCTCAGGCGTTGCCGGCTGAGCTCACTGAAGCCATGGTTGGCCCTGGGTGGAGGAAGGCGAGAAGTGTGGGGTCGGCTATTGTCCGAGGGCGTTGGGTATGGAGCTGGTTAAGTCTGCCGCTTGTCAAAAAAAGAAAAAACAAAACAAAACAAAACAAACAAAAAACCTAGGGGCCCCGGACAGAAGGAGTATCCTAGGGCCTACTTCACTTAGCTGAGCCCTGGAGACTTGGAGCTTGGCACTTCCTCCTGGGCTGTCAGCTCTCAGCAGCCGGCATCCCTCCGTCAGCCCTCTGCACCCCATCCACCTCCTTTAACCTGTCGGTCTCCCGGCGAGGGATTCAATATCCCAGCGGAGAAATGAGGGGTATGACAGCTGTCTGTGCAGCCAATTGCCACATTTCATTAATCAGACACTGGAGAGGGCCAGAGGTGGTGACAGGGCCAAGGGGTGGGGGTGCCAGCTCAACGGGAGGAGGAAAGGGTGCGAAGCCTCGTCTGGATAGATGTTCTGGGCTGCGGAAGGAAGAAAATCAGCACTCTAATAAACATTTTGGAAGCACTCTACTGAACTCGCTGGGGAACCAGCAGGTCTTTGAACAAGGCTGTATGGGGCTCTAGGCCAGGGGGACTGACCCGCTGATGAGTGGAACCCCTGGCCCGGCTGCTGCAGGGGTCCTCTGAGTCTTCGGTGTAGGCACCTAATCTCCAAAAGAAGGCAAACTGTGTGTGCAGGCCAAGCCAACAGCTTCCCCCCTTGGTCACAGAGGAACTTTCGGTTTTCCCTTTGGCTCAGGAAGCAAAACTCCCCTAGCTTACTTCCTTTTCATCCCCTCCTTTTTCTGGCCCCCTTCTCTCTCTGAACCGTTCTCTGTAACTAACTTTGGCCTTCTGTTAGCCAATATTTGAAGCTTGATGGTGTCAGAGTTGACAGCCAGAGCAGAGGTTGGGAACATGTGACGTGAAGACCACCCTGTTGGAGTCAACATGTAGGTTCCTGGGTCCCTGTAAAAATCTTGCTGCCTACTGCTGTCCAGCTTCTCTGGCCTTTGCATTCCCTCTGGTGCCGTTGTCCCTTTTCCAAGCACTGGGAAGGAAGCTGAGACATCAAAACTCCCGTTGTAAGAACAGCCCTCTCCCATTCTAGGAATAACTCCCTACAGGGTGGTAACTGGACAACCTCCCCCCACTTCTGGACCCCAGTTTCCTCATCTTTTACAGATAGGGATAATGCACCCATTTCTTAGGGATGCCAAAAGGATACACTGAGAACTCACATGTTAAAAACCCTCAAATTAAACAAGCACTTACTCCTGTTCTCTCCAGCCCCATGCAACGCCCTGTGCTCTAAGGTGAACAGAGTTCTCTCCTTTTTAGACAAGGGGTCTAGTGCCAGACAACCCAAGCTGCATCTGGCTTGTGTGTCCTCCAAAGTGGAAAGGAAAGCCAAAGCCTGGAAGGTTAGGGAGAATATCACCGGCCCTGAAGAGGAAGGGAATGGGGTTCTCAGATTTTGGTACACCAGCCGGGAAGTCAGAGTCTCTCTCTCTCTCAATAGATGAGGAAACCTGAGGATTGTAAAGTGAAGGAAGCCACACTGCCAGGCGTCTTCCCACCCTCTCTATTTCTGACCTCCTCACCCCTTTTCTTCCCTAGAGGGCGTCCGGGTCAGTGACAATAAGTATGAGAGAAAGAACAAAAAGAAAGAATCTTCAAGGAGCCAGGACCTTTCCGCTAGACTTCATAAAAATTTAACATGAAAACTTCTGCAGAGTAGAAGGCACATAACACATGCAAATCATATGCTAATCACATGCTAATCTAAAGTCTGGCCCTTGGCTCTCTGACACACACCTGGCTATAGCCTTGGGGGAAATTCTGGGGAAACCCCTGGGCTCTCGGAAAGGCAGGATTCCCCTTAGGGTCTTGTTATGGAATTTAGGTTCGTTTTAGGAGTTACGTGTGTGATTTGGGATTAGGGACAGCGGAAGTGCAGAGTCATTGGCAGAGGTAGTGCAGGATTCCGAGGGAGCTATGCTTTGATTAGGAGACTGCTGAAGTCTTCCGCTCCTCACCTTCTTCCCATCACCCCTGCACCAGGCTTTGGTTGTATTGCTGCACCCCTGGCTGCCTACCCCCCATTCTTAGGCTCACCACTTCACTGGGACTTCCCAGTTCAATCACCAGAGAGGCTCTAGGTACAATGCCCCTGACCTCTTTCCAGTCCTGAGCTTTCTCTCATATACCTTTTTTTTTTTTTTTTTTTTTTTTTGCCCCAGGAAGACCTACTGGTCTTAGCCCTAACTAGATCCCCCCTTGGACTAATGTGACAGCTGCAGGGGAAGCTATGAGAACCTGGTGAGCTGGCAGCTTCATTCCAGAGCGTGGGGAAAGAGCAACAGAACTTGAATAAATTCATAGAGCTGGCCCCTTGGCTCCCTGTGAGCCAAGCCTGCTCCCCCCCACAACACCCCACACACACACCAAACACAACCGCTGCCTCCTGAAGCCCTGCCTGGTCACTGCTGCTCACAGCTTGGGCTGAGGATGGGCGCAGATGAGGCTCCAGTGAAGAAGCCTGGCATCTGAAAGGGGCTAAGGTGAGGGGGTCAAAAGGGGAGTGATGTGAACTAGGATTGGTGAGGTGGGTGAAGAGCTGGCCAGAGAGGGCCTCGGCTGAGTGGAGACAGAAGAGGGTGCGGAGGAAAGACAGATGAGGGGTGTAGGGACTTGGGGTGGATGAGGCCTGAGGCTCTGCAGGGGAGGCTGGTGTGAACGGAGACCTGCTTTCTCTGATCCATCCATCATGCAGCCTGGGGGAGCAGATCAGGAATTAGACATGCACAGGGCCGACACGGCCCTCAGCCCCCCCCCCCCCCCAGGAAGACAAATGGTGACAAAGACCTTGAATAAAATTTGTATTTATGGTTGGAGGAGGAGCCCTTCCCCCCACTGACTGCCAATCCTTTCTCTGCCAATCCTTTCAGGCAGGTCGGGACCTCACACCCCACCCCCAGCAAAGGCCCAGGCTAGCTCCAGCCACTTCTTTCTCACCACCATTGCAAAAGGTGTTGCAGGGGGTCCAGGGAAGGAGTACAGCGAAGGAGAGATGAAGAATCACCTTCTAGACAACTGTACCCTGCTGTACCTTGTGCCCTCTGCTTTACACAATGTAGTCCACACACCACGCTCTTGGTTTTCACCCTACTTTCCAAGAGGCCTCTCTTGCTGTCTACTATTAGGTCTCCAAACACCCCTAGATCCTTCATTCCCAAACCCCACTCTGCCAGCCTCTGACCTTCTATTCCCTGAGAAGATACAGCTGCTGGCTTTCCCTCTGCACTCTGATGAAAGCCAATGTTCCTTCTTGGCCACTCTGAAAACAGACATTGTCACCGTTATAGGCGGTATAGACTGGCGGCTAATACCTATTCCAAATTTGAATTGCATAATCAACCAAACATCCATTATCGGGAGCTAATTTCTCCAGATTTTCTCTAATAATAAACAACTGGGGAGGGAGGCTGATGAAAGCTGGTATCAGGGCAAGATTCGGGTGGTGCCAGTCTGGACAGGGCAAGTAAGATGGCTCTTTCTCACTAGGAGATCCCAAGGGCTTCAGTCCTGAGACAGAACTGGCTTCTGTGGGTCTCAGATTTTAGGACTAAGACAGAGAGACATTCGAATTCCCTCTTCAAACAGCCTCACACATGTGTACACAAAGACAGCCCACAATTCACAGCCCTACTCACCCAGGGACAGCAAGGCCAGGGTCTTAGGGCCACCCCACCACACAGACACAGTATCCAGCACTGTCACAACACACAGACCCACAGCCGACCACTCAGCTTGCAGAAACTGCCCCGCCCCCGCGTCTTCCTCACAGTTGATATGTCACATTGGAGTCCGAACACGGACCTGGGTGTCTCTCTGCAGCGCGCCATTTACATTTCTCTCTAGATCTGTCAACCTGTCTAGGTTCCCTTCTCTTTCTCTCTGTCTCTGTCTCTCCCTCTCCCGCTCTGGGGCTGTCAGTCAGTTTCTTTTAGAAGCTTTGTCTCTTCGTGTCTCTTTCTGTCTCTGATTTCTCCGATGTCCGTTTCCTGCTTCTCTCTCTCTCTCTCTCTCTCTCCCTCTCCCTCTCCCTCTCCCTCTCCTTCTCCTTCTCCTTCTCCTTCTCCTATTCCTCTTCCTTCTGCTGCTGCTGCTATGCGACCTCCTAATCTTAGAGGCCAGGATCGGTGCGGCCGGAGAGTTGTCTTTTCCCATTATTCTGGTCAACAAGTAACGGTTGAACCCTTTGCCATATTCGGTATTTGGTTGGGGGCACCGAGGGACGTGTGGTGGCTAATCGCATTTTATTTCTGTTTTCTGTTTTGTTATATGTGAGCCCCCGACCCCACCCCGCGCCCCTTTAGCTCCGCAGTCCCCTCTGAGGTCTTCTCTGTGTGTGTTGTGGCCTGATCCCTGTTTACCCCATCTCTGAGTCCATCTTCCTCTAAGCTCCGAGAATGCCAAACTCCAGGTACAGGGTGGAAAGTGAGGATACGGTGGGGGCTGAGAATCGCTGCAAAGCCCCGGGAGCAGGCAGGGAACCTGGAGGCTGGGGGGCTCGGCGGGGAGGTGGGGGAGGTGGCGCGGCCTGCCCCGCCCCCGCGTTTCCCGCTCTGGGCGCCAGGGGTCGCTCCGCCTGCGGCCGCTTATAGTGGCTCCCGCCGCGCGGCGACTCACACCACCCGCACTGCTGCCGGGGAGGAAGGTTAGGGACGCAGAGAGGGAGAGCGCTTGCGGGAGAGGGACGCCTGGCTGGGGCTCTGACGAGGGCTGAGGCCGGGGCTGCTGAAGGAGGCAGGTTGTGCTTTCCAAGAGCTAAAGTGCAAAATCGACGAGGTCGCGTCCCGTGAGAACCCCCCCCGCAGCTCACAGCCTGGGACGTCGGGAGAGCGGGGAGAGGTCGCCCGGTCTAGCCGGGAGAAATCAGCGAGGGGCGCCCGGGACCCAGACACCGCCACCCGCGAGAAAGCAACTGTCTGGAGAGCAAGCATCCTAGCCCTGTGGGAAACCAGCCGTCCAAGAAGCTGTGGCTCTCAGGCGCCCTGGATCGTTAGAACTGCACCCGAGGGTACTATCAGACACCCGGTTCTGAACCCTCAAGGGCTGTCCTTGGCCCAACCCACGGGGGAGACACCTCCACTCTGACCGGCGGTTTGGGGAACTGCTCCACTGTGACAGGAGGCATCCGCCGGGGCAAGGTGGTCGGGCACAGCCGTCGGGAGATCGGCACCGGGGCCCGAGCCCGCGGAGAGCCCCGGGCCTCCGCCGCCATTGCGCCCAAAAGTGAGGAGGATTTGCTGGCCCTGGCCGCGTCACGGCTGAGCCGCCGCAAGCGGGTGGCGGGCGCGGCCGTCGGGGTGGCCATGGTGCTGCTGCTGCTGGTAGCCATCCCGCTACTGGTGCACAGCTCTCGCGGACCAACACACTATGAGATGCTGGGTCGATGTCGCATGGTGTGCGACCCCCACGCGCCCCGAGGCCAAGGCCCCGACGGCGCTCCCGCCTCGGTGCCTCCCTTCCCTCCAGGTGCCAAAGGAGAGGTGGGTCGCCGAGGGAAGGCAGGCCTGCGGGGACCCCCAGGACCTCCAGGTCCCAGAGGGCCCCCTGGAGAGCCAGGCAGGCCAGGTCCCCCAGGTCCTCCTGGCCCAGGCCCTGGAGGGGCAGCGCCCCCTGCAGGCTATATACCCCGAATTGCTTTCTACGCGGGTCTTCGGCGGCCTCACGAGGGTTATGAAGTGTTGCGCTTTGACGACGTGGTGACCAACGTGGGCAACGCTTACGAGGCAGCCAGCGGCAAGTTCACATGTCCCATGCCAGGCGTCTACTTCTTCGCTTACCATGTGCTCATGCGCGGTGGCGACGGCACCAGCATGTGGGCCGATTTGATGAAGAATGGACAGGTGAGATTACCCCTCTACTCAGCCCCAGATCTTCCTAGTGTCTTCCTAAAATTCCCTGCACCCAGTCGCAACCCAGCTCCTCCCCTGAAACACTATCAAGTATCCAAGAATGCTAGGCCACCAAAAATTGGTCACTTAAATTTAATCCAAGAGGAGGAATGGGGGGCTTGGAAAAGAAAGTCAGCTGTCCAAAGTCTCATGGAGCATTAGAGTGATGTCAGAGCTGGAACTCAGGACTCAGAGCATGTCTCTGCATCAACTCCCCAGCCTCCAACCTTAGCCTGCCACATCATGTCTTTGGTGCTTTACTTACCCGTCAGTCCCTTCTCTCTGCCGGTCTTGAGCTGCCCGCTGTCTTTACTGGGCCCGTCTTCTCAGTCAGTGGGTTTCCCAGCCCTGGCATGGAACAAGCTATTAGGGAATCTGGTTTCAAGGAATTGGAATGGAATCTTGTTTTGGGTAGTGGCCATCTTCCCCCAGGTGGAGTCATTCAGCTTGGATTTACAAAGAAAAGGCGAAAAAAGGGAAGAAAGCGCTATTTTGTCCATTTGCTGGGTAGCGGTCCCATTTGTTCATCCCCTGAGCCTGGGGCCAAACCTAGACCAAGTCTTGCCCTCAGCTAACACTGACTGTAGGCAGATGTGGAAACCCGGCTCAGGGGCCACACAGGTAGAAGGCTGAATCAGTTGAATTTTGGTTTGGAAAAGCTAGGAGGCAGTGGACAGGAAGAGAGGAGGCCTGGTCTACAGGCTCTACAACCTCCCTGGAAATTGCTCAGATGCCTCTATGGTCTGCTTCAGGGGCTAGTCAAAATCATTGCCACCTAGGTTCAAGGGACTAGCTCCCCAAAAGACTGCGACATTTGAACTAGCAAGATGCCATAGGCTGGGGTGGAGGGAGCTGCCTATACTGTGCAGGAAGAGGAAGGTTTAGACCAAGCAGTGACCTCTGAATGTTCCACGGAGGGGGTGGGGCCCTGGTGCATCAGGTCTACTCCTCGGGGCTCCCTAAGCCTTGAGCCCTGCTCTATAGCTGGAAAGCTCCTGGATTCCAAGAGGACATCACCCCTAGCCAACCTTCCGCTTCATCTTTGGGGTCTGTCCCTAGCAAGTCCCTCCTTCCATAGCCTGAGGAAAGGGAGCCATTAGGCTCTGAGCATCTTCCTGGGGTTGATAGTGAATGGCCACATGATCCTGTGCACCTGTGACTGGGGAATGCCAAACTTTAAGGAAAGCTTGGTGTCTTTCTTCTTGTGGCTCTGAGTAGGTAGATTTGGTCTGTGCCAGGAATCCGGGAGGAGGCTGGGGTGTGTTGGTTTTGGAGGGGGTGGGGTGGTACAGCTTCCACTCTGTATTCCACGGAGCCGACACTGCGGCCCTGGGAATGGTAAATAATGATTAGAATAATGATGAATAATTAATGATTTAATAACCGGTCCCGGTGGGATGGAAACTGAGGGAAGGGGCCGGCGGTGTGACTGCTGCAGACCAGAGAGCCCGACCAGAGGCATCCCTCCACACGGTGGGGGACCGGCTGAACACTCCCCAGGGAAATTGGGGCCCAGGAAGCCAGAGAGAAACAGTTCACTTTCCTACCCGTGTGACACAGGTGTGACACAGGGGTAGATACACGTATTCCCCAGTCCCACAGAAAAGCTAGTTTAGGAATTCCAATTGAGCATGGCCTCCTAGAAGAATCCTAAAAGCTATTTTTATTTTTTAGCATGAGAATAGCAATTCTACCTAACATTTTCTGTATACAGAATATGGTTCTGAACTCACTCCAGGAGCACTCACTCATTTAATCCTAACCACGTCATGGGGTAGGTTCCATTATTATTACCCACATTGCTCTAACAGAGGCCCAGAGAAGGTACATGTGTGCCCAAGTCATGTCTGAGAAGCCCTGCAGTCTCCGAGCTTAGTGATCCTCAGCCTTCCAAACGCTGCCGCCCTTTAATACAGTTCCTCATGTTGAGGTGACCCCAAGCATAAAATAATTTTGTTGCTACTTCATAACTAATTTTGCTACTGTTGTGAATTGTAATGTAAATATCTAATACACAACTCCTGTGAAAGAGTCATTTGACGCCCATAGGTTGAGAAACGCTTGTTTGGTCCCCGGCTTGGTCCAGCACCCGCTGGACTCAACCCCCCAGTTAACTGAGCTCTGCACAGGGCATAAGGATGTGGGTCTGGTTTTTTTCCCCCATCTTCTCACCAGGTCCGGGCCAGCGCCATTGCTCAGGATGCGGATCAGAACTACGACTACGCCAGCAACAGCGTTATTCTACACCTCGATGTGGGTGACGAGGTCTTCATCAAGCTGGACGGTGGGAAAGTCCACGGCGGCAACACCAACAAGTACAGCACCTTCTCAGGCTTCATCATCTACCCAGACTGAGCCCAGCACCTTCCCGCACACTCGTTAGCCCGCCCCTTGGCCCCCTTGCTCCAATCCACATTCACCTCCAGCTAGCTCTACCCAAGGCCCCATCCTCTGAGAGCCTGCGGACTCTCCTGCTCCCCAGGCTACCTAAATGGGCAGATTCTTGGGGCTCAAGGGTTTTAAGTGGCTGGGAGAGGTGGGAAGAGGAGAGCCGCTTAGGGACGGACCACCTCACTTGTGCTCCAATGAAACCCTGCCCGCTGAGAGACGACGGAGGAGGTCACGGCCTTCCCTTCTGCCTGAAGCTGGGGAAGTTTCACTAATGGAGATCCAAGACTCACAGGGAAAAGGGACGCGCCGGCAGCTTGGGAGGGAGAGGTGTGACGCAGGAGCCTGTCTAGGTGAGAGGAAACTCTGACACAGGTTAGATACCGGATCTCAGTAGCCACTCTTGCCCTTCCCCTCCGGCATCTCCACTTTTCAGGCTCTAGCCAGGACAGCCTTCCCGTGAACCGGAGGACCCAACGACTTCCTTCCTAGCATTGAAAACCCATTTTGTACAGCACCCCCGTTCCACCCCTCTCCAGGCTAGGTCCTGGAGCTACAGATACCGTTACTTCTTCCAATAAAGCGAGGCTGGGGATTGTGTGTGGCTGCCTACCTTGGCACGGAGTGGGAGGGGACAGTGGCTGACCCTTTTTGCCTGATGCTCTTAAAGGACTCCCACCCCAGCTTGTCAGTCTCAACTAGGAGATTGATTGATCTATACAGTTAAGCCTGGCCACGCATGCCTCTCCAGAAGGGGAGGGATGCAGATTTCAGCTTTGATGGGGAAGGGTGATAGAAGATTCTAAAGTTGGGTTTAGTGGGCCTGCACAGGAAGAGAATTCTAGCAGTTTTCTCGCCTTTGTTATTGGTCTCTTTGTGGGTTTTCTTTTTTGAGATGGGTCATAGTTTTTGGCCCAGGGTGGCCTCCAACGCTTAGGTTCAAGTGATCCTCCTGCCCCAGCTTCCACGTAGCGGCTAACTAAAGAGTCCTGACAGAGGTACTCTAGATGGGGAAATAGCTGGCGGCCCCTGGAGTGAGACTGATCTCAGAACAGGCTCCACAATTTCCGAGAACGCACGCACTCGGGAGTTTGCTGAGAAGGTGGCTGGGCGGGAGTGGGGAGACAGGACAGCTTCTGTAGAGGTGCACTTTGTCCCCTCACTGGAGCACACTGCCACCATGTGGGCCACCGGGGAGCGACAGCAGCAGCTGCCCTAATGGAACACTTTTTTTTTTCCAGAAACTTTATTAAAGGGTAAAGGGCGTTGGCTCCCAGTCCAATGGGCAGAGCAACAATAAATACGGCCAAAAGGGGAGGGATGGGCAAAGAACAGGAGCTCCGTGGAGGCTGGAGTCATGATGGAGAGTCCTGTGGGACCACAGAACCCACTGGAACGAAACGCTAGAGAGAGAGAGACTTTGTTACATTCCCTTACTTCTTGGTAAAGGAAGCAAGGCTAGCCCCCCACCGCTGTCCCGTGGGTTTGCTGTGCAGTATGGTCTGGCTGTATACTGAAGGCTCACCAGGGCATCCTGCCATTCAAGCAGCGTGGCCACAGGGTTGGTGCAGACCCGGGTGGGCCCAGGAGGCGGGATTCGGCTAGTGTAGAAGGCACACTCATCATCCAGGCGAGCCTCATGGAAGCAGTGGATGGCGGTGAGGCAGGCTTTGAGGCGCTGCCTCAGAGCCAGAGTTCGAGGGGCCAGACTGCTGGGGCCTAAAGGCCATGGAGAATTTAGAGACCCTCTGGAGTGACAGTCTCTCCAGGTGCTGCCTCTTCCCCTCCCCCAGAAGCACAGCCAGTTAGAAGCATAGGGCAGGAGAGCTCTTCAGTGAGAGCCAGAGGAAAGAAAACATAGCATTCACCCAGCGGTGGTGGTGGTGCACGCCTTTAATCCAGCACTCGGGAGGCAGAGGCAGGCGGATCTCTGTGAGTTCAAGGCCAGCCTGGTCTACAGGGCGAGATCCAGGACAGGCACCAAAACAACAGAGAAACCCTGTCTCGAAAAACCAAAAAAGAAAGAAAAAAAAAAGCATAGCATTGCCCAGTGCAAAGGCAGGGCCCACTCCCAAAGACATGGAAGCTTTGCTTCATATCCTTTCCCAGCCAACAACTCCTTACCTGACTGGCCTGCTGGGGACCTCAAAGACTGCAGTGAGTGGATAGGGGGGCTGGCACAGAGTGAGCTTTGTGAAGAGAAGGTCAAGCTGGTGGTTGCTGGAGGCCCCTGACTGCAACAGGACTGTGAGCTAGACTCTGGATTTCTAGCTTCCAGAGAGCAGGCTGCCCATGGTCTCTGCTGTATCCTAGGGCAGGCCCCAAGGGGTCCAGCCTGTCCTTGGGAACGAGGCAGATGGGGTTCAGGCAGTGCTGGAAGGCAAGGCTCTGGGGGCTCTGGGGGGTCTGGCACAGCTATCCAGCATGGCACTGGGGGCTCTGGTTCTGCGGTAGAGCTGGGCTGAACCACCTCAGTCTCCTCCCCAGGGCAAGCCTGTGGCTCCTCACATTCTTCTGCAAGGTATGACCCTGTCACACCAGAGTGTTTCGACAGTCTGAGAAGGGAAGTTCCAGAATTGTGTTCTGGAGCAGTCAGAGTTCTAGAAATTTCAGCCAGCTGGGGCTGAAGTTCGGTCATCTCTAGAGCAGAGCCTCCATTAAGAGGGGCACCTTTGCCCACTGCCAGCTCCTCTATCTCCTGTCGCAGGAGCTGCTGTAGAACACTGATGCGCTGCAGTGGGAGAGAGCATCCCTGGGTGTCACCGCCGTGTCCACGGGGTCTCCCCACACCGTCGTCTCCCCCACCTGTCCTCCCGGCTCCCCCCTGCCAGTCTTTTCTCATGGTGCAGAAGCCACCAGAGGTGCCGTCACCACAGGCCCACCTGCATCTTTAACTCCTGGAGGTTGGGGGTTTTATCGGGGTGAGGGCCAGAAGTGCCTGTCACGGGTGGTTTCCCGGATCCCTTCTGTAACATGCTGTGACTCTCCTGGTCAAACAACCTTACAGCAAGCTGCTCCTGCCACACAGAGGGGAGGGGGCGGGTGAGAAAGCCAGAGTTAAGGTGGGGAGACTGCCTGCACCCTCTTGAGGAGTGGGTCAAAGCTCTCTGGTGGCTCTAAAAATCAGGTATGGTAGTCCAGGCCTATAACAGAGGTGACACTAGCTCTCAAGGAGCTGAGGCAGGAGAATCAAAAGTTTGAGGCCCAGGTTGGCAAGAAGTTCATACATACATACAAGAAATTTCTTCAAAGTTTCGGACTAGCAGAAGACAAGAGACAGAGACAGACAGACATTCTAAACATAGGCTAGAAAGGGCAGATGGGGGTTGGAGATTTAGCTCAGTGGTAGAGTGCTTGCCTAGCAAGCACAAGGCCCTGGGTTCGATCCTCAGCTCAAAAAAAAAAAAAAAAAAAAAAAAAGAAAGGGCAGATGGAGAGAGAAGAGGAAGGCAGATTCTTTAGGTGTACACCTACCTCCAATCACAGGCTGCCAGCCCTCCAGGCCTGCGGAACAGCATCGCAGACCTCAGTACAGGAAGGCTTTGGACACTTACCCAGGGCAGGGCAGGCTCTTCAGGGGAGAGACGAGGGGAGAGGCCACTCGGCCACTGGGCCTGCATCAGACAGCAGACAGGACAGGTCACCCGGGGGTGGGACATAGTCTCTCTCACCTAACTACCAACCCATCCCACACAGTGCCTGCCCCCCCCCCCAGTCTTAATAACTCCCACCCCACACAGTGCCTGCCCCCCAGTCTTAATAACCCCCCATCCCCACACAGTGCCTGCCCCCCCCAGTCTTAATAACCCCCCCATCCCCACATAGTGCCTGCCCCCCCCCCCCCACACCGGTTGCCTCCTCTGTTCTCTTACCTGCTGCTGAACTCTGGGTAATGATCGGAGTGGTGTGAAGTGGGTTTTCGACCAAACGTTGATCTTTTTCAAGGATGAATATGAGGTCTGAGGAGAGACACGTAGGGGTGAGTGGGGGGGCTCTCTAGCCAGACTCTTCTGCTCCTGCCCAGCCCAAGAGTTGTCGATACAAACCACAGCTGAGAGGCCTGGGGCGAGAACACCCTGAGCCTGTCTAAAGGTGAGGGGTTGGTGACAAAGGGTGACACTACATGGCCAGGAGAAGGGGTTGCATGGGTGTCGCCATCGCCCCATGGAGGAGAGAGAGGCAGGAAGAGGCAGGAGGAGTGGCCTTTCTGAATTCACCTTCCTATGTCTCGTTCTCCCCACAGCAGCAGTATATATATATATATATATATATATATATATATATATATATATATATTCTCATATAGCCAAGAAGCCGGCTTGGAACTTGTGATCCTCCTGCCTCTACCTCCCAAGGCTGGGATTACAGGTGCGCACCACCATGTGCAGTACTTGCATGGTGCTTTTAAGAGAAACCAAGTATTTCTCCCCATTTACGCTTTCTCCCCTGGGCTTTTCACTCCGCCCAAGGAGCCACACTGATGTGTCCTTAGCTGCTCTCACCTGCTGTCACTGTAACTCATCACCTCTTCCTCGTTCCTAGGCCTCGACCTCACTGGCCTATTTTGCCGGCTTACAAGCACGGGATGCATCCTCTCCTCAGGGCCTTCGCATCTGCAGCCCTCTCGGTTAAATAACTCTATAGTCCCCCCTTTTTATCTGTATGGTTCACGTCCTCAACTCCCGGTCTTCACTTAAACCTCATCTTCTCAGTGACAGTGTCCTAGCCAAACTACATTTTGTAAAGACAGAGTGATTAGCATCCCTTTTAAAAACATTAAAAAACAAATTTTTTTTAAAAATGTATGTGTAGGTATGTTTGGGTGCCCATGAAAGCCAGAAGGCATCAGATCCCCTGAGATGGGACTCATAGGCAGTTATAAGCTGGCCAAGGTGAGCTAAGCTACCGGTCCTAAATATTAATCTATTATTAAAACCCAACCTTTTACTTTTGTTTTTGTTTGGTTTTGAGACAGGGTTTCTCTGTATAGCTTTGCACCTTTCCTGGAACTCAGTCTGTAGCCCAGGCTGGCCTCGAACTCAGAGATCCACCTGTCTCTGCCTCCTGAGTGCTGGGACTAAAGGCCTGCGCCACCGCCGCCACCACTGCCACCACCACCTGGCGCCATCTTTTAGTTTTAAAGATAGGGTCTTGCTGCATAGCCCAGGCTGGCCTCTCACTTCCAATACTCCTGGCCTCCTCTGCCTCCAGAGAGCTGGGTTACAGTCATGTACCACCATGCATGGCTCTAAACTACCAATTTATGACACCAACCCCCCCCCCCACACACACACAAATCCTTTCAGTGACTTAAGTATTTAATTTTAGAGAGACGGTACCACCTCCTGACATCCTATATATTTTATATTTGTGTTTTTTTTTTTTTTTCTCCCTCTTCAGGAATATGCATATTCTGAACCTAGAACCATGTCTGCATTCAAAAGCCAGGTAGTAAGTAAATAGTCGAAGGAAATTGTTTTTGTGGGTTTTTCGAGACAGGTTTCTCTGTGTAGCCCTGGCTTTTCTGGAACTCACTCTATAGACCAGGCTGACCTCAAACTCAGAGATCTACCTGCCTCTGCCTCCCAGGTGCTGGGATTAGAGGTGTGTACCACCACCGCCTGGCAGGAATTAATATTTTTGATTAGTAAAAATTGGATGTGTCGGGCTGGAGAGATGGCTCAGCCATTAAAGGCTAGGCTCACAACCAAAAATATAAGAATTGGATGTGTCTAGGCCTTGGCATGGATTTCATGGTGACACATGCATGCCAGGCTGTCACCTCTCTCCCCAGGCCCAAGACACCTAATAAAGGGAGTTGGATCCACTCTGAAGAGGGCTTGGTCCCAACCCCAGCAAACTAGGACCTAATAACATCCTGAGTCCCAGGGCTGCCCACTCTACCCTGATCCAGTGCATCTCCTGAACACCCACCCACCCCGGGAGGGTCCCATCTCACCCTGGTGTGCGTCCTTTCTCCAGTCTCTCTTAATGGCACCCGTTGAGCCAGACCCAGAAGAGCTCTTCTTCCCTCACCCGAACGAGAGACAGCCTCAGCTTCTCCTGTGAGGGGTAAAGAAGGAGGAGACAGGACATCTGCTGTAGTGTTTAGAACATCCAAGTCTACCCATTCGGCACCCTCTAAGAGCCCAGTAATATCTTGGCAAACACCAATCAATCCAAATGCTCTTAGTAGGCTGGAAGTGACCATGGCTCCTAAGGGACTGGGACAGAACACAGTGGAAATTCAGTTTGGCAGGGAGAGGGCAGAAACAGAGACACAGTACAGCCAGGCCAGCCTCTGACCTATGTAGGCGGTCTCAGCTCCTGTTCTGTGTGTATGAGTGTGTGTTTCGGGGACTACAGCTAGGCAAGCACTCTACCACTAACTCCCACTTCTTCGGACCTAGTCTCCACTGCCTCCCCCTGCTTTCGCTCCCTACGGCCTGCTGACCTTTTTCTTGTCTCGTTGCTGGTGCAGCCAGTTAATTTACCCTTGCCTTTTTGTTCTAGATCCAGACACACTCACCAGGCTGAACGGGGGTCTTCGGGAGCGAGCTGGAGGGCTGGCTTGTGGAAGTCCTGCTGACAGTAAGTACGACAGCCATCCCTGAGAGTCCAGCAAGGCTGGCCACCTGCCAAGTGCTTCACACACACCACCTCAGTGCATTCTCACAACAGCCTCTAGTGGTACAAATGTTATCTTGGCTCGGCTGTTACAGAACTCGGACACGTAAGACAAGCGTGTATGACTAGCAGTGGTAAGGGTGAGGAGTTCAACTCAAAACCCACTGATTGTCAGTTTATGCTGTAGCCAAAAGAAACAGCATTTCACATGCCTACCCTTCTGTTCCTTCATATTAAGGCCTGGCTATGAAAGCCTGACCCCTGTTCCAGGGCCTGACCTGACATGTTTTGCACATCCCCTCCAGGGCTGAAAGGGAATCTACACCCTCTCCTTACCTGCTGTTACCACATGTCTCTCTTCTTAGTTCCTGTAAACTGGGGCGAGTTGAGGAAGGTCCTGAAGGTGGATTCTGATCCAGAGCAAGACATGAAAGCATAGTGAGAAGTAGGCATCGAACTAGACATGAACCCCAACCCACCTCTCCCAACAGAACCCATTTCCATCTTGAGGTACTGTCCCAGGAAGGAGTTTCTAGAAAGACTAAGTGTCAGCCCCTCAAGGGTACTCACCAGAGCCTCTAAGCTCTGTGGGTACAAAGTGCGGCCTCGGGGTCCTGATCCCTCCAGTCTCGAGAAGCAGGAAGCCCTAGCAGGATCTGGTTGATGGATGGGGGTCCTGGGAGCCAGGTATGCTGAAGACCGAGCAATCTGGGACGCCAAGAGAGGCTCTCAGCACGAGCTCAGAACTCCCCGCCTCTGTCCTCCCAGCCTGGCCTCACGTCCTGCTCATTACCTGGCCCCTCCGGGTCGGGCCTCCCTTGCTCCCTCGAACTAGCACTCTCTGAGCCAGACTGGACTGGCGCCCCAGGGGACAGCTCTTCACCCCCTCACCTGACAGGATGGTGGCCAGGGCTGCAGGGTCAGCGACAAAATCTATAGCCCCTGTAGCCTCTGAAAGGGAAGAGACAGGGTTAGAAGGAGCAGGAGCAGGGGAGGCTGAGGGGCAGGGGACCCTAGCAACCCTGAGCAAAACACATCCAAGCCAGGCCTCATGGTGCACACCTTAATCCCAGGATTTAGGATACCAAGGCAGGAGAACCAGGAGTTCAAGGCCAGCCGCCCCAACATACAGAGCTCAAAGCCAGCCTGGGCTACGTAAGACCTTGAGAGATGGGGGAGAGAGAGATGGGGGAGATCATTCGATTGAGCCTAGCTCATCAAATGTCTGAAGAATTTCATGTAAGCTATTACTCTAACCGTTGGAGCAAAAGATAAAACCAAGTTTTTGTCCTACAGAAGATCTCACTGGGGGCTGGAGAGATAGATGGCTTAGTGATTAGGAGCACACACATACTGTTCTTGCATAGGTTCCCAGCACCTATGTCAGATGGCCTGTAACTCCAGTTCCAGGACAATCCAATGCCTCCAGCCTCCGCAGGCACCTGCTCTCACACACACATACCCACACACATATACATAATTCAAAATAATCCTGTTTTTAGGGGCTGGAGAGGTGGCTCAGCAGTTAAGAGTACTGACTGCTCTTCTGGGAGACATGGGTTCTGTTTCTGGCACCCACGTGGCAGCTCACAGCTGGCTATAACTTCAGCTCTAGGGTATCCAATGCCCTCTTCTGATCTTCATGGATGCTGCATTCACACTGACTCACATAAAATGAGAATAAATGTCCTAAAAACATACTTGCTATTAAAAAGGAAGGCATTCAAGCTGAAGTATGGACAGATTATAAAGAATCAGCACAACACTGAGCAAATGACCATGACTGGGTTGCTGAAAAGGCTTCCACACTGTCTCACTGTGTAGCTCTGTCTGGCCTGAAACTCACTATGTAGACCAGGCTGGCCTCAAAACTCCCATGGATCCACCTGCCTCCACCTCCAGAAAGCTGGGATTAAAGATGCGTGCCACCACACCCATCCCTGTTCAGTGATATTACTGAGCTCTTGGTTTACCAATTTATTCCCTTGAGTTTTCTTTTTTGTTTGCTGTGCTGGGAATAGGACCTAGGGCCTCCAGAGTGCTAAAGGATGGCTCTGCCTTTGAGCTATATCCCTGGCTCTTTTTACTTTTCCTCTTTTGAGAACAATATTTCTTATACTTATTTAATTTTATTTTATGTGAATGAATGGTTTACGTATATGTTTGTGCACCGCATGGATGCCTGGTGTCCACAGAACCCAGTTCCTCTGGAAGAGCGTTCGGTGTTTCTTTTTGTTTCTTGTTTTTGTTTGTTTGTTTTTTGAGAGAGGGTTTCCCTGAGTAGCTTTGGTGCCTGTCCTAGATCTCTCGCTGTAGATGAGGCTGGCCTGGAACTCACAGAGCTCTGCCTGGCTTTTCCTCCCCAGTGCTAGACTTAAAGGTGTGCGCCGCCACCAGGCTCAGTGTTTCTTAACCACTGAGCCATCTCTCCAACAGCCCACACACCTAACTTTTTTTTTTAAGGATTTTTTAAAAAGATTTATCTATCTATCTATCTATCTATCTATCTATCTATCTATCTATCTATTATGTATACAGTGTTGTGCCTGCATGCCAGGAGAGGGCATCAAATCTCATTACAGATGGCTGTGAACCATCATGTGGTTGCTGGGAACTGAACTCAGGACTTCTGGGAAGAGCAGTCAATGCTTTTTTTGTTTTATTTTGTTTTTTTTAAGACAGGGTTTCTCTGTGTAGTTTTGGTGCCTGTCTTGGATCTCGTTTTGTAAACCAGGCTGTCCTCGAACTCACAGAGATCCGCCTGCCTCTGCCTCCCAAGTGCTGGGATTAAAGGTGTGCACCACTGCTGTACAGTGCAGTCAGTGCTCTTAACCACTGAGCCATCCTTCCAGTTTCCCCTCCCCTTTTCTTTTTTTCTAGTCCATGTGAGCACTGTGCATTGTGTATTGATCTCTAAGTAGTCAAGATGACCTGGAAGTTCTGATTTTCCTGCTTCTCCTTCCCAAGCACTACTAGAATGGACTAGTATGCCCCATTCTACCAGGTGCTGAGAGTCAAAACCCAAGGCTGCCTACATGCTAAGCAAACAGCGCCCCGACAACTGAGTTGTACCCCCCAGCCCTTTTTTCTTTTTTCTTTCTTTTTGTGTCTTATGTGGAGACAGAAAAATCTCACAAACCCTAGTCTTGTTGATCTTGCTATGTAGCCAAGAATAATTACGAACTGATCTTCCTCCCTCCATCTCCCAGGTACTAGGAGTATAGCACACCCTATCCCACTTGGCAAAAATCTCTCTTTCTTTTCAATTTACAGAAGGCAAAGATCTGTTTTAGGCTTTTGTTTTGAGACAGAGTCTCGATATATAGACCTGGCACTCACAGAGAGCTAGCTACCTGCCTCTGCCTCCCAAGGGCTGGGACTAAAGGGCAGGCACCACCGCCCAGCCTTCCTCTTGGATTTTTCGGGGTTTTTTTGTTTGTTTGTTTTTGCTTTTGCTTTTTTTAGACTTAGTCTCTCTCATTTTGTAGCTAAGGCTGCCTTAGAACTAAAGATCATCCTGAGGCCTGTGAGTTAGCTCAGGGGGCATGGGAGTTTGAAAGAGAAATGTCTTCCATAAACTCATGCATCTGAGTGCTCAGTCCCCAGTTGGTGGCGCTGTTTGGGAGATTATGGAATTTGTAGGACAGGAGCCTTGCTGGAGGAAGTGTGTCACCGGGGTGGGCTTTGAGAACTATAGCCTTGCTCGCCTTACAGATGTGTCCTGTGATATTTTGTTAGTGTTCTGACAAATAAGCTTGCCTGGAGATCAGAGGGCAGAGCTAGCCGCTACTTAACCGTAGAGGTCAGGCAGTGGTGGTGGCACACGCCTTTAATCCCAGCGCTTGGATCTCATGCCTTTAATCCCAGCGCTTGGATCTCATGCCTTTAAACCCAGCACTTGGATCTCATGCCTTTAATCCCAGCACTTGGATCTCATGCCTTTAATCCCAGCACTTGGGAGGTTCAAGACTTTAATCCCAGCACTAAGAAGGTGGACACAGGGGCTGGAGAGATGGCTCAGAGGTTAAGAGCACCGACTATTCTTCCAGAGGTCCTGAGTTCAATTCCCGGCACCCACATGGTGGCTCACAACCATCTGTAATGAGATCTGGCGCCCTCTTCTGTGTACATAATAAATAAATAAACTTAAAAAAAAAAAAAAAAAGGTGGGCACAGGAATATAAAGCAGATAGAGACAGGATCTTCCCTCATTCAGTCTGAGGATTCATAGAGACAGGATCTTCCAAACTCAGTCTGAGGATTTGTAGAGACAGCAGCACCCCATTCAGTCCAAAATTTCTTAGAGCTAAGAAGTGTCTAGTGGTGGCTGTTCCGCTTCTCTGATGTTTCAGTTTTCACCCTGATATCTGACTCTAGGTTTTTAGAGTCACACTTCACAGATGGCGCTCTCTCTCTCTCTCTCTCTCTCTCTCTCTCTCTCTCTCTCTCTCTCTGCTTCCTGTGTGTGACTGAGATGTGATCTTTCAGCTTCTTGCTCTGCTCACCATACCTGCCCTGCTATGATGGACTTCTAGCCTCTGGAACCATCAGCCTAAATAAATTGTTCCTTAAGTTGCTTGTGGTCATCATACTTTAACACACCACCAACAAAGAGATCAGTATCCGCTCAGGACCCCCAAAACCAAGTTCTCAGCACAAAGGAGATTTACTTGCCCAGAGGGACAGAGGGCGGGAATAAGAGACAAAGACAGGAGACGGAGGGTGAGGGACTAGGGAAAAGGAACAGGGAGGGGGGCAGAGATATTTGTCCCGGAGGACAAAGGACTGCCTCTGGATAGAGAGGGGACCAGTGTAGCCCATAGAAAAATGGCGATTTATAAAGGGAAACCCCATGTTAGGATGAGGTGTTTAATTTTAGTTGGGCATGTTAAGAGGTTTTTTGTTTTGTTTTGTTTTTTTGAGACAGGGTTTCTCTGTGTAGCTTTTGGAGCCTGTCCTGGAACTCACTTTGTAGACCAGGCTGGCTTAGAACTCAGAGATTCACCTGCCTCTGCCTCCCAAGTGCTAGGATTAAAGGCGTGTGCCACCACCGCCTGGCCAAAGAGGGCTTTTGATTGCTGGACTTTAATGCTTTGATAGCTGGACCTTGGTAGTAGCCTCAGGAGGAGGAAGTAGCCAAATAAGGGAATAGACTTTTGGGGCTACCTTTAGGAATGTAATCTAATGGTTTTTAGCAAGGCAGAGGGAATGGGGGAGAAGGGCCGGGCCTGCCAGAGCCATGCTAGCCATGCTTGAGCTGGCCAGTGTGCCTTCAAACAGAAAAGTAGCTAATACATCAGGTAAAGGCCCCTGTCACCCAGCCTGATGACCTGAGTTTGACCTGCAGGATCCCACATAGGGTAAGGGGAGAACAGACCCTAGAAGTTGTCCTCTGAGCTTTGCACATGTACCATGACATGTGCATGATCACACACACACACACACACACACACACACACACACACACACACACTAAAAGCAGTTAAAAATGTAACACATAAATAAAGTAATTAAAAAATAATGCTCCCTTTGCCTCAGCCTTCCCGTGGAAGTAGAGGCATGCACCATTGCAACATTGTGCCTGGTTGCCGTTACTGTTTCTAAACATTGGTTTATTGTTGTATGTGCATATGAGTGTGTGGTGTGTGCACACATGGGGCACAACTCAAAGGAGCTGTGTGGGATCAAACTTAGGTCACCAGGCTTGGAAGCACCTGCTGAGCCACTTCATCAGGCCCTTTTGGGGATTTGTTTGTTTGTTTGGTTGGTTTGGTTTTTCGAGACAGGATTCCTCTGTGTAGTTTTGGTGCCTGTCCTGGATCTTGCTCTGTAGACCAGGCTGGCCTCGAACTCACAGAGATCCTCCTGGCTCTGCTTCCCGAGTGCTAGGATTAAAGGCGTGTGTCACCACCACCCGGCCCTTTTTTTGGATTTTTAAACTTTTTTTTCTTATTACATTTGTGTGTGTGTGTGTGTGTGTGTGTGTGTGTGTGTGTGTGTGTGTATGCACATGTGTGCACACATGAGTGTCACAAGTTTGGAGGTCAGGGGACAATTTTCAGGCATCAGTTCTCTGTTTCCATTGTGTGGATCCTGGGAATGGAACTCCCCCAGTCATGCTTAATATCAGGCACCTTGACCCCCAAAACATAAATGTAAAAACATATATACACACACACACACACACACACACATATATGTGTGTGTGTGTGTGTGTGTGTGTGTGTGTATTAATTAATTAATTAATTAAAGCCATCACACTGTCCCAATTTTATGTTCAATTGACACATTAAATATATATATTGGACATGTTTGGTTGTTTTAAATGTATATAAACTATGTGGTGATTTAACTATTTAGCACACCCATTAAATATTATTTGTTTGGAATGAGACAATTCAAAATCTAACCATTTTGAAATATATGATTTTTTTAAAATAAGGGCCTCACTTTATAGCTCTGGCTGGCCTTGAACCCCCAGAGATATACCTGTTTATTCTTCCAGAGTGCTGGGGTTCAGGGCATACACCACTCTGCCTGGCCTAAAATGTACCATGCATTATGGTGTTAGAGAGATGGTTCAGAGCTTAACAGTACTTGTTGCTCTTATGGGAGGACCCAGAAATAATGGTAGCTCAAATCCATCTGGAAATCTGGTGTGGTGATATTTCATTGTACTCTAATAAAATTTGCCTGAAGATCAGAGGAGAGCCAGCCACAGAGTTAAACATAGAGGTCAGGCAGTGGTAACACACACCTTTAATCCCAGCACTCCAGAAGCAGAGATTCCTCTGGATCTCTGTGAGTTCAAGGCCACCCTGGATTACTTGAGATTGATCCAGTGTAGGAGAGAAGCTGAGCCAGGCAGTGGTGGCACACACCTTTATACCAGTATTTGGGAAGCACACACACCATTAATCCCAGCACTAGGAAGGTTGAAACAGGAAGTGAGATGGCTGGGCAGAGATAGGCATAAAAGGCATGAGGAGACAGGAACTAGGCCCTTTCAATTGAGGACTCAGAGGCATTCAGTCTGAGGATGGAGATAGGCTGAGGAGTTGGTGAGGTGAGAGGTGGCTGTGGCTTGTTCCTTTGTCTCTCTGATATTTTATGTTTACCCCAATATCTGGCTCCAGGTTTTTATTAAAAGACCATTTAGGATTTGTGCAACAGTCTGGTTCCAGGGAATCTGATGTCCTCTCCTCACTTTCCAGGCATCAGGCATGTACATAGTGCATAAGCATGCAGGCAAAAAAAAAAAAAGTCATTAAAAAGTTTTTAAAGAGCGGGCATGGCAGTGCACACTTTGAACCTCAGCACTCTGGAGGCATAGGCAGATCTCCGTGAGTTCCAGGCCAGCCAGGGTTTTACATAGCAGACTCTGTCTTAACAACAGCAAAAAGAAATACATACTTTGTTAACTCTCGTCACCAAAATGTGTTCTTCCTCTCCGACAGTAACATTGCCACCAATATTTTTACTTGATTTTGTTGAGTTGTTTTTCTTACTTTTTTTTTTTTTTTTAAACAGGGGAAAGCCTTAAGACAGAGTTTCTCTGTAAAGACCTGGCTGTTCTGGAACTCTGTAGACCAGGTTACTCTCCATCTCAGAGATCTCCCTGCCTCTGCCTTCCAAGTGCTAGGATTAAAGGTGTGTGCCCCTACCACCCGACTTTTTTCTTATATTATTTATTTATTTATTTATGGGATTTTTGAGACAGGATTTCTCTGTGTAGCCCAGGCTGGCCTCGAACTCACAGAGATCCACCTGCTGGGATTAAAGTCGTACCAGCCAGGTAGTGGTGGTGCACATAACTTCTTCCTAATACCTTCTGTTAGGTGGGTTCCCACTCGAACTTGACCTGATTGAAACATTGTCTGCCAGATATCTGTCCTATAAATTGCTCTCTTTCTAAAGATTTTCTTCTTGTTGTTTTCGGTTTTCCAAGACAAGGTTTCTCTATATAAGAGTCTTGGCTGTCCTGGAACTCGATCTGTAGATTGTTGGAGGATATTATTTTAAGATGTGTTACTTTTGTTTATGCTGTGATTTATTCAATGATGTAAAGATGTATTGCATTCTCCTTTTGTTTGTTTGTTTGTTTGTTTGTTTGAGACAGGGTTTCTCTGTGTAGCTTTGCATCTTTCCTGGAACTCACTTTGGAGACCAGGCTGGCCTCAAACTCACAGAGATCTGCCTGGCTCTGCCTCCTGAGTGCTGGGATTAAAGGTGTGTGCTACCACCGCTGGGTCATATTGCATTCTTTTATGTTTCTTTTGTTTAACTCTGTGAAGCTGTGTTACTGTGCCTGTCTAAAACACCTGATGGTCAATAACTAAGCAGGAGAAAGGACAGTCAGGGCTGGCAGGCAGAGAGAATTAATAGAAGGAGAAACTTGGGAGAGGAGAGATCTAGGAGCCAGAGAAGGAGGAGGACATCAGGGGCCAGCCACCCAGCTACACAGCCAGCAACAGAATAAGAAAGAAAGGTATACAAAAATAGAGAAAGATAAAAATCCAGAGGCAAAAGACAAATGGGTTAATTTAAGAAAAGCTGGCAAGAAACAAGGCAAGCTAAGGCTGGGAATTGATTTATTTTTATTTATTTTTCTATTATCAGCTTGATATAGTATAAATTCTTATCCTAATTGTGAAATATTTCATTGAGGCTTGCCAGTAATTGAGTAAAACCAAAACCACAAGTCATCCTAGGGTCCCCCTTGCTAGATAGTCTTCCTGGTTCTATGCAGTTTGATTGTTCTTGGCTTTCTATCTAGAATTGACTTATGAGTGAGTACATACCATGTTTGTCCTTCTGGGTTTGGGTTACCTCCCTCAGGATGATTTTTTTCTAGTTCTATCCATTTGCCTGCAAATTTCATGATGTCATTGTTTTTCTCTGCTGAGTAGTACTCCATTGTGTATATGTACCACATTTTCTTAATCCATTCTTCAGTTGATGGGCATCTAGGTTGTTTCCAGGTTCTGGCTATCATGAATAATGCTGCTATGAACCTAGTTGAGCCTGTATCTTTGTGGTATGATTGAGCATTCCTTGGGTATATGCCCAAGAGTGGTATGGCTGGGTCTTGAGGTAGATCAATTCCCAATTTTCTGAAAAACCACCATACTGATTTCCACAGTGGTTATACAAGTTTGCATTCCCACCAACAGTGGAGGAGTGTTCCCTTTGCTTTGCATCCTCTCCAACACTGACTGTCATTAGTGTTTTTGATCATAGCCATTCTGACAGGTGTAAGGTGGTATCTCAGAGTCGATTTGCGTTTCTCTTATGATTAAGGATGTTGAGCATTTCTTTAAATGTCTTTCAGCCATTTGTGATTCTTTTTTTTTTTTTTTCTGAGACAGGGTTTCTCTGTGTAGCTTTGCGCCTTTCCTGGAACTCACTCTGTAGCCCAGGCTGGCCTCGAACTCACAGAGATCCGCCTGGCTCTGCCTCCTGAGTGCTGGGATTAAAGGCATGCGCCACCACCGCCCGGCCATTTGTGATTCTTCTTTTGAAAATTCTCTGTTTAGCTCTTTAGCCCATTTTTTAATTGGATTGTTCAGTATTTTGATGTCAAGTTTCTTGAGTTCTTTATATACTTTGGAGATCAGTCCTCTGTCAGATGTGGGGTTAGTGGAGGTCTTTTTCCATTCTGTAGACTGTCTTTTTGTCTTATTGACCAAGTGTTTTGAAGGCTGGGCATTTATAATTAAGCTTCTGTGTGTGATTTATTTGGGAGCTGGGTGGCAGGCCCCCCAAAACAGCAAAAACATCAACAGTAAATCAGGCTGGCCTCAAACTCACAGAGATCCATCTGCCTCTGCATACATCACCACCTCCCAGAAGATTTATTTATTTTTATTTTATGTGCATGGAATTTTGCACTATCTGTGTGCCTGGTTACCTCGGAGGCCAGAAGAAGGCTATAAGCTACCATATGGATGCTGGGAACTAAACCAAGGTCCTCCAGGAAAGCAGTCATTGCTCTTAGCCTTCCAGCCATCTCAGCCCCTTCCCCACCCTGTAAATTACTCTTTACTTTGTTATTTAGTAACAATAGGGGACTGGAGAAGATTGAGATTATGTAAATACTACATTATTCATCAAACTTACCTCTTATCAGAATGAAGCCAAGAATTGTTATCTAAACTGGACTACTAACCAGTCATTATTATTATTAATTATTATTATTATTATTTGAGATCAATTGTCACTATGCCTCCCAGGCTAATCTTTGTAGCATATCAAATGCCTTGAACCAGTTAGTGAGTCTCTTGTCTCAATCACCTAGGCCTGGGGTTACGAGTGTGCACTACCACACCTGGCTAACTGCCTGTTTGCACACTCAGAGTTCTTTGATCTGGTTAGAGAACTTACAGGAAGTTGTCTTCCACTTTTGAGTGTGACTTGATCGTGTTGGTTTTTTGTTTGTTTGTTTTGAGACAGGGTTTCTCTGTGTAGTTTTGGAGCCTGTCCTGGATCTCCCTATGAAGCCCAGGCTGGCCTAAAACTCAGAGAGATCCACCTGCCTCTGCCTCCCGAGTGCTGGGATTAAAGGCATGTGCCACCACCGCCTGGCCTTATTATTGGTTTTTCAAGACAGGGTTTCTCTGTGTAGCCCTGGCTGTCCTGGAACTCACTCTGTAGACCAGGCTGGTCTTGAATTCATAGATATATATCCATCTGTCTCTGCCTCCCAAGTGCTGGAATTAAAAGCACCCCAAAAATTCTACCAGGGAACTCTTACAACTGATAAACACCTTCAGTAATGTGGCAGGATACAAGATTAACTAAAAAAAAAAAAAAAAAAAAAAAGTAGCCCTGCTCTACACAAATGATAAATGGTCCAAGAAAGAAATCAGAGAAACATCACCCTTTACAATAGCCACAAATAATATAAAATACCTTGGGGTAACTTTAACCAAGCAAGACCTGTATGACAAGAACTTTAAGTCTTTGAAGAAAGAAATTAAGAAATTGGAGAAGATATCAGAAAGATCTCCCATGCTCATGGATAGGTAGAACCAACATAATAAAAATGGCAATCTTACCAAAAACAATCTACAGATTCAATGCAATCCGCATCAAAATCCCAACACAATTCTTCACAGATCTTGAAAGAATAGTACTCAACTTCATATGGAAAAACAAAAAACCCAGCTAAAACAATCCTGTACAATAAAGCAACCTCTGGAGGCATCACCATCCCTGACCTCACCTCAAGCTTTACTATAGAGCTATAGAAATAAAAACAGCTTGGTACTGGTATAAAAACTGACATGTGGACCAATGGAATCAGATTGAAGACCCTGACATTAATCCACACACATATGAACAACTGATTTTTGACAAAGAAGCCAAAACTGTACAATGCCACACACACACACACACACAGAGAGAGAGAGAGAGAGAGAGAGAGAGAGAGAGAGAGAGAGAGAGAGAATTAAAATGTCCAATAAACCAGGTGGTGGTGCCTTTAATCCCAGCACGTATGAGGCAGAAGCAGGTGGATCTCTGTGAGTTCGAGGCCAGCCTGGGCTACAGAGTGAATTCTAGGACAAGCTCCAAAGCTACACAGAGAAACCCTGTCTCAAAAAACCAAAACCAAAAAAAAACCAAAAACAAAAAAAAACAAAAAATACATCCAATAAGATGGACACAGTCGGGTTGGGGATTTAGCTCAGTGGTAGAGTGCTTGCCTAGCAAGTGCAAGGCCCTGGGTTCAATCCTCAGCTCAAAAAAAAAAAAAAAGATGGACACATTCACACACATCTGTAATCTGAACACTTGAGACATTGAGGTAGGATTGAAAGTTAGTTCAAGGCTAGCCTGGGCTACATACGAAGACTTTTTGTTTGTTTAAGTTGAGAAAGAACAGGGAGGCTTGAGAAAACGCAACAGGATGCACTGAGTCATGAGCGCCGAGAAAATGAGTCAGAGAAGAAAGGACCCCGGACAAATACAAAGGAGTGTCTCTCAGTAGCAGTTTTATTTGATTCAGAGTGAGACTCACTGGCCCACTCCACTGGCCATGGGACCATCCTTGAACAGATCTGCTGTCCTGGTTTCTTCATCTGCCTCTTACAAGGGCAGGAAAACTATGGGTCACATCTATGTGTCAGGGCAGGGAGAGGCCCAGCCACGCTGTCAGGCTGCAGCTTGGCTGGGAGGGGATCATGCCGCATGCAGACAGGGGCTGGATGAGCACTAGAGTTAGGGCTGGAGCTATAGAGTAGGCTTGGGTCAGGGTCCGAGCTCCGATGAGGGCTCAGTAGCTGTGGATAGAAGACTTGTCCAGTTCACTGTGCTGTTCCTTCTGGGATTCCGTCACCACCTGCTGGGGGCAAGGCACACAAGGACAATTCAGTACCACCTTCCTTGGGATCATCTAGTGCCCTGCCTGTCATCACTTGTTGAGGCTACAGTTTATCCTCTCCTCCGACTCTTGGTTTTTTGTTTTTTGTTTTTCGAGACAGGTTTTCTCTGTGTAGCTTTGCGCCTTTCCTGGATCTCACTCTGTAGACCAGGCTGGCCTCGAAATCACAAAGATCCGCCTGGCTCTGCCTCCCAAGTGCTGGGTCTTCTTGGTTTTTTGAGACAGGGTTTCTCTGTGTAGCCCTGGCTGTCCTGGAACTCACTCTGTAGACTAAGCTGGCCTCAAACTCAGGACTGCCTCTACATCCTGAGAGCTGGGACTAAAGGTGTGGTCACCACTACCTGGCTATCCACTCATCTTCTGTCTGGTGTCCCTCCCTGGATCTGCAGATAGAGGAACTTGTCATACAAACTTTACAACCTGAGTTTGATCCCTGAAACTCACAGTAAAGGGAGAGAACTGACTCCTGAAAATGTCCCCTGATGGCCACATGAGCACATGGCACAGGTATGCCTGCACACACACACACACACACACACACACACACACACACACACACCCATCTGCCGTCCCACCCAGGAACTATGTACCCTCAACACCCTAAGATCTGCAGCCAGGCCAGGTCGGGGCTCAGAAACATTAGAAATGATGGGTCCCGGATCAAGGAATATGTCTCACCTCCCCATCCCGGGTCTCAATAGTCCTGATCAGAACCATCTTCCGGCTGTGGCTGTCCTGGGGAGCTTCCACCTCAGGCACTGGAGAAAGCAGGAGAGAGGACAGGGGAAGGTTTGGGATTCTCTCCTTTCAGACTTCCACCCCTGAAGGCCAGGAACCTCACTGCTCGAGGAATAGGAGTCAATCCCGGATGAGAGTGGCCAGAGCAATCAGGGCAGAAGGTATAAAGGAGATGCATGCTGGAAGCCAGACGTAGAGGACTCACCGGTCGTCTTTAAACTTAGGGAGGCAAAGGAATGCACCGGCACTGAGATCCTGCGGGCCAAGCGCACACACAGCCTGGTTATTCCCTTCGCTAGGTCCAGTGCCCTATCCCTGCCCTATCCCAGTAGCCTCGCCACTCACCGGCTCTCCTCTCCTTCCAGCAGCTTCCTGTAGGTGGCGATCTCGATATCCAGGGCCATCTTGACATTGAGGAGCTCCTGGTACTCTCGCAGGTGCCGGGCCATCTCTTCCTTCAGCTGTCGAAGCTCTTCCTCCAGCCGCGCAGCGCCTGCTTGGTACCCTCCAGCCTCCAGGGCGAACTGCTCCTCCAGCTCCCGCAGCTGTCTGAGCAGCGCCTCGTTCTGGGATAAGGGAAGAAGGGGGGGGGCAGTCGGAAAGTCCTTCAGCATCCACCCACCGGTCCAGGCAGCAGCAGCAGCAGCGGAGTGCTCACCGTGCCTCGCAGCCCGTCCACCTCGCACGTCAGGCTCTGGATCTGACGTCGGGACTCGTTCATCTCCTGCTTGGCTTGGCGTAGGGCCTCGTGGTTGCGGTTGGCGGCGTCGGACAGGTCAGCGTACTGCGGAGTGTAGCCAGGTCCGGCTGGGATGCGCGTCATTCCCAGTGCCTCCCACCCTAGGACCCCCCCAGAGTTCTCCCCTGCTCTCGCACTTTGGATTTATACCACTCCTCTGCCTCCTGCAGGTTCTTCGCCGCGATGTTCTCATACTGCATACGGATGTCCCTCAGCGCAGCCGTCAGCTCTGGCTTCACTGTCGCCTCCACCTCCACCTGCTGCACCTGCTGGCTCTCCATGCTCACCTGCAGGTCCCGAAGCTCCTACCGGCCAGGAAGGGTGGAGGTTGTGAATAGAAAAGAAGAATGCCTAGCCGAGCATGAAGGTACACGCATGTAATCCCAGCTTTCGAGAGGCTGAGATAGAAAACTCACTAGTTCAAGACCAGTTTGGGCTTTGAGACCGTGTCTCAAAATAATTAAATAAATAAAAGTTTAAAAAAATTTTTTTTTTAAGTGTGTAGGGCGGGGAGGCACTTGCATAAACAGAAGAGGGCGCTAGGGAGTGCAGCGCGCACAGGATTCTGAGACCTGAGCCGGGGATGCCCTGCGGCCCGTCAGCAGGTTCAGGGTGTAGCTACCCCGACCGCCAACAGGTGGCGCATGGGTGGGAGTCAACCCACCTGTAGCCCGGGCAAAGGATGGGTTTGTCATCACTCCGCATCCCTGTTGTCGCCCCCGCTTCAGCGAGGCCTCTCCCAACTCTTCCCAGACACCCCGATCACCCACCTACCTCTTCGTGTAGCTTCTTGAGGAACTCAATTTCATCCATCAGAGACTCAATCTTGCGCTCTAGTTCTAGGCGGGACAGGGTGGCGTCGTCCACATCCTTTGTGTGTGGGAAGGGGGGATCAAGAGAAAAGAGGGCTCTTCAGGCAGAGGAAGGGCCAGGCCTTCCCTGCCTGCCTCGAGAGACACGGAGCTGCCTCCCCTAACCCACTGATGCCACCCCCCTGGAGACGCTGCTGGGGGTGCAGATGGGGTGGTGGGACTCGACGTGGCCCCCACTCACCTTACGGAAGAGCACCAGGTTGTGCTCCGCGTCCTCCCGCTTACGAGATTCTTCTTCTAACCTGGCAGGCGGAGTGGGGAGACACTGAACTGCCGGGTCACCTCCCAGCCCTCGAGCCACATCCAGCACCCCGCCCCCATCTGCTCCTGCAGCTGTCCTGGATGTAAAGCGAGGGATTCAGCCTGCCCGTCTAACGGGCTGGGAACAGGAGGGAAAAAGTCCCCTTAATTCTTGGCCACTTCTCCTAGGCGCTCGGAGCAGAGTCCCGGGAGGGGGCCGGCCAGGATGCTGCGGCACCGGCTGGGGTTGGCCAGCCGGGCCACGCCCTAGGGCTGTGGGCTCCCCGGGGAAGGAAGGGAGGAGCGGAGGGAGCGCCTGGCAGGCCCTGCCCTGCCCTCTGACCTCTGCTTGAGCGCCGCCAGGTCCTCCGCCAGCGCGTCGCGCTCCACCTGCACCCGGTCGCGCTCCCGGCCCAGCAGCTCCAGTTCGCGCCGCAGCTCCCGCAGCTCCTGCTGGCACAGCTGGTCGGCGCGCGCCGGCTCCTGGCCCCGGGCTTGGCTCAGCTCGCCGCGCAGGGCTGCGTTCTGCTGCTCCAGGAAGCGCACCTTCTCGATGAAGTTGGCGAAGCGGTCGTTGAGCTCCTGGAGCTCCTGCTTCTCGTTGCTCCGCGTGGCCAGGAACTCCTGGTTGAGGGCCTCGGCCATGGAGAAGTCGAGGCGCTCCGAGGGCAAGCGCAGGGCCCCCGCCCGAGGGGCACGGAAGCTGCCCAGGCGCGCCGAGGAGCTCGGGGAGGCCGAGCCCAGCAGGCGGCTGCTGGAGAAGCGAGAGCTGGATGAGTAGGAGTAAGCCCCGGGGGACAGGGAGGGCGGCGGCCCGAAGGTCCGGCGGTACGAGGTGGAGCTGATGCTGGACCGGAGCCCCGACGAGTGATGGCTCATGGTGGCGGAGGATGGCATTCGGCGCTTGGCACAGCTAGGCCGGGCGGGAAGGAGCCGCAGACCGATGCGGGGCAGCTTTATAGCCCTGCGGTCTCAGGGGTGTGTGTTGGGGGGGGGGCACGGCAGCTCCTCCCACTGGCCTGACTACAGACGGACTGTGTGGGGAGGGGGGTGCCCCACCCTGCAGAGCGGCGACACCACCCCTTCCCTCTCCTGGTTGCTGGCACCCTGCCTCCTTGATTCCCCCTTGTTGCTGGCAGAGATCAGGGATGTGACAAGCGGGATGGAGGTGGCCTAGGGGTCCCAGCATGACTCCAACGCTGGAGCCCAGGGTGGGAGGACATGACTTGACCCGGGGTGTCCCCTCAGAAGAGGAGGTAAGAATTAGGGAATGGGAGGGGGACTTAGGTTAAACGCAAACTTTTGGCTATGAGAAGGGAGGTAGGTGGAGGGAGAGCTAGCCTGGCCTAAACCGGGGAGTTTGTACCTCCTCCTGTCTCCTGAAACTGGGGTTCTTTTTCACCTGTTGTCAGCTGCCCCCCTCCCGCCTCGCCTGCTCCTTGACCACAACTAAGAGAAATAGGGGACGGGAGGGCTGAGGCAGAGGGGGCTGGGGCAGGGCTTCTCGCCGCCTGCTCCCCAGGGCTCGGTAAAGGGCTGCTGGTTGGCGCCAGCTCTGCAGCTAATGGACTGACCAGCTCCCCTCCCCCCTGCCCTTGTCCAGCAGAAGTTGCCTGCTGCTGTTTCACCTTAAAGACACAGCCCCCAAACTTGGATATAACACCGGCCTCAACAAGGTGGCCACCTCGCAGGCGGTGAGGGTGTCAGGCCCCGAGGTGTCTGCCAGCTCCGAGGCTGAGGGGAGTGGGCCTGTGGTGTGCTGTCCACCTGCCTGCCTTTACCGGATTCTCTCCCCCTCCGCTCTCACTGCGGCTCAGTCACAGGTCTTCCCGGAACCAGAGGAATTCCTGAAGTAGGGAGGGGAGGGAGTGAGGGGTAGCAGTTGCCAGGGCTGAGAGACAAACAGACTGGCAGGCACCAGTCTCCAGTGCTGAGGAAGTTCAGGTACCCAGGAATGGTGTGGATAAAAGGAGGTGGGATGGGAAGGATACTCACCCACTATGAGAGAGAGAGAGACAGAGACAAAGAGAGAGACAGAGAGAGACAGAGACAGAGAGACAGAGACAGAGACAGAGAGAGACAGAGACAGAGAGACAGAGAGAGAGACAGAGAGACAGAGACATAGAGAGAGAGAGATGCTTGGACAAGTCCACACTAAGATGCCTTTTAACCACTGAGCCACCTTGTAGATCCTACAAACATGTATGTGTGTAGCCTGCCCCAGATGCCTGCGTGTACAGACATTACACATTACACAAATATACAGCTACACCCCTTAAACACACACACACACATACACACACACACACACACACACACCCCAGTTAGCAGGAGGGCTGGTATAGGTCTTTGTGTGTCACGCAGCTTACAGAATGCAGACACAGGCTGTCCAGGAGTGGACAGAGGCAGTTTGGATGCTCTGAAGGAGAAAGGATGCTGAGGCCTTTTAGGTCTGTTGGGAGCCATGTGTCTGCCGCCACTGGGGACTGTGTGGTTCTCAAGCAGGACAGGTCTACCTCAGGTGGGTCATGAGAACAAAGTGGGTGTGAGAGAAGCAGGTTTGGGGTTCTAGGCTGAACACCTGACTGGAATAAGGAGGGCAGAGGGCGGCTCCCTGCTGGCCAGCTCCTTCATACTGCAGGGCAGAGCTCCCCCACCTTCTGTGTGTCCTCCAAGATGGGCCAGAGCCAACGCCCAGCCTGAGCGCTGGCTTACATCCCCAGCCTTCCTCTTCTCTCCAGGCCCCTCCTTCCTTCCGGGCTATTAGTCTCTCCCAGCTGCCAGGCCCTGCTCCTTGATGGATCTAGCTTGGTTGCTAAGGGAATGAGAAAAGGATGTTGGGAAGAAGAGAGAACAGGGTGAATAAACCATGGTCTGCCCCACCCCAGTGCCTGGAGTGCAGAGGGGTAAGGTCCCATCTGGGCTGGGATACGGCAGGTCAGAGGTGAGATTCGGGAGCCTTGGTACCGTGGCGCTTCCTGCTGCAGTCCTGGGCTCTGAGCAATTGCTGCCATTGGTTCAGAGCCCTGTCCAACCCAGACTCCAAGAGCAAATGATGAACCCTGGAGACACGGAGAGGGCAAGGAAGGCCATCGGAGGACCAGCACCAGCATTGGGAGCCGGTGGCAGGCCTGTGCCTTGGAGACCAGAATAACTGAGGTAGGGGCTGGACAGAACAGGGGAGGTCCTGACCTGAGGAGCTACAGGTGAGGTTTCTCTTCACCCCTGCCTCTTGCTTAAGCCCCCAGCTCAGGAAAAACGTCTCAGGAGGGTTCTGCTAGGGCGGAGTGAGGAAGGGCCAGCCGTGTGAGGGGCACAGCAAAGAAAAGGCAGAGAGGGTTTCATGCCTAGTGGCAAGCAGCCAGGCCTGGGAGCTCTTGGAGGAGACAGGTAGATGATAAAAAGTCACAGGTACGGTCAGTCTTCGTCCTTTCCACCCCTGCCACAGAGATTCAGCCTCAGTGTTGACCTTCCTTCCCTCTCAGTAAAGCGGGGTGGGGGGGTGGGTTTGGGGTGGGTGTAAAACCATGGTTCCTCATGTTGTGGTGACCCCCAACCATTAAGTTATTTCGTGGCTACCTCATAACTGTAATTTTGCTCCTGTTATGATCATAACGTAAATATCTGATACACAACCCCTGTTGGGTTGCGACCCACCGGTTGAGAACCACTGGACTCAATGACTATAAGTATGTGCTTATCACGTACACTGGAAAAGCTGCAAAGGTAAGCTGGTTCTTTTGTTTCCATTGCTACTTTCATGCTGCCAGCCTCCAGGGCCAGGAGGCTCTGGGCTTCCTTTGGAGGGGCCTCACTGGTGGATAAGAGCAAGGCTGGACCCCAAGCAGACGGAGCCAAGTACCACTTAACGGATGGCTGGAGAGGAAGGCAGGCTTGTCCTTGGTGTGTTGGGGCTCAGGACATGGCTGGTCAACCTAATGGGTAACTACCTAATGGGTAGTACACTTTTGGGTTTATTGAAGAGGTCACCCCAGTTTCTTTATCCATAAGTGGGAATGCTAATAATAGCATCTACTTCATATCACTGGGAGGATTTGATGAGCCATAGAATGTAAAGCACTTAGTGCTTGGCCAGGGTTTTTATTACGGCTCCTTCTGCTTCCGTGGTTGGCCTGCAGGATTACTGAGAAATGGCTGCATGCATGCAGGGGGTTTCAAAAAAGGTGAGTATTGAGGCGTAGGTTACCAGCAAGAGTGTCCGTCAGTTATGTGCTGTGGACCCTCTCCTGGGTGAGGAGAGGTAGTGTGTAAGCAAGGTGGGAAGTGGATGAGCGAAGAGGTCCCTGGCTGGACCCTGGCAAGGCCAGACAGTGGGAGAAGCACAGAGGAGTTGGTGGAGGAGCTGTGGGTTCTAAGCTGTCTCCAGACAGCGGAATACACAGATCTGTGATTTGGGAGCTCAGTCTTCATGGATGGCAAGATACTTGCAAAATACTTCTGAGGATGTGGGGTGCTAAGGCGGGGGTGAAGAGAGTGGTCCTGAGGATGTGGGGTGCTAAGGCGGGGGTGAAGAGAGTGGTCCTGAGGATGTGGGGTGCTGAGGTGTGTAAAGGGAGTGGTCCCGGCAGCAGAGCACTGGCCACCAGCTTGGAGATTTACAACATGCCCCGAGGTGAGTTACTTGTCTCTTCAGAGCTTCTGTTTTCTCCATTGGAGAACAGAGCTGGTGACAGTCTCTGGTGAGGCTCACAGTAGGTGCTCAACAATGTTGTTCACCTTCCTCTGACACGGGACAGACAGAAAGGGGCATATATCTAATTCCTTGTAACTGAGTATTAGCTGGAGGCCTTTCTGGTCCAGACCCAGGCTTGGGACACACCTTCATTCCATATCCTCAAGATAGGTCAGTGTCCGAAATGATCCTTGGCTGTCGGGCCCTTGGGTCACATCTGAGGACCCAGTGGCAGCTGAAGAGAGAGGAATAGTTGAGCTTAGAGATTCAAAGTCAACTTAGAAATGTGGATACCCCCTCCCCATGCTTCCTCTCCACAAGTCCACAAGCGCTTGCTTCTCTTTACATTTGGGTTAGTGTGCCATCCACTGTCACCAAAGTCCCAGGACTCCCATGGTCTCCTTTTCCCATTAGAAGGGTCTGATGGTGTTCTGGGCTCTGGCATCCGGGGCCAAGGAGTCCTGAAGTAGAAATGGGGTCCAGGATCCCATGTTCCAAGGGAGAGTCTCCACCAGTCAGACTACAGGGTTGTAGCTCCGAGATTGAATTCTTCCCTCCAGTATTTCTGCTCCAGGGCTCCAGTTAGGGGCTATCCCAGGTCATCCTGCCCACCTCACTGCTTCTCTTGTGTGCTTTTGGCTAACGCCTGCTTTTTGACAAGCATTTGACACATTCTATTATCACAGTATCCTACCCAGATAGCTGCTGTTACTGATCTCAGTTTACAAAATAAAACGTGTGGAGAAGGAGGGGATGGGATGGCTCAGCAGTCAAGAGCACTGGCTGTTCTTCTGGAAGAAGCGGGTTCTATTCCCGTCACCCACACAGCAGCTCACATGTAACTCTGGTTCCAGAGTATCCATCGCCCTCTTCTGGCTTCTGTGGGCATTGCATGCATGTGGTTCACAGATACACATGCAGGCAAAACACCCTAACACATAAAGAATAAATAAAAAGAGGGCTGGAGTGATGGCTCAGAGGTTAGGAGCTCTGGATGCTCTTCCAGAGGACCCAGGTTCAATTCCCAGCACCCACATAGCAGTTCACAACTGTCCGTAACTCCTGTTCTGGGGGATCCAACACCCTCACCCAGACATCTATGTAGGCAAAATATCAACGTACTTAAAATACAAATAAACACATTTAAAACAAACAAACAAATAAATAAATAAATAAATCTCAAAAAATTAAATAAAGCCGGGTGGTGGTGGCACACACCTTTCATTCCAGCATTCTGGAGCCAGGAGGACCTCTATGAGTTCAAGGCCAGCCTGGTCTACAGAGCAAGATCCACAGAGAAACCCTGTCTCTAAATAAATAAATAAATAAATAAATAAATAAATGAATGAATAAATAAATAAAAAGGAAGATAACCTGATGAAGTGACTTGCTCAAAGCTGTGCTGCTACGAAACCAGTGTTGTTTAGGTCTGACTCCCTCTTTCTGAGACTCTCATCCTGAAAGCAGATGTCAGATTTTCCCTTGTGTTTGGGTTGTCTGCCTTCAGACCTAGGCCAACAAAACAAGGTACTTTTTTTGGTTGTTCTGAAAAATAAAAGGTGTTGCTGCCACCTTCTGGTCAGAGGTCAGAATGGCACATCTACATTCTGAGTATGTAAATGATTGTTGATCCTTTGGGATCCTGGGATTGAGGATGCTTCAAAATTATCCCTCCGGCTTCCTTTCACAGAAGAGAATTACCCAGAGAGGTATAAAGGAGTCTTAGCAGTATTGGTTTTAGCAGCTTTTAGCCCTGGTTCCGTTCTTTCCTGGGCTCTAGCCACTACTTATTAACCTACAAGCCAAAGACAAGGTAGATGAATTAAAACACTTCAATCTCAGCATCTGAGAGGTAGGTCTCTATGAGTTAAAGGCAAATCTGTTCTACATAGGAAGTTCCAGAACTCTGGGACAGCCAGGGTTACATAGTAAGACCTGTTTTTGTTTTTGTTTTGTTGTGGGTTTTTTGTTTGTTAGTTTGTTTTGTTTTGTTTTTCGAGACAGAGTTTCTCTGTGTAGTTTTAGTGCCTGTTCTGCATCTTGCTCTGCAGACCAGGCTGGCCTTGAACTCACAGAGTTCCCCCTGGCTCTGCCTCCCGAGTGCTGGGATTAAAGGTGTGCACCACCACCGCCCGGCATAAAACCTTTTCGATATATATATAGCTCAAGTTGGCTTGAAGCAAGTCTCTCCAGTGCTGAAATTACATGTGTGCATTACCATACCCATCTTTCATTTAAGACATTTAGCATTAATATATATTTACATAACATATATGTATGTATGTATATGTATGTACATGTATATATAATATCTGTATATATATAGCTGTGCAGTCCATATTCAAACTCACCAAATTGTTCCAGTAATGCTCTATGTTCTTCCCAGCTGTTTCCTGGGATTCAGTTCAGGATTCAGTGATCCCAAACTGAGCCAGACATATTGGTGTCTATATAATCTCAGTACTCAGGAGACTAAGACAGAGGGACCATGAGTTCCAGGCCAGCCTGGACTATATAGTGAGTTACAGCAAGACCTGGTTTCAAAAATTAACCAAAAAGAAAAAATAGTTGTCTCATGGGAAGAGGGAAGAGCCTGAAGGTTAATTAGGATGTGCCTGACATGTTAAGAGATTGGAGAAACATAGGTGAGGTCTGAGCAATAGCGAGGTTAGAGGGTGTGCTGGCTATCTTATGTCGTCAACCTGACAAACTAGAGTTAGCTGAAAGGAGGGAGCCTCAGTTGAGAAAACGCCTCCATGAGATCCAGCTGAAAAGCATTTTCTCAATTAGTGCTCAAGGGGGGAGGGCCCAGCCCATGGTGGGCGGTACCATCCCTGGGCTGGTGGTCCAGCAGCAGGCTGAGCAAGCCATGAGGAGCAAGCAAGTAAACAGCACCCCTCCATGGCCTCTGCATCAGCTCCCGCCTCCTGGTTCCTGCCCTGCTTGAGATCCTGTCCTGACTTTCTTCACTGATGGACTGTTCCCTGGAAGTGTAAGCCAAATAAACATTTTCCTCCCCAACTTGCTTTTTGGTCATGGTGTTTCAGCACTAGAAACCCTAAGACAGATGGATAGGAAAGATTTAGAGGCTATAGGGCTTGGTAAATTATAGTTAAGGGGGGTGTGTGTGTGTGTGCTGCTGAGGATAGACCCTAAGGCAAAGTAATAAGCTATGCTTCCAACCGAAGACCTTTTTTCTTTTGTGACACCATCTTATGTAGCTCAGGTTGGCCTCAAGGTTAGTACGTAGCTGAGGCTGGTCTCGAACTCACAATCCTCCTTTCTCCATCTCTGAAGTGCTAGGGTTATAGGCATGCACCAGCACACCCGGCCTCTGATGCATTTCCCCCCTCTCTTCATTACTCCACCGCTTTTTCTCTCTCAGTCTCTGCGTGTTGTGTGGTGCTGGGCGTTGAACCTAGAGTCTTGTACATACTTAGCTCACTCTGCCACTCCCCTCACCCTGCTTTTAAGTAGATCACAGTAGATCACAAAAACAAAAAAAGAAAGAAAGAAAGAAAAAGAATTCAGTAGGATTGTCTAAGAGAAGTACAGGTTGTATGTAGGTCTGTCCACCTGGCAGTCCCCGCCCTTCCCTCACACAGCTCCTCTGAGCTCTTCTGCCTAGAACTCCAGGCTAAAATGGGAGGGGACTCAGAGCTTCACCCAGCCCTGTTTCCTGGTGAGGATGTTGAACTGGAAGCTGAGTGCAGGCCATGCCTGAGAAGAGGCAGGGCAGGGGGCTTGTGCCCCCGGGCCAGTTTCCACAGATTCCTCTGCATTTGCAGCAGTCAGCAATCTGTGGCAGTTTTTGTAGGTAGAGGCTGAGTACAGCGCAGACATAACAGACAGCTTTCAAGGGTCTGCGGCCCCTCACACCGCCCTACCTGCCCGTGTTGCCTTACACAGGTCTCTGCTGGCAGCTGGAGGCCATTCTGGAATGGAGACATCTCCCAGGTAGAGGGGTCTGATTGTCAATGTGTTAGAGTTTGGATCCAGAATGTTCCCCAGAGTCTCCAGTGTTGAACTTTTAGCCTCTAGCTGGAGGCAGTAGGAACTTTAGGAGGCAAGGCCTAGGGGCTAGAGAGATGGCTCCGTTGTGAAAAGCACTTACTGATCTTGCAGAAAACTTAAGTTTGATACCCAGCAGCCATGTTGAAAGAGTTTGCAGCTGTCTGTAAATCTCCCTCGAGAGAGACCCAACACCTCTGGCCTCCAAGGACAGCTGCACTCACATGCACGTACTGCACACATATGCACATAATTTGAAAATCCTTAAGAGGGGAGGAGGGAGTGGAGGGTCTACAGGAAGTAGGTCCCTGAACTTGTATCTTGAGGGGAGATCTTGTCTCTGGCTTCCCCTCTCTGTTTGCTTCCAGCTGCCAGGAGGTGAGTAGCTAACACTCTTCCCCCACCTTCCACACCCTTCCCCAAGAAGATCTACCTTGTCACAGGCCTAAAAGCCTCGGAGCCAGCTGGCCAAAACTGCTGAAGCCATGAGCCAAGGCTGGTTTTCTCAGGAAGGTCTCAGCAATGGACAGCTGACATCAGCGTATTGGTGTTCTCTCACGGGTGAATTCACTCTGTCCTGCACTAAAGTGCAGGTAGTCAGTTGCAGGGAAGAAGGTGGGGATGGGAAAAGGGAGAGGTGGATGGGGGAGAGAGAAATGGAGTTGGAATGGAAGTAAGTGGAGACATGGAAGGGAGGTGAAGATGGTAAAGCAGAATAGAGGAAATAGATGTACCAGCAAAGAAGACATAAGCCTGTCCCTCCTGAGAGCCCACAGTCCCCACACGGAGGCACACCCCTCTGACGGTTCTTACCTTAGGCCCTCAGAACCTGGGCTGTAATCCCCCTGCATCGCCTCTAGTCTAAAGGAGAACTCAGTGGGGTCAGACCTGAAATGAAATGGGAAGTTCAGGAAGATTTGGGAGCACCCTGGGCTCTGGCTCACTTTGGTAGGAGGAGGAAGTTCCTTTGGACCAGGTGTGCTTCACACCTTTGTAGGTAGAGCTGGGCTCTGTGTGTACATTGGGACCAGGGGAGAAGCAGCAGGCACACGTTCCAGAGGCCTGTCGATGTTCTGTGTTCTCTTGATTTATAGTTTGAGTTGGGCCAAGACTCTCAGGAAGACTGGAAGGAACAGGTCAGTCCATCTGACCAGAACCATGGTCAAAGGCAGCCAAACGTGAGGCACGGAGGCAGACAATGGGATCAGTATTCTCCTGTTAGAAGAGAGACAGGTTTTACATGTTCTCAAGGGCCTTAAGCCCCTGGAGTCGGGGGTTAGGGAACCGATTGGTACATGCCCCAGCTACAGTCTATACACACACACACACACACACACACACACACACACACGCACACGCACACGCACACGCACACGCACACGCACACGCACACAGACTGGCCAGATAATCTGACCTGAGTTCAGTCTCTGAGACCCATTTGATGGAAGGAAAACCAGTTCCCACAAGTTGACCGCTGACCTTCACACCAACCACACATAAACAAATAAATGTTAAAACAAACAAACAAACAAACAACCTAGATGAAAATTTCTATGAATAGTTGTGTAGGGTTTTTATGTTAGAATGCCTTTGGCCAGAAAGAAAAGGGCAAACTCAAACATCCCAGTCTCCCTCAACAAGAAATCAGAAGCAGAGTGTTTCAGGATGGGCTAAGTCAGGGGTTCAATCAGGAACCAATTACCTTTTTATTTTTCTGCTGTGTCATGTTTAAGATGTGGTCTTCTGTTTGTTCCCCGTGGTCACAAGATAGTTGCAGCAGCAGCAGTGAGCTTGCACAAGTATCTTACACTCACACACTGGCCAAAGGTTGTGAGAAAGAGAACTCTTAGCCTGACTCCTTTCCAAGAGCAGGAATCCTTTCCTTCAGCCCCTCCCCACACACCAGCAGACATTACCTCATCTCTCGTTTCCATAATGACATCACTTGCTGGTTCTTTAACCAATCCCTGGCAAGGGGACTAAAATTACCTTGATTAGTTTAAACAAAGGTTTACCCTGGTAGTGGGAAAGCTGAGCCGCTGCCTGGGACCTTAATAGAACCTGTTGTGTTAGTGGTAAACAATGCCCTGGAGCCAGGCCAGTTGGCTCAGGCCTATAATCCAGGCACTCCAGAGGCCGAGGCAGGAGGATTGCTGTGAATTCAAATAGTGTGATACTCTATTTAACATAAAATCAAACTATATGCATGCATACTCTCTCACACACAACACTTCTGTAATGGATTCCACTATATAGTGCAGAATGTTTGGGGTTTTGTTTTGGTTTTATCTTTGTTTTCAAGACAGTATTTCTGTGTAGCCCTGGCTGTCTTGGAACTCATTCTGTAGACCAGGCTGGCCTTGAACTCAGAGATCCGCCTGCCTTTGCCTCCTAAATGCTGGGATTAAAGGTGTGAACCACCAGGCCTTGCTGCCCTGGACTTTGTTATGTACAACAGTCACTTGCCCTGTTTTCAGAGTGCTCGGATTACAGGTATATGGCATCATTTCTTTTTTCTTTTCTGTTTTTTCAAGACAGGGTTTCTCTGTAGCTTTGGAGCCTGTCCTGAACTAGCTCTGTAGACCAGGCTGGCCTGGAACTCACAGAGATCTGCCTGCCTCTGCCTCCCGAGTGCTGGGATTACAGGCATGTGCCACCACTGCCTGGCCTCTTTTTTCTTTAACTTTTTTATTAATTAATTAATTATTTTTAGGTATGGGTGCTGTGTCTTCATGTATGCCAAAATGCCAGAAGGAGGGCACCAGATCTCATTACAGGTGGTTGTGAGTCACCGTGTGGGTGCTAGGAACTGAACTTAGGACCTCTGGAAGGGCAGCCAGTGCTCTTAACCGCTGATCCACCGCTCCAGCCCCTGTGGCACCACTTCTGGCCCTCAAGTTTATTTAGTTCCTTTTGGATAGGACTTTATTCTAGTCCAGGCTGGCCTGAAGGTCACAGCAATCCTCCTGCTTCAGTCTCCCAAGTTCGTTAGCCGCCCTGCTTGCTGTCTGTACCAGTTTTAAAAAGGAATCTTCTGGAGGCATGTGAGGTAGCTCCCTGGAACCTACAGCAAAGCAGAAGGAGAGAGTCAGCTCCGCCAAGTTGCCCTCTGACCGCCACACCCGTGCCACTGGCACACTCGTCCACACACTTACGCAATGCATATGTACACATAGTTAAAGTTAAAAAGAAAAAAAAAAACAATCCAGGAGCTAGTGATAGAATTATTGTCTAGTTGCATATGTGAGGCCTGGAGTTTTATATCCAGCACTGTAAAAGGGGAAAAAGAGCAAGAGAGAAAGGTGGTGGGGGATGGGGAGAAGGGAGGAGACAGAAACCAGCGGTGGGATCAGCCTTACCGTCTTACAGAGGCCTGTCTAGGGCCAGAGGGATAGCACAGTGGTTATGACTCATCCAAGATCTCCTAGAGGACCCAAGTTCGGTTCCCAGCACCCCTACAGGGTGACCCACAACTACGCACAAACCCCCACAACTACACATAAATCAAATAATTTTTAAAGAGATGCATTCTGTTCTGTAAGGTGGTAGATTTCCTGCCTCAGTTCTGTCAAATGTAGACTTGTAATATTTCTCTCCTCCTGCAGACTTCTGAGCATTTCGGGAAGAGTGAACCATTTTTCCCAAGCCTGCACGGGGTTGACTAACTGAACACAAGGTTCTCAGAATGAACAGGGTGGTGACAGGCTGAGATGTCAGCAAAAGGGACCAACCTTCTCCCCACGCCACCTTCAAGCACACAGGGCTCTGCCTTCAGTTTCTGCAGCCAGGTCTCCTGGACATTTCCCAAACACCATCTGCCAAGGTCATCCCAGGATGCCCCACCTTGTGACCCTGGCTGACAGGCACTGGCCAGCCTGGCCCAATGCTTAAGGGGACAATATTCCAGACATGAGTGTCCCATCAGCGCGTAGCGGCCATTGTCCACAGGAGTCCAAGCGGGTGTCAGCAGCCCCCTCACAAGGACACCATATCTCCCTGTAATCTGAGAATTTGCTCACAGAGATTCAGAGACCTAGAAAAAAAATCCTGCTCAGTGGTGAGGCTTCACCCTGGATGCCAGACTCCCTGGATTTGCTACTCTTGATCTCCATACTGTTACCTGAGGCTCCTGGGATGTATGGCGACAACCAATGAGCCAAGTTCAATTCAGCACCCCAGGTTGTGGCACTGTCCCTCTGAACCAGGAAAGGCTACTGGGTATAAGGATGACTTTACCAGGGGCTTCTCAGAAGCCACATCAGTCAGGGTTTGGGGCCAAGTTCAAGTTGTGTTAGTTGCTTTGCAGCCTTCCTTCAAGCTGAATATTTAATCTCTCCAAGCTTTGTCTATCACCACCCCTGGAAGTTTGGGTGAAGAACACTGAGATGTTGAAATGCTAAAGCTAAGAATGTAGCCTTTCTACCCACAACCCCTTCAGGGTGCCGCACAGAACATTCCAGAAGCCAGAGGTCCAAAGACTAGTCTCTTGGGGCTAAATTTGTATTTTTAATATTATGAGTGTTGGCTTACATGTGTGTGTCTGGTACCTGGCCAGGAGACACCCCTGGAACTGGAGTTACATCGATTGTGTGCTGCCTCTCGGGTGCTGGGAACCACACCCTGGCCCTCTGCAGGAATAGCAAGTGTTCTTAACTGCTGAGCCATCTCTCCAGCCCTCAAGCTGGATTTTCAGTTTTCTAACAGATTTCTGTCGGCACATAGACATTTATTAGCAGCGTCTGCACACTTGAGTGCACAGGTACACAGGCAGGCTCTCCCCACCCTTCCTCCCATTTTCCTCACACTGGAGGAGCTTTGCCTTAGCCCGCTTGCCCCTCAGGGCCTTCATGAGGGGAAAGCAGTAGAGAGCTGGCATCGGTCAGGTGAAGGCTTGAAAGCCCACCCGTGTCCAGACAACAAGGATGGGAGCCACAGCCCACCTCGGAAGCCCACACATCTCTTAGGCTCTGTCCATTTATCCCATCAGACCTCCAAAGCAATTCTAAGAGCAGACTTCCCATTTATGCTCAAGGGCAGATCATATGACCGTCAGCCACAAAGCAGCCATGCGGACCTTGGGGTATAGTTGTTCTTGCTGCAGGCTAACTTCTATGCGCTCTCCCACCCACACAGGAGGGGGAAATTATCATTACAAGGACAGAGTCCTCCCCAACCGCTGGCACTCTGCTCTTCCATTCCCCAGGCTCTCCTCAGAGATATTTTTCCTCAGCTAAGCTATCTTTCCCTCACCTTTCTTCACCCCACGGCCTAGCAGCGGCTCTAAGTTTCCCAGCTCCTCACATCTCAGCTCATGTATAAAACTCATCTGACGGAGATGCTTGCTGAGGGAATTTGCAAGGGCTGCTCCTGGGGGGTGGAGGTGGGGGCTGCAGGTTCCAACAGGTCCTTCTGAAAGCTGAGGGGACCACTATGGGCCTTTGAGTACTCACCTGGAGCACTTTTAATGGGAAATGCAGGCTTGGAAAATGAACCGTTCAGGTAGGCTGGGGTGTCAGGCTAGCCTGTAATTGATTTCTCTGCTCCTCATACCTGGCTCTCCCATTTGCTCCAGTCACACACTGTGGCCATCACAAACATCTGGTTGTCATCTTAGCTAGCCAGCCCACCTGTCCCCCAAGCTTCAGGAAGAACTAGTCTGATAGGTCACATTCAGCTCAGACTGAGGCTCAGCAGTCTTGCCTTTTGTCAAGCATACAAACCACAGACGCAGTTCATAGAAATGCTGCAGAAATGTCTCCGGCAGAGATAGAGCTGGAGCTGAAGAAAAAAGCTTGCCAAGCTGTGCCCACAGACATGCCTTAGCACACGTGTTAGGATTTTTTTGGTTTTGTTTTTGTTTTTCAAGACAGGGTTTCTCTGTGTAGCTTTGTGCCTTTCCTGGAACTCACTCTGTAGACCAGGCTGGCCTCGAACTCACAAAGATCCGCCTGGCTCTGCCTCCTGAGTGCTGGGATTAAAGGCATGCGCCGCCACCCGGCATGTGTTAGGATTTTAAAAGATTGTGTGTGTGTGTGCAGGTGCCCATAGAGGCCAGAAGGAGTCAGATTCCCTGGAGCTGGAGTTACAAGCCAATATGCCATACTTTTTTTTGGGGGGGGGGGGGGGGGGGGTGAGGCTAGGATCACACTTATATGGCTTTGAACTCAGGAGTCTGGGTTGGCTTTGTATTTGGCCTCCAGTGCAGGACTGCAGACATGAGCCACCACCTGGCATGTTTTTAAGGCATGCATACAAAGCTGTCTGGCGAAAACTGGTAACCACATCCCACTGAGTAGGTCACTGGGCAAAGGTGGCCATGCTCGCAACTCTGCCCCACCAAAACCAGTTCCTTCTGCACAGGCATTTGACAACTGCTTAGGTCAAAACCTATCATCACCACTGGTGCCTGAATTCTAACCAGGCTAAGCTCACCAGCCAGCTGTAACTGAGATATAATCAGAGATAGTCAAAGAGAGGAACATGTGTTTCTAGACTATCAGCCTATTCAAACGATGAACCCCAAATAAATAAATTTCTGCCACACTATGAAAAGGGCTAGCCTGACACTCTGGTGTCAGAACAACTCACCTTCCAATTTCACGGTGCAGACAATTTATGGGACCACCCTGAGAGCAGATGAGAGCCGAGACCATGTTGAACAGTCAATAATGGGTACACCACACTTAGGCCTTCTGTTAAAACCTAACCCCGAGGCAATACCCCAGGGGCTCAGCCATCACTGGACCCATTGATTTGCTCCTCTTCCCAATGTGGGCATATTGAATGTTTTGACTAATCTTTTGAGGCAAGGTCTCCTGTATCTAAGCTGGCTTTGGATGCCCAGCCTCTACCTCCCCAGTGCTGGGTTACAGGAATGCAGTGCACCACTGTGTCCTCTATGTGGTGCTGAGGATTGAACCTGGGGCTCTGTGAATACCATTTGAGCTATACCCCAACCCTATTAACTAATGTAGCCGGACTGCTGGCTGAGCCTAGATTGTCTGGGTCACAAGTATGGTCTCTAGCAACCTCACTTTCTTTTCTAAGACAGGGTTTCTCTAATCCCGGCAATGTTGGAATGCTATTTGGCCTCTAACTCAGAGACCCCTCTGCTACCTCTATCTGCTGGGTGCTGGGATTAAAGGTGTGGTGTGCCACCACCACCACCAAGTTTCTAGAAAAACATTTTGCTCTCAACACTGCTTGCTATAGGGGATTGGTTAGAAGGTTCAAATTATGACTCTTCAAACATTTCCCTGATTCCCTTCAAATATTCACAATCTATTATAAAGATCAAGTACCCATATACTGCCAGGCTGTTAAAAATCATAACTGTCTCAGAAGCCAAATCTGCGTTCCCCAACCAGCAATTTTGCTTTGTTTGCGCCTTTCCTGGAACTCCCTTTGGAGACCAGGCTGGCCTCAAACTCCGAGATCTGTCTGCCTCTGCCTCCCAAGTGCTGGGATTAAAGGCGTGCGCTACCACCTCCCAGCCTTAGTACATTTATACTCATAGGTTTCTATTCCATGTGTCAGAACCTAACAAGTCAAGAAAAAAAAAAAAAGCCGGACACTGTGGCACATACCTTTAATCCCAGCACTCAGGAGGCAGAGAAACCCCATCTTGACACCCCTAACCCCCCCAAACCCTAACCAGTCCTCTAGTGACTAGTAAAACATAGCCCCACTCCAGAGCTAATCATTCTGCACGTTGATACTACCTACAGCTGTCCTTGAGTTCAAGTGGCAGAGACTCCCGGCCTATGGCCTATAGTCCAAATTGTTTTAAATCAGACTTATGTCTAAATGAAACAAACTGGTAAGCATAGAACACTAGTAGGTACCTGAAAATGGCCAACTAATCATTAGCCTTAATTGGACCCACTAAATGGGTCATAAATCTGTGACCAGGGACAGCTGTGATGTCATCAGGACACTATTCATGGAGGCAGAGGCAGGAAGCCAGCTTGGACTATGGAACAAGATGCTGTCTCAAGGGGGAGGAGGAAGAAGCTGTGAACCCAAGGCCAGTTTCCCACTATAACACCTTTATTGATAGCTTAGGACCGACAGTTACACACAGAGACAGATACAAGACAACAAAAGTAAAACTGCAGCATGGGGTTAATATTCCTCACCCTCGTCATCCCCCTCAGCACTGTCTGCCCCAACCTCCTCATAATCCTTCTCCAGGGCAGCCATGTCCTCACGGGCCTCAGAGAACTCCCCTTCCTCCATGCCCTCACCCACATACCAGTGCACAAAGGCACGCTTGGCATACATCAGATCAAACTTGTGATCTAGGCGAGCCCAGGCCTCAGCGATGGCTGTGGTGTTGCTCAGCATGCACACAGCCCTCTGGACCTTGGCCAGGTCTCCACCAGGTACCACAGTGGGAGGCTGGTAATTAATGCCAACCTTGAAGCCAGTGGGGCACCAGTCCACAAACTGGATGGTACGCTTGGTCTTGATGGTGGCAATGGCAGCATTGACATCTTTGGGAACCACATCACCACGGTACAGCAGGCAGCAAGCCATGTATTTACCATGGCGAGGGTCGCATTTCACCATCTGGTTGGCTGGCTCAAAGCAGGCATTGGTGATCTCTGCTACTGTCAGCTGCTCATGGTAGGCTTTCTCAGCAGAGATGACAGGGGCATATGTGGCCAGAGGGAAGTGGATGCGAGGGTAGGGCACCAGGTTGGTCTGGAATTCTGTCAGGTCAACATTCAGGGCCCCATCAAATCTGAGGGAAGCAGTGATGGAAGACACAATCTGGCTAATAAGGCGGTTAAGGTTAGTGTAGGTGGGGCGCTCAATGTCGAGGTTTCTACGACAGATGTCATAGATGGCCTCGTTGTCTACCATGAAGGCACAATCAGAGTGCTCCAGGGTGGTGTGGGTGGTGAGGATGGAATTGTAGGGCTCAACCACAGCAGTGGAAACCTGGGGTGCTGGGTAGATGGAGAACTCCAGCTTGGACTTCTTTCCATAATCAACGGAGAGCCGCTCCATCAGCAGGGAGGTGAACCCAGAGCCAGTTCCCCCGCCAAAGCTGTGGAAAACCAAGAAGCCCTGAAGCCCTGTGCACTGGTCAGCCTGTAAGAGAAAGTTCAATGTTGAGACACATTTTGTGAGAGCTGTGACGAGGTGTTCATGAGTTTAAGAACCGATAACACTGGAGTTCCAGAGTCTGCAAGTCCATGTCCGCGTCCACTAGGACATTACATCAACAGACACAAGGCACAGGCTTTAGTTGCTGGGAAGGCGGGCTCTGGTGACCTTGCTGTGGGTCAGGCCACAAGGGCACCTTCTTATCAGCTGGAGTTACCAGAGGGCTGAATTCAGACCTCATGTGTTGCCAAATCTGTCTGAAATATCTAAGCTGGAAGACAGGATGGCCAAGTTTCACTGCCCAGGTTAGTGTCAGGCTGGGGGTGGGTGGGTCCACCTCCTCCTGTGAGACAAATTAAGTTCTCTATCTCACTTATTAAATGAGAGTAGTGACCTAGCTCAGGTTGCCTATTAAATGAGTACTTGGAATAATGCTTGGCACAGTAAAGCACTCAGTGTGTGTGTGTGTGGGGGGGTACCTATTCATTCTGGGCAAGGTGATTCCCTTATTTACCAGCATTGCACTAGATCTCAGGTCACCAGGGGTCACCAGGGCTCCCAGCTCCATTGACTGGTCAACTCTGACTAGTAAATTGTTACAGAAGGGCAAACCAAATGTGCCCCCTCTGGACTTTGACAGTCCTAGAAATGGAACCTTGTACAAGTACTCTACTACAGACCTCCCTCTCTACCCCAAACTATGACCTTTCAGAGAAAGTATTCCATTGAAACTCCTAAGTTTGCAGACATTTTTTTACTGGTCCTTCACTTCACTCATCTTAATGAGTCCACATTCTAATTGCATACAAGAGGATCAGATCAGGCAGACCCCTATCTGTCACACCCATCATGTAGCCCGTACACACCAACACCAAGGTCAAATGCAATTCTTGTAGTAGTGATCATCTCACAATGGTAAATGGCTCTTACTAGGTTTCTGTACCCCTCAGGGCAGGTCCCCATTATCCAAGTCAGTGCGTACAGCTGAAACTCCATTTGCACTGGAACAATTAACCCGATTCCGACCGGAAGTTGAGAAAAGCATGAAGTGTGAGGCATGAGGCAAGCCATTGCTTTTTAGAGGAGATCACTTGTAATGGTTGGATTTAGCATAATCTGATTCTCCCAGCAAGCCACCCCAGCTCAGCTGGCCGCCTGCTTCATTTTCTGTTAATCAATTACAAGCCTCACAAAGGGTGGTCAGACTGGTCATCTGACTAGGACACACCATTACCAACTTTCCCGACAGGGCTACAGTTGCTTAGTTCTTTTCAGCCGGAGCCAGTTTGCTGCCCTGAAAGCTAGGGAATTACTTTTCTGGGATTTCTGATCTTAGAACTTCAAAGGACATACCTGCTTCCCCAATAAAGACTCTCCCAACTCCACCTCAAGCTTTGCTGGAGACTCTTCTGTGGGCTCTTTAATTTTACTTTATGTGTGCGCTGTTCGGCCTGCAGAGGGGTGTGTGTGTGTGTGTGTGTGTGTGTGTGTGTGTGTGTGTGTGTTGCCCATAAAGGCCAGAAGAGGGCATCAGATCCCCCCCTAAGCCACCATGTAGGTGCTGGGAACCAAACGTAGGTCCTCTGGACAAGCAAAGTCACTGCTTAACTGCTATGCCATCTCTCCATCTCTCCAGCCCCTGTAGGCTGTTTCTAAATGATGTCACATAAGCTTCTTGGTCCCTGAAACCTTGTTTCTTCTGTGCTGAGGACTGAAACGGGGGTGGGGGGGTGGGGTGGGGTCTTGTAACTGCTAGGTGAGTGCTCAATGGCTGAGCTGTAGCCACAGCTATGATCTTACATTATTATTGTGAAATGCCTGTCCAGATTTCCAAGTGAGTTTTATCAGTTAGTCACATGCAGGCATCAGCCACCTACTTAGTGTGACTAAGAGGACCTAAAGAGGTGTGTGAATGTCTGAGCTTGAAACAAGAGGCTTAACATAGTCTTCATTTGGGGGGGGGGGGGGGGGGGAGATGGTGAAGCTGGTTCTCACCTGGACAAGTGAGTGTCTTTACTGAATGAGCATAATACCCCAAATCTTGGTAAAACACAGTACATAGAACCTTCTCCCTGATAACCCACTGCACTTACCAGCTTGCGAATTCTGTCCAAGACGAGGTCAATGATCTCCTTGCCAATGGTGTAGTGGCCCCGGGCATAGTTGTTGGCAGCATCTTCCTTGCCTGTGATGAGCTGCTCAGGGTGGAAGAGCTGGCGGTAGGTCCCAGTGCGAACTTCATCTGGAAAAGGAGAAGCAGTCAGCCCCCCACCAACAATCCGCACACGCCCACTCGCTGTTCGGTGTCTGAAGAGAGACTCCGAGTCTGTGACCAGGACAGACTGCCCCAGGGAAGCTCCTGGTCCACTTACCTATAACCGTGGGTTCCAGGTCTACAAACACGGCCCTGGGCACGTGCTTGCCAGCGCCTGTCTCACTGAAGAAGGTGTTGAAGGAGTCATCTCCTCCCCCAATGGTCTTGTCACTTGGCATCTGGCCGTCAGGCTGGATGCCATGTTCCAGACAATAGAGTTCCCAGCAGGCATTGCCGATCTGGACACCAGCCTGGCCAACGTGGATGGAGATGCACTCACGCTGTGGAAAAAGGGGAAAGAAAGTGTCGGAACAGGACAAGTGAGGAATTAGGACATGGCTCACATCTAAATGACAAACCGTCAAAGACAATCACTCTTCAGAGGCCACTCCAGGCTAGGACGTTTATAACTCATAACCAAAAGATCTAACTCAAGGAAAAATACTCTCAGGAAGGCATAACGCTAATGACCTACTAGGCAAGGCCAGGCCCCTCCACTGACTGTATCCCCTGTAGTTCAGGATCAGTTTTCTACTACTTTAGAGGCAGAAGAGATTAGGCCAGAATCCCCCAGAATCCCCTGAAGCAGGCTGGCAAGTCCTTGACCTTGAGGCAGAATCCTTCCTTCCAGGGCTGAGTCACATTGACTCTGTCATTCCTGAGCTCACTGTGGTACCTCTTTAATCAAGTTCTGTAGGAGACAAAACTTCCTCCCTCCCTCTCTCTCCTTTAAAACCAGCTTAGACCAGCCCCATGACTCACAGAGAAAATGCTAGATAAGCAGTTAGTTGTATGTTAAAGTGCGGTCAGAGGCAGTCTTTCCACCCAGTGAAGACTCTAATCTGTAAGAACATTCTCCCTTCACTGTCATTCTCTCCCATCTGGTGGGAGGAAAGGATTGTAAAGGCTGGTTCCAAAACGTCACCACAATTATTTCAGAAATGGGACTGGAGAGTGGGGAGAGAAAGGGGAAATTGGTAGTTGTTCCCTAGTAGATGATATTGTACATTTCTGGCACTGTGGGAAAGTAATCACAAGAATTTAACAGTGGGGGAAACTCGTTTTCTTTTCCTGGCTGAGCACAGTATTTCTGAAGTTACCAAACCCATATTCCATTAGTTAAAGGAAGCCTAGGAGGGCAGACCCTGGACCCACAGGTTTGAGAGGGAACCAATGTTCATAAGTCAGTGTAAGGGAGATGAGTACTTTGAATCCGGCAGGAAGCCTTCAAATTTGACATAAAAAGGCTCCCACTCTTCCTACTATTTTCCCCAAGTAGTAGAGACTTTCATGCGTTTGTTTGTTTATTTTCAAGACATGGTTTCTGCGTAGCTTTGGCTGTCCTGGAACTTGCTTTATAGATCATGAGCTACCACCACCCGGTTTCTCTAGTTTTTTTTTTTCCTTTTGTTTTTAGACAGGTTTCACTGTGTATCCCTGGCTGTTCTGGCACTCTGTAGACCAGGCTAGCCCTGTGAATTCACCCCCAGGCTCCTCCAGGCATTTCTATGAAGGCATTTCCAGGAAGGTCGGACCGAGATCAGAAGAGAAGGACCATCCTGGACATGGGCTGTACTATTTATTCTAAGAGCTGGAGTTCCAAACTAAACAAACAAACCAACCCCCCCCCCCAAAAAAAAAAAAAAAAAAAAAAGCATGTGGAGCACCAGCGTGTCAGCTCCATAGTAGGAAACTCCATTCAACACCCAGATTCTCAAAGCCACAGTTTCACAGCCCAGGATAATAAAACAGGCCATTGCTCACAACCTTTGACCTGTCAAGTCCCTTCCTCTTTGTGTTTCCTATATAACAATCAAGGATCCTGACCAGTCAGTCCAGCCTTGAGCACCTAGGGGAGGTGCAGCTCTTGTTCCAATGACCTTCACCTGGACTTAGAACCTCCAGGCCCCTGAAGCTAGAGAGAACCAGAGGCCTGGGAAGCAGTGTCTGAGGTGCAGCAGCTTTATGGTCCCTCTTTGAGCTGCCAAGATAGCTTGGAGGAGTCAAGGTCAATTTCTGCCAAGCCGGATGAGTTCAATTGCTGGGACCTGCTGAAGGGAACAGGGAACCAACTTCCCTAAGCTTTAAAAATCTGCTGGGTGGTGGCGCACACAATTAATCCCTGCAGAGGCATGTGGGTCTGAGTTTGAGACCAGCCCACCTGGTCTACAGAGTGAGTTCTAATCAGCCAGAGCTACACACGGAGAAACCCTGTCTCAAAAAACCCACAAAGTTAAAATCCTTAGAAAACAACCTGTCTCCTGGGAGCTAAAATGGCAAAGTCAGGGCCATTTGGGATAGGAAGAGGCAGCAAATGAGTCACCAAGTCTAGTCCCAGCCTCAACTGGAGAAGCAGTTTGTCTTTCCAAAGCCATTTACTTCGGTGCTTGCCTAACAGGTGAGAGCCTGGGGCTTTTCCGGATTGTATCCTTTTGGTTCTGCTTGGGCAGCATTCAAGGCAGTCGTTACATACCTTCCTAACTACTGCTACAGTTACTCACTGAATCTCCCTTTCAGAATACAATCGAAAGGCAAACACTTGTAACAGTTTGTGGGGGTGTGGGAGGAGTCGGCTCTTTTGGTAAGGGGTTTACCAGGGAGTCTCCACCCTGAGGAAAGCTGCCCACTCCTGCCCCCAAAAGTATACTGACCATCCAAAACTCACACCCACTCAAGTGAGTGAAACAAAAATTCACCATTTTTTTGGGGGGAGGGGAATGGGTGAGGTTCGAGACAGGCTTTCTCTGTGTAGCTTTGGAGCCTTCCCTGGAACTCACTCTGTAGCCCAGGCTGGCCTCGAACTCAGAGATCCATCTGCCTCTGTGCTGGGATTAAAGGCGTGTGCCACCACTGCGCGGTCCATCCCCAGCTTTTGGGCCTGGGGATGTAGCCCAGCTGGGAGAGGTCTTGCCTAGCATGTGTGAAGCTCTGTGATATATCCCAATTCCGAAGTAACCTAGATGTGGTGGCACAGGCCTCTAATTCCAGTCCTAGGGTTGGAATCAGCAGTTCAAGGTCATCCTCCACTACACTCGGAGAGGCAGCCTGGGCCACATGAGAAACACCCCACCCCACAAACCTTCCAGTCTTTCAAAAATCACTCTTAATTTTCATCATCCCTAAGATGATCTTAGAACAGCTGCACCTGAAATGGTGGAGACCTTGACAAGTTTTTGTTTTTATGTTTTTTTGTTTTGTTTGAGATGGGTTTCTATGGTTGTCCTAGAACTCACTTTGTAGACCAGGATAGCCTTGAACTCAGATCTACCTGCCTCTGCCTCCTGAATGCTGGGATTAAATGTTTGTGTCACTACCAACTGATCTTAATAGTTTTATGAGAAATGTGTGGGAAGGAGCTAGGTCAAAAGGTGGTTAATGGAGTCATCATCTTGGACTGTGAAACTACACCCTTCAAAAATAATGCCGGTGTGGGTTTTCTTTTAAATTTTTATTGACAGCTAAAGATGTATATGATTTTGTTCCCTTCTCTTCTGAGATACTGAATGAAGATTAACTCAGTGGCTTTTAGGCTAGGCAAATGCTCTTCCAGATAAATTAAACTTATTTAACAGGAAGGCTCCTCTTTCCAAGATTAGTCACTCTGTAGCCCACACTAGCCTGGAACTTGATAGGGAGCCTGAGATGCCCCAAACTCATGAACAATCCTCCTGTCTTAGCCCCCTCTTTCCCCAAGCCCAAATGTTACAGAAACTAGCCACTCTCCTCCAAGCTGGACTCAGTTCCTGTAGTGTTGTTTAAGAAACAGGTCTCACTGTGTAGCCTTGGCTGAACTTAACTCAAGAGACCCACCTGCCTCTGCCTCCAGAGCCCAGCAATTAAAGGCTGCCAACCTCTCTCTCTCTCTCTCTCTCTCTCTCTCTCATTTTCCAAGACAGTGTTTCTCTGTGTAGCCCTAGCTGTCCTGGAACTCACTCTGTAGACCACGCTGGCCTCAAACTCCGCCTGCCTCTGCCTCCTGAGTGCTGGGATTAATGGCAAGTGCCACCACCAGCGGCTCAGAGTTCCTGTTTCTTGAGAACTGACTAATACATTTGTTGAACTGGATGAGTAATTCCAGCACTTGGGTGTTGGAGACCGGAGGATCTTGGATTTAAGGTCATCCTTGGCCACACAGTGATTTAAAGGCCAGCATGAGCTAGATGACACATGTCTCAAAAACCAAAATACAAACAAAATATATTTTGTTGGTAATAGTTTACTCTGGCTTAATAAAACAAAAATTTTAGGGACATGTTTAATTTAGCTAAATATGCCACTGAACTAACACTAGAAATAGGCTGGATTAGGGTATTTATTTGACGGTTAATTATCCCCTCCTACGGAGGAGCTGGCCTTTCCAGGTGCACAGCTGCAGCTAGGAAGGTCCTGGCCACAGGTGACTCAGCAGGGAGTCACAGGGCGTGGAGACGGTGCCCGGAAGTGTTTGCTCAGTCCGTCCGGAGAGCACGAGGTCCTCTGGGGTACCCCGGCTGGGAAGGCGACATCAGTAGAGAAAAAGGAGACCCTTCAGTTTCTCCAATCTCTTGCGGTCGATGCGAAAGCTCCCTACCTCCAGGGGCGGCGGGCGGCCCAGACGGGATGTTCTCCCGGGACCATCGGGAGGGAGGTACCCGGGATCAGCCTTCCAGACCAAAGCGATACCAGCCTGGTGGACTAGGCTTTCCCACCCTGGCCACCAGAAGCCGGTCTAACCGGGGGCGGCCGTCGGGGGCTGTCGGAGGCACCGGCACCCCACCCCGGGCAGCCCGCAGCTCCCGCGGTCCCTTCAGACGATCCCGTCGCTGCTCCACAATCACTCACCATATTTAGTCCTTGAAGTGGTCCGCGAAAACCGAGCCCGAGAGAGTGACGAGAAGCTCCCACTAGCAGACTACCTAGGAGTCCGGGGGAGAAGTAGTGTGAGCTCCGCCTCCAGGAGAGGTCTTATATACCCTGGCCCAGGCCACGCGTGGGGAGGGCGGACACAGAACCCCGCCCTGGGCCGCACCGAGGGCGATGATTGGCGGGTTCGAAAGTTCAAACCAAACTCTTCGAAGGAGCTGGAAACCAGAAGGGGAGGAGACCTGGAGAGTGGACGCCGGAGCCTGGTGGGGCGGGGAAGGCGACTGGAAGTTGAAGGACAGCGAGATCTTTGTGCAGCTCTGGCCGGAGGAAAAGTCCCAGGTAGAGGGGACGGCCAGGATTGGCCTCCCGGGACTCGCAGCTGGTCGCCCCACCCTGGCCTGGGAGTCCGGAAGAGTGAGTCGGCGAGCCGACCCGGAGGCTAGCCGCTGCCCGCAGGGTGGTGGGAGACTGCGACAGCTTTTGGGGGGCCAGGATGGAAACGCCCAGTTTACTTGACGGCACAGTGGGAGGGGCGGAGCCAATTGCAGCCAGCGGGTCCTAAGCACTTTCTCTACCCTCACTCCCTCCCTCCTCCCGCCCCCAAGCCCTTTCCACAGGTTTTATTTTTGAGGGCCGAGTCTGCCTCAGCCTTCAGCCCTCCCTCCTTATCTTTAAGTGAACCTTTGGGCCGAGTCTGCCTCAGCCTTCAGCCCTCCCTCCTTATCTTTAAGTGAACCTTCGTAGGTACAAAGAATTATTCTGTCCATTATAAGAGTGATTTCTGGGGACTGGAGAGAGGGTTCAGCGGTTAAGAGCGCTGGCTGCTCTTCCAGCGGTCCTCTCGAATTCTGTGGGATGCAGAGTTGACTGTTGACACGCCATTACCTCATTCGATCTGGTCCAAGAACCCGGAGGCTGCTATCCCCGTTTTACAGACGAGATGACGGCTCAGGGAACCACATTAGGTGAGGGGCTCCCACGGGAGAAGTAGAACTTCCCTCCAGCACTGGGCCCCACACTAAACAGACTTCTGAAGGACTCTGCAAAGTGGATTTCTCAGAAGTACCATCCTTGGAAAAGTGTGAGGGCCTGAGTTCAGATCCCTGCTGCTGTCGTGGTTGGTGCCTGCTTGTAATCCTCACACTGAGGAGGAAGAGACAGGAAGACCCTGGAGTTCAGACCCCGGCTTGTCTTCCAGTACCATAGGGTTCCAAGTTCAGTGAAGAACCTTGTTTCAAAAACTAAGGCAGAGAATCATAAAGAATACAGCACATACTGACCTCTGGCCTATGCATACATCTGGCGCACGCACAAGAATGTCATACATACACACATACACACACACACACACACACTATACCACATATAAAATTAAAAAACAAAAACAAAACCCAAACCTTTATTTGGGTGTGGTAATGCATACTTGTATTTCAGCACTCAGTAGTAAATTCCATCCAGGTCAATGTAAGCTATAGGCTATTCTGTCTCATATATGCAGGCAAAACACCAATGCACATAAAATAAAAATGAATCACTTTTTTAAAAGTGTCCCCTTGGGCCAGTCCAATTGTTCTTGGGTTACAATGTTCTCTGCCAAGCCTGATGATCTAAATTCAAACCCAGAACCCACATGGTAAGGACAGGCCATCTCCAGCAATCTATCTTCTGACCTCCACACCCACACTGTGGCATGTGGGTATTCACACACATACACAATCAATAAATCAATGGGAAAAATTTTAAACATAATCTTGTTTGTAATCCTGGTATCCAGGATGTGGAAACAGAGGAGATATGTTCAAGTCTATTGTTCTAGGTCAACCAGGGGTATGAAGGAAACCCTGTCTGTCCCTCTCCAATACATGTACAAAACCAGGCCTGTACTGTGAAATGATTTTAAGCATTAAGATAACATGTTTAAGTTTGCTGCCCCCTGCTGGAGATTTTTGGATATTGACTGGTAGAGTTCTTGCTTAGCATTGTCAAGGCTCTGGGTTTCATCCCTAAGTCTATATACTAAAATAAAAATAAAAATAAGCCTGGGTGGAAAGTTAGCAGACTTTACTTTGTACTTTGTAGTTGAAAATTTCCAGGACTCACCCTAAGCTTGTTTGTTAAAACAGATTTTAATGTAACCTTTTACTATTTAAAGTAATTCATTTTACAATGACTGCTCTCAGTAATCAACCACTTGGGTCTTATGGTAAATGATTGGAAAAGAAAAAGGTATAGAGGTAAAGCTTAAGTTGTGGGGATATAGAAAAAAATGTTTTAAGGTCTAAGAAGGTGTTTTAAGGTATGTATAAAGGTCTGAGGACATCAAATGACTTAAGGTGTGTAAATGTAAGTTATAGAGGTCCGGGGACAGGAAAACTTGAACTGTGAGGGTCTGAGAATGTTTTGAGGTGTGTAGAAACAACTTGTGAAGGTTTAAAAAGATGTGTTAAGGTATGAAAAATGCTTCAGATTTTCCCCTCGCTATACTGTTGTTACATTGAGAATTCAAAAGTTCAGTCTTAACAGTAATCAATAGAGTTCTGACAAGCTATTAATCTAGCTCTGGTGAACACTGACTGCTATTACCGCAGTCACAAGCTCAAACTTTTAAGTTCCCTCTGGTTGTCCTCTTAGGATAGACTTAGAGGTACTCCTCATCAGAATAAAGACATCTCTGTCCAATCTATATCTGGCTCTCTAGACAGGGGAAACATGTTCATCCTTTTGAACCCAAAGCTCTAGCTTTTGCTAGGATTGAAGGCATGAATCTACTCCAGCTGTTTTACAGACACAGTTAAGACTTTTTTACAATGTGGATTTCAATACAGATTATAAACAATGGTAATGCTAACCTAGCTGGAACTTTCCGAGAACTTAAAAGAGGTTCTCATAAGCTTCAGGCAATCAAGTTGGAGCCACCTCTCAAATGGACTCCGGTTAAGTACTGTCAATCAGTAGACTGTTTCCCACCTGCCTGTTCCTTTATGTTCTGCACCTGATATGTATCCGTCGCGGCAGATTCCAATCAATTAAGACAGCCGACTAACTGCTGCATCTGCTGCCTACACTTTCCTGACTCCAGAAGTCCCCGAGGAGCCTGGACAGGTGATGCAGCTTAGGCTGCTCTTCCTAGACTGGATCAACATTCCAGCTTTTTGGGTCCCCAATGGTGCCCCAGTATCAACAGGAAATAGTCATAGATAGATTTTGTTGTCCCTGATCCTTTATTATCAGCAAAAGGACTGAAATGTTAAGTTTCAAACCAGGATAAGAGACTAAGGTGCTATTTAAAATATCAAAGCTGGACCCTCAGTCCCTATCTGTTACAGGGTATGGCTCAATACCCTGACCTTGACCCTGCAACCCAACGGCTGGGCGGCCCCTTCCTCAGAGGCTCTTCCCTACATAATCCAGACATTTTGGTTACATTTTGGTTATGTAAGCATGGCCAAATTACCACAGTTGGTCATGCTACAATTTCTCTCAGCTTCCATGGTGGTGGAAAGATTTATGAATTCCTTAAATTCCTGTGTGACAGGGAAAAAAACCTTTTGGTATCTATTACCGATTTGGACATTAGTCCAGCCTTTGTGCTCATTTCCAACCTTCTTCCAGTCATCATCTCATGGCTGACAAACCCTAGTAGACCTCGTCAACAATTTCCAGACATCTAAGCTAAAAAGCAAAAATGGGGGAGATGGTGTGGACCGCATGGCATGGACCATCGCTGTTGGATAAAATCCCAGCGCAACAACACTGCAGCCCGGGCTTCTCCAGCACCTGTTCACTTTCATGTCTTTTGTTTTTGTTTGTTTGCTTTATTTTTCGAGACAGGGTTTCTCTCTGTAGCTTTGGAGCCTGTCCTGGAACTCGCTCTGTAAACCATGCAGGCTGGCCTTGAACTTGTAGAAGGGCCCCAAAATGGCTTGACTACACAGTTGCCTTGACAGGCTTAGAGACACAGACACAGCTTCTGGCAGACTCCACCCAGTGGGGCCTGCATCTAGGAGGAAATACCTGACATTCCAAACATTCCGAATACTCTAGACAAATTAGGGTCGGTCCTGAACCAGGAAATTCCCTCACCCCAAACTCTGCTATAATAAAAACCCCACCCTGCCTGGGGTTCTCTGTTCTACACATGCATTGGACAGAGAGTCCAGGCTCCGACCTTGAAATAATAAATGGTCTTACCTGCAGGATTCGGTCTCTGTGGTGTCTTTTGGGGGTCCCTGAGATCTGGGCATAACCAACTTACTGAAGGGGTTGGAGAGATGGTTCAGAGGTTAAGAGCAGTGGCTGCTCTTCCTAGAGGTCCTGAGTTCAATTCCCAGCAACCACATGGTGGCTCAGAACCATCTGTAGTTAGATCTGATGCTCTCTTCTGGCCTGCAGGGATACATACAGATAGAATACTTGTATATATAATAAATAAATCTTTTTTTGTTTGTTTGTTTTGTTTTGTTTTGTTTTGTTTTGTTTTGTTTTGTTTTTTGAGACAGGATTTCTCTGTGTAGCTTTGCACCTTTTTCTGTAGCCCAGGCTGACCTCGAACTCACAGAGATCTGTCTGCCTCTGCCTCCCAAGTGCTGGGATGAAAGGCATGTGAAACCACCGCCCGGCATAAATAAATCTTAAAAAACAAAAAAAAAAAACCCCCAAAAACCTCACTGAAATCTGTCTGCCTCTGCCTCCAGAATGCTGGGATTAAAGGCATTCGCCAACACAGCCAGGCCTTTCTTTTTTTTTTGGTTTTTCGAGACAGGGTTTCTCTGTAGCTTTGGAGTCTGTCCTGGACTAGCTCTGTAGACCAGGCTGGCCTCGAACTCACAGAGATCCACCAGCATCTGCCTCCCGAGTGCTGGGATTACAGGCATGCGCCACTTCTGCCCGGCTCTTACTTTCATTTTTAATGATTCTCAATATTAATGCCTTTCCCTTTAGGAAAATTTGTGTGGGCTTTGGTAAAAGCATAAAAATGTGTATAAGGGGGTTGGGGATTTAGCTCAGTGGTAGAGCACTTGCCTAGCAAGCACAAGGCCCTGGGTTCAATCCTCAGCTCCAAAAAAAAAAAAAAAAGTGTACAAGGTGTTATGCCTAGATCGAGAGGACCCCCTAAAAGACCACCACAGAGACCAAATCCCAAATAAAGAGCCTTTATTCCACCAAGCTCAGAGCTTGGACTCTCTGCCTGATGCAGTGATGACAGCAGAGAGCCCTGAGCCCAGGCAGGGTGGGGCTTTTATCATAGCAGAGGTTGGGGTGAGGGGATTTCCAGGGTTCAGGACCCTGATTGGCTGACATTTGTCTAGGGGTATAGAGGATGTTTGGAATGTCATGTATTTCCCCTTAGATGCAGGCCCCACTGGGTGGGGTCAGCTCATTGCTTCTCCTGGGTGTTGTCTGTCAGGAAGCCTGGCCCAGAAGCTGTGTCTGGGCCTCTAAGCCTGTCTTGGCAGTTGTGTGGTCAAGCTGTTTTGGGCCACCCACACAATGGTAGCCTCTCTAAACGAAATTCTTTGGAAAAAAACATTCCCACCACCACGGAACCAGGAATTCCATTGTGCCCGCTTAATTACACCAAGAACAGGAATGTTAGAGATTTATTAGATATACCTGATCCCAAGGATGAAATGCCTACAATTCAGATCCAGAGCCTCAGGCTTAATAGGCAAGAGTTCTGTAAATAAATACAGAGAAATCAGAATGGTATGGTATAATAGAAAAAAAGTAAGACATCAGGACCTTCTACTTTGGGAGCGTTATGAGGGGAACAGGCCCATATACTAAGAAACTGTAGTCTAGTGTCTGCTCCCCAGAGGCCGTCCTTTTCCCAAGGTCAGGCATTTGGATTAAGGGTCTCCATTCCCTTGAGAGCTTGAGGAAAGTTCCTGCTTGATAAAGCAGTTATTCTTATTTCTAGCAAGAGGGACTTGTGGCCCTTCATTAACATAAGACTGCTGCCTATTGTCAAGGTCAAGGCTAGATCCCTCAACTCCTGATCTCAGGGCACACCCCAGCTCACTTCACAGGCCTCTCCTCTCCTGTTTAATCCTCTGTGTAATCTTTTCTCATTTAAAGGCTGCTGGCAGCCAGGCTAACTCACCTTTAGATACACACACACACACACACACACACACACACACACACACACACGACCAACCGCCAAAGCAGGTCTCTGGCAGTTTTCTCTTTTGCTTTCTTTGGGTTTGTTTTTGTCTTTCACGACATGGTTTCTCTGTCTAAGGGCCCTGGCTGTCCTGGAACTCTTTCGGAAGACCAGCTGGTCTCCAACCCACAGAGATTCACCTGCCTCTGCCCGATGAGTGCAGGGTCACAGGTGTGCCCAGAGGCCCATCTCCTAGGTGACTCAAGACTCTATCAAGTTGACAATTAACAATAACCATCATAATGAGTTTTTTAAATTTACTTCTAACTTATTGTGATGCTGAAAATATGTTTTATCAAACATTAAAAAGATGGAGTTTGTTTTTTTTTGTTTTGTTTTTTTTTGTTTTTGTTTGTTTTTTGTTTTTGTTTTTGTTTTTGAGACAGGGTTCCTCCGTGTAGTTTTGGTGCCTGTCCTGGATCTCACTCTGTAGACCAGGCTGGCCTCGAACTCACAAAGATCCACCTGCCTCTGCCTCTCGAGTGCTGGGATTAAAGGCGTACATCACCACCGCAAAAAGATGGTGTTTGGAAGCTAGACTCAATGATGAAGAGTTCTTGCTGCTCTTCCAGAGAACCTAACTCAGTTCCCAGCATCATGTCAGGAGGCTCACAGCTGCCTGTAATTCTAGCTAGGGGATATCCACCACCCTCTTCTGGTTTCCTTAGACATCCACACACATGTAGCACACAGACACACTAACAAAATAAAAATCTTTTTAAAAATGAGTTAGGCTTTTTGTTTTACTTTGTTTTTTTTTTATTGTGACCTATAGACTAGGCTGACCTTGAATTTACTATGTAGCCAAGGAAGGCCTTGAACTCCTGAGTGCTAGGATTACTACTATGTGCCATCATACCTGGCTTCTGTGGTATTGATACTCAAACCTAGACCTTCCTGCATGCTAGACAAGCTCTCTACCAACTAAGCCACATCCCAGCCCACCCAGTACAGAGTCCTTAGAAGCTACTGAATTCTGAAGCATTTTCCTAAGTTGTTCTATATTAATAAAAATTCGGGAGTCAGATATTGGTGTACAAACCTGAGAGATCAAGACAACAGTGGAGGAAAGACGAGCTGACCCCCTCTTTCTCCACCTACCCAGATCAAAAGGCCGAGAATCTCTCAAGCCCCTCCCTATCTCTTCCTTTGCCTCTCTATCTCTTCCAAAATCTTCCAAAGTCTTCCATAATCTGTAAGGCTGACTACAGTCAGCTTGTCATGGACTCCGCCCTTGATACAAAGTTTAACTTTATTAACAGTCTCGGTGTGTCACAGTGCAATCAAATATCCTGAAACAGCCTTTTTCGATCTGAGCTGTACCTGCCCCCTGTCATTTGGATTTGATTATACTGTACTAGTTCTGGTCTCTGTGGCCAGGCAGATCTTGAACGGAAGATCTTGCCTCAGCCTCCCTAGTAGCTGTTCCCACCAGGCCTGGCTTTGTGCTCCATTCTGAAAGATAACTACAGAAATTCATGTTTCATTTCTGATGAAACAATGCCCTCTATTTCCGTGTTCGGACACAACACAGAAGTTCTCTTATTCAAGCCTTCTAGACCTTGGGTTAGTCCTGAGAACAAACCACCACCACCAATGAAAATCACTGACTTTAGATACATGGTTACAGTTCTGTTGCCGAAAGTTAAAAATACCTACTCCAATTTTTCAGTTAATCTGCATTATTATTCCAGTAAGCGTACCATACCCTGGGGTCTGGAAACTTCCCTAATTATAGCAATATTTATTTAATAATTGTATTTATTCCCGAATGTAGAAAGTACCCGGGCAGCCCAAAGTGGAATGCCCCTGAGGGTTGGTTTTGTTTTGTTTTGTTTTTTATAACTTCCTTTTATAACTTCTCTACACCAACATAGGCGACGCTGGTTTTGAGGGTCCCTGACTCTCCGGATCCCTTTTCCCCCTCTGCAGACATGGGAATGGCTCAGAAAACCGTGCTTTGGTCAAAGGAGGTTTATTTCTGTCAACGTTAGTACCCAGCCTTGTAGGCACAGGCTTCTCTCAGAGTCTAGGAGCCCATCTTTATGGAAAGTGGGTGCTGACACTTTCCGGACGGAGTGGGAGTTTCCAGAAGGCTGTTTCATAGTCACACAACCTGGGCTGACTGGGCACGTCTTTCCCACAGTGGTAGCCTAGGCTGCCCTCTTAACTCTGTCCCCAGAGGCCTAAGCTCCTGAGCCTTTTTAAGGTCCACGGAAGGCTCGGCCACCTTGTTGCTCTCTAACTCCCACGCTTTGTGTATGTATGGCCTTCAAGCTTAGTCACATGACTAAAGTTGTATGACCACCCCACCCCCCACCTGCTAATCTCTCTATTGTTAGTTCGCTTCATAGGTTAAATTCTAGAACCTTCTGAGGGGAAAAGTAAATTAAAAAAAATATATATCTGGGAGTCGGACAGATAGCTCAGAGATTAAGAGCACTGGCTGTTCTTCCAGAGGACCTGGGTTCAATTCCCAGCACCCACATGGCGGCTCACAGTTGTCTCTAACTCCAGTTCCAGGGTACCCAACTCTCATACAGATATTCATGCAGGCAAAACACCAATGCACATAAATAAAAAAATTTTAAAAAAAGTCATCTTCCTACAGTGAGCGTATCGCTGCCCCTGCTTCTACCCTAGACCGAGTTAAGGTTACTTTCTTAGCTCTTTTGCTATTTGCATCAAATGGGTTTGTTTTTTTTTAGTTTCAAAACCTGGCTCGTTCACTGGCTTCAGGTTGAACCCTGTTTTCATAGCCAGCTAAAACCTGAACCTCAGCCTGATCTCTTCTGAAGCAGCGGCAGGCCCCTCAGCCCCGGCCCCCACGTCTCCTAATCAGCTCCCCTGGCTGGGTAGCTTTGTTTTGGTTTTGGTGCTGAGCATTGAACCCAGGGTCTCCAACATTCCAAGCACTTGTTACTCCGTCACTCACCCCCAGCCCTCATTTCCCCAAATATTTTATCTAATCGGTCCCACCTCTTACACTGCCCCCTTGCACCCCAGCCCGGCACAGTGATGCCAAGGTCACCCACTGGGCTGTCATCCCTATACCAGTGAATTCCCATGCTCCAATATTTTATTCTTGTTTTGTTTTTGTTGCTAAATGAGTGCACATGCAATGTTCAGTAGCCAAGCAAGGGGCCTTACATCCTATGCAATCCGTGCGTACGCTTTGTGCTCTCGTAATTTGCATGCAGCGTGATCAGGAAATCCATGTGCAAACGTGGCTTAGCTCTGTAAGCCCACACGCACATGTTGGGGGAATCCGTAAAAAGCGGGTCACAGACTTAACCCTGCTTCCTCCCCCTTCTCCTTCCTCGCTCTCCATGCACAACCTTCCATAGGCCTAAAGCACATTCCCCTCTGTTCCTTCCCCTGCTAAACTCTCATAGTGGGTTTTGCTCTGCCTCCTGGCTTTCCTCCCACGGTAAACAGTGCCGCTGAATGAATGACATGCGCCACGGCAGGAAACCAACAGGTTTGTTTTTGTTTTTTTGTTTTTGTTTTTGTTTTTGTTTTGTTTTTTTTTTTGTAGACCAGAGGCTTGAGTTTCTCAGTAGCCCACAATGACCTTGAACTCATCCTGTTCTCTCCACTTCCCAAGTGCTGGATTACAGGCCTGTGCTACCATACAAATTTTGTTTCGTTTTTTGTTTTTTGTTTTTCGAGACAGGGTTTCTCTGTGTAGCTTTGGAGCCTGTCCTGGATCTAGCTATGTAGACCAGGCTGGTCTTGAACTCAGAGATCCACCTGCCTCTGCCTCCTGAGTACTGGCCGCAGCCGCTGCCGCTGCCGCCACCGCTGCTGCTGCCACCACCACCACCACCACCCAGCATTTTTTTTTTTCTTTTTAAAAGTGATTTATTGGGGCTGGAGAGATGGCTCAGAGGTTAAGAGCACCGACTGCTCTTCCAGAGGTCCTGAGTTCATATTCCCAGCAACCACATGGAGGCTCATAACCGTCTGTAATGAGATCTGGTGCCCTCTTCTGTATACATAATAAATAAATAAATCTTTTTTTTAAAGTGATTTATTTATTTTTATTTTATGTGCATTGATGTTTTGCTTGCATATATGTCTGTGTGAGGATGTCAGCCCAGAACTGGAGTTACAGACAGTCAGTGAGCTTATAGGGGGCCCAAAACAGCTTGACCATACAGCCACCATGACAGGCTTGGGGCCCAGACACAGCTGCCATGCAAGGCTTACTGATAGGTGCCATCTGGTCCCCAGAAAAATGCCATAAACTGTTATCACCCAGGAATGGACCAATCAGCATCCCTGGAGAAAATACTTAATGTTTCAGAGGAAATACCTAAGATCCCAACCATTATAGATATCCCCAGGTGTCCTAGCACACATCTATTTCCTTTTTTATCAAATACATCCGTAGACAAATATCAGCCAATCAGGGTCCTAAACCCTGGAAATCGCCTCACCCCCAACCTGTACCATTATAAAACTCCACCCCATCTGGGCTGGGCATTCTCCATTCTCACTGCTATATAAGGAGGCTGGGAGTCCCAGCTCGAGCTTGAATAAAGGCTCTTTGCTTGTACATACAGGATTTGGTCTTTGTGGTGGTCTTTATGGGGTGCCTGCAATCTGGGCATAGCAAGCTGTCATGTGGGTGCTGGGAACTGAACCCGGGTCCTCTCTCCTCCTTCCCTCTTTTCCCTCTTTTTCTTTATTTTCTTTCTCTACCACGTTCCTTTCTTTTTTTGATGGGGCCTGTGTAAACCAGGTTAGTGTCAAGATGACCAAGGATGACCTTGAACTCTGGACCTTCCTGCCCCTAGCTCTCAAGTGCTACCATTATCTATGACTATAGGTGGACACTACCATGCTGGCTTTTATTTGGGGGTGGGGGGTAGCGAGATCCTCTAAAAACCTATCTGTGTATTTGTTCTGTCTTTTGAGACAGACAGGGTCTCACTATATAGTCCTGCCTTGGCCTGGAACTCACTATGCAGACCAGGCTGGCACTGAATTTGTGGTGATCTTGCCTCTGCTTCTTGAATGCTGGAATTCCAGATGTGTGCCACAGTGCCTGGCTGAGATTGGGTTTTTCTATGCAACCCTGTTAGTCCTTCTGCCTGAGCCCCTGACGACTGAGGTTCAAGGAGGAAGCCAATGCCCGGTGTGGCACTGTCTACTATCCAAACACGTAAGTACAGCCAGGTGTAGTAAACATGCTGTCCTAGCATTTACGAGGTGCAGTCTGGCAGGTCATGAACTCAGAGCCGATTTTAGCTACATTGTGAATTCATGGTCAGCCTGGACTACATGAGTCGCTTTCTCAGAAACTCTAAAGAGGCCAGGACTATGGCTCAGTGGCTCAAGGGACTTTCCACAAAACCCAACACTCTGAGTTTGATCCCCAGGATCCACATGATCCAACTCCCACAGTTTTCCAACTTTCACAAGGTGTGCTGTGGCACATACACACACACACACACACACACACACACACACACACACACACACACAATAATTACATAAATATATCAAAACAACAAAAAATATTAATATAGACTTCATCTATTTCCCCAATCATCCAAATCTAGACCGGTCCAGCCCCTCAGGAGATAGAGTGAATGAAGGCGACCTGTGTTCAGAGGCCTTTATTTTGAAAGCTCTTCGCTGTTTTATCCTGTATGGCAGTCCCTGTACTTTTTCCGTCCCCTCCAGCATATTTTGTTCCAACAGAGTCTGGAATATAAGCTATTTAGAAACCCTGAAAGGTCTCATGTTTCTGGTAGATCAAGATTTCCTCATTTTAAATTACATAGTTCTCTGTTTTGGTAAGCCGTGGTCCCTGCTGACCTTGTAAACAGTTGATGTGGAACAGCTTGTAACTACAAAAATCAACTTACACAGCTCCCTCTGCAGCTCCGTGTATTTGTATGGAGCCCAAGGGACAGAGCCTGGCTCACATAATGTGGAGGGGAAAAAATTCCTTTGTGTTCAAAACCAAGAAACAAACTTAAAATTCAGGTTGCTTGGCCATCTCGCGCCTTCTGCTGACAGATGGACAGCAGTAAGTCAAGTTGTTTTATGGTGAGAAAAAATTAACCCGGACTATAGGCCACCGGACAAGCTATAAAACCCTGTTTTTCTGGGTGCCCGTTTGCTCCTTTGTTGGGGGTCTTGGCGGCCTCTTGGCCCACATGGACCAACTCCAAGTACATTGTTAGGGAATGGTAAGACGGGAAGTCAGGCTGACAGGGAAAGCTGTAGCTTTCTTAGGGAACCCTGCAATCCCTGAAGACACAGCAAGAAGCGCTTGTGGGGAAGACCCTGCAGAGAGGTGAGGTAGGGACCGCATCAGGGCTGTGCTGATGTCCTCCGCTGACAAGCACGCAGTCTCTGAGATGTTGCAACTGCCAGGAGCTCCGGAAAGGCCCCAGCTCTGGACCCGTGTATCTGTGCTGTTTCCCATGTGTCTGGGGAGGATGATACTCGGCCTGGAACAGCCTGGGTTGCTGGACTGGGACTCAAGAAACCCTGATTCGGCTTCAGGACAAGTAACTGAACGATCCACATTTCCATGATTTGTAAGATGCAGTTATTCTATACTGCGCCCTGAAAACTGTCAAGATTTTCTGGAAATGCTAAATTATATTATTCTTGGAGCTGGAGAGATGGCTCAGTGGTTAAGAACACTTGTTGCAGCTGGGCCTGGTGTGCACACCTTTAGTTCCAGCACTCAGGAGGCAAAGGCAGGTGGATCTCTGAGTACAAGGGCAGCCTGGGCTACAGAGTGAGTTCCAGGACAGGCTCCAAAGCTACATAAAGAAATCTTGTCTCAAAAACAAAACAAAACAAAACAACAAATAAAAGCCAGGCAATGGTGGCTCACACCTTTGATCCCAGCACTCCAGAGACAGAGGCAGTCAGATCTCTGTGAGTTTCAGGCCAGCCTGATCTACAAAATGAGTTCCAGGACAGCCAGGGCTACATAGGGAAACCCTGTCTGGAAAAACACAATCAAAACAAATAAATATTTATTTGAAAGTCTCATACAATATATTTTTATCATATTCTTTCTTATGCCCCAAATCCTCCAGATCCTTCCTCGTCTACCCACCCAATTTCATGTTCTTGCTAGGCCAGCCTGGTCTACAAAGCAAGTTCCAGGACAGCCAGGAGTGTTAACACAGAGAAATTCTGTCTCAAAACACCAAATACATAAATAAAATAAAAATAAAAATAAAACTATGCTGGAAGGTGGTAGCACATACTTTTAATCCCAGCACTCAGGAGGCACAGGCAGACAGATCTCTCTGAGTTTGAGGCCAGCCCAGTCTATAGAGTGAGTTCCAGGACAGCCAAGACTGTTTTACAGAGAAACCCTGTCTCAAAAATTAAAAACAAACAAACAAACAAACAAAGACAAGAATATGTTGGAGAATTCTAAGAAAACGCAAACGCTACCACTGTTTTAGCAAAGTCACGCTGATCTCTGCAGATGGCTCAAAATTCCCTGTAACACCAGCACCCGGGAATCTGACACCTCTGGCCTCTGAAGACTCACACGCTCACATGTTCATACTCGTACACATAATTAAAAACAAAAACAATTTTTTTTTTTTGAGCTGAGGATTGAACCCAGGGCCTTACGCTTGCTAGGCAAGTGCTCTACCACTGAGCTAAATCCCCAACCTTTTTTTTTTTTTTTTTGATTTTTCAAGTCAGGGTTTCGCTGTGTAGCTTTGTGCCTTTCCTGGAACTCGCTTTGTAGCCCAGGCTGGCCTCGAACTCACAGAGATCTGCCTGCCTCTGCCTCCTGAGTGTGGGATTAAAGGCGTGTGCCACCGCCGCCCGGCTCTTTTTACTTTTTAAACATTATTTATTTTTGTGTGTATGACTTGAGCATGAATGTCATAGGGTAACTTGCAGGAATCAACTCTCTCCTCCCACCATGTGATCTTAGAATCAAAGTCAAGTTGTCAGGCTTGGTAACAAGTGCCTTTACCCACTGAGCCATCTCTCTGGCTCCATTATCTTTTCTTTCTTCTTTTTCTTTTTTTTTTCCTTCATCTTTTTAGACAGGGTCTAAGGTCTCCTTTTAGACCTGGCTGGTCTTGAACTCTCAGAGATCTGCCTGCCCTTGCCTTCCAAATGCTGGGACTGAAGATATATGCTGGCCAACTCTTTTTTCCCTTTTTATTTTTATTTATTTTTTAAAAATATTTATTTATTAATTATGCATACAGTATTCTGTCTGCATGCATGTTTACAGGCCAGAGGAGGGCACCAGATCGAATTATGGAGCCACCATGTGGTTGCTGGGAACTGAACTCAGGACCTCTGGAAGAGCAGCCAGTGCTCTTAAACGCTGAGCCATCTCTCCAGCCCACCACTTTTCATTTTGAAACAGGTTCTCACCAAGTTCTGCTGACTTGATGTCAACTCACTGATGTCCCAGGTAGTCCTTGAACTTGTGAACCTCTTGCTTCAGCAGCTCAAGTGGGTAGGATTACATGCAACAGCAGGCTCAGGGATTTTTGATCTTGTTTGTTTTGGAGATGGATGACTTAATATGTGCCTCAGGGGGTCCTTCAACTCCTGCCTCAAGTGATCTTCCCACCAAGGGTTTCAGAACAGCTTATCTCTAGGATCTTAAAACTTCAATCTAGTTCATACTTTTCAGAGAAATAGCCATAAACTCTCAAGCCCTACTACAGAATAAGCCAGAAGTCAAGGGAAAGGTCATCTCTAAAAACATTTTCCCTTGCTTGTTGCCAAGCACAAATATTTGAACTCTGAGTCCAGTTGTTGAGCCTTTTATAGAAAGCTTTGCAGAAATGGTACAGGAAACGTTCCTGGAGCATCTGAGGAGAGTAACTGGCAGCTCCTGAGGGTGTGGCTTATTCTTGGCATAAGGTGCTTCCAAGTAAGCAAGTCAGAGAAATACAGAAGCAGAGATGAGAAAACATTTGTGCAAAGTCATCCTTTGTGTAGTTGGATGGTTTCTCTGGTTCCACCAGGCCTCCACAGTCCTGTGGCCCTCTTATAAAATAATCACTCAGAAGCTTATATTAATTATAACTGCTCAGCCATTAGCTCAGGCTTATTACTGACTAGCTCTTACACTTAATTTAACCCATAGTTCTAATCTATGTTTAGCCACATGGCTTGGTACCTTTTCTCAATTCTGCCTTGTCATGTTGCTTCCTCTGTGTCTGGCTGGTGACTCCTGACTCAGCCCTTCCTCTTCCCAGAATTTTCCTCATCTGCTTACCCTGCCTATACTTCCTGCCTAGCTACTGGTCAATCAGCGTTTTATTTATCAACCAATCAGAGCCACACATTCACAGCATACAGAAGACCATACTGGTCTTCTGGGGGAAGACTAGACAAAAACTGGGCTTGGTGGCACATGCCTTTAATCCCAGCACTCGGGAGGCAGAGGCAGGCAGATCTCTGTGAATTCGAGGCCAGCCTGGACTACAGAGTGAGTTCCAGGAAAGGTGCAAAACTACACAGAGAAACCTTGTCTCGAAAAACCAAACCAAACCAAAACAAACAAAAAAAAAGAAAGAGCAAGGGAAAGGGGAATCTCACTCACAGTATTCATAAAGGTCTCGAATAATATTAAGATCTAGGGGGCTGGAGAGATGGCTCAGAGGTTAAGAGCACAGGCTGCCCTTCCAGAAGTCCTGAGTTCAATTCCCAGCAACCACATGGTGGCTCACAACCATCTGTAATGAGATCTGGCGCCCTCTTCTGGTGTGCCTGCATACATGGAGGCAGAATGTTGTATACATAATAAATAAATGAATCTTTAAAAAAAAAAAAAAAAGACCTAGAGCACTGCTAGGCACTGCTAGGCAGCCATTTGGATTGATTATCTAAGAGGTATTGACACCAGTTTGATGGCAAATGTATCTAAGTTTAAGTCACATGTCAGGTATAGAGGCTGGAGGTTTTCTAAGAGGCATGCCAAGAGAGGGAACGAGAGGGTACAGGCGGGAGCTTTCGGCAGGGGCGCACGGCTCCACTATTCCCACACAGTCGCTCCCAAACTGAAAACACTAGGGCGCGAAGAGGCCTCAGAGCGGGGCTGTCCAGTGCCCTCAGGTTGCTGCCTGCGGAAACCCTGGGCCTGAGAGGATCTCCGTGCGGGAAACTAACAAAAGGCCAAAGCACAAGGGAAGAACACAAAGTCACTGTACTCCCATCTCATCTGTCGAATAACACCAAACCTGGCGCGCCGGGAATTTCCAATACGAGCTAAAATACAGCTGTCTACCGCAGGCGTATTTTTAATTTGAAAGAGGAATATCAGGGATTGTTTTTCCTCCATGACAAGTCGCCAGCTCAGGGGGGCCAGCAAACATAAGTTTCGCTGCCTCAGGGGTACCAAGAGGCCAGCAAATAAGCGCATGGATCTCATGCTTACAGGCAGACGGGCAGCATAACATACGCAGCTGGATCCAATGCTTACCCAGGCAAGAGGGCAGCAAACCATAAGCCCATGGATCTTCAATGCGTTACCAGCAGGAGCGGCAGCAAACATTAAAGCATGGATCTGCCAATGGGTGTTGACCAGCAGGGGGCAGCACAGACATAAGCATAGCTCTGCCAATCTTACAATATTTTTAGCGGTAATACGACTACTTAGACAAGAGTTTATTTAAAAGATTGTCTTTGTGATGTTTTGCCTGAATGTATATAATGGTGGCAACCATGGTGTGCCACTGGTGCCACAGTTGGTTGTCCAGATGAGGGGGGTTGCAATTCCCTGGAATTGGAGATAGGGATGGTGTGAACCACCATATGGGGCTGGGAATTTCATTTCGCCTGGCGTCCTCTGTAAGGGCAGCTAAGTGCTCTTAGTTGTCAAGAAATCTCTCCACGTGCCCCAAATTAAATCCTTAAGAAGAGAAGGAAAGAATTTCACATGACTAGACCTATGCCGTTATCCTTATCAAGCTGGTGAATGGCCAAATGCGCCTGGACAGCTGCCCTAGATCTCAGTGTTTATGGAAAGGACAGGGGAGAAGACAGGGAAGGGAAATTGAAGGGAACAGTGGATGGCTAGGCAAAGGGGTGATGACGGCACCCTCCTGACATTCCACCGCTTGGCAAGTGGGGGCCAGAAGGGGTAAAAGGCCAGAACTCTCACGGCTTTGGTGAGACCCTGTCTCCAAAAACAAAAGGGAAACAAGGAAAAAAACCACGCAGGTGTTAGGTGGACCACTCCTGTTGACCCCAGCACTGGGAAGGCAGGGGCAAGGCACTATTGTCCCTTGTTTTTGAAAGAAAAATGCGCCCCGAAAGGAGGTGGCCCGCCTATTAGGAGTGTGGTCTGTTGCGAGAAAGTGCTGCTCACTATGGACGCGAGGTTCGTGCTGAGGTCTCACTATATGGCTCAAGGCGCACACCCAGTGAGACAGCACCACTTCCTGTTGCCTGCAAGTCAACGGCTGTATTCAGTCTCAGCAGCTCCACTCTAGCACACACTCCAGAAGAGATCACAGGTCTGAGGTCAACCCAATTTAGGTGTGTGGAGCAGATGAAGGCCTGAGGGACTGTGTGTTGTTGACTTGAGCATGGCCAAGGGTGCCAACACTTTAGAGCCCTGGAATGGCAAGAGCTTCCCCTGGCTGGTGTGTGTTCAGATGCATTAACGGCAGCTTCCTCCTCCCAGATGTTTCCAGCTGCTGGTGGTCTAGGTCTCCAGCAGAGAGCATGGTCTACATGGCCTATTGCTTCTGTCTGTACATCTTTCTTCATCCCCTTGTCTCCCAAGTCAGGTTCCCAGGGCCCATTGTGCAGGTCCAAACATTTAAAGAGATCCATTGGGGGGGGGGGGGGGGGGGGGCGGGGGCGGGGGCAGGGCCGGTGCGGGGGCAGGGCGGGGGCGGGGGCATGTGCACGGGTATGCTTGTATGTCTTACTTTTCTATTGCTATGAAGAGACACCATGACCAAAGCAACTTTAAAGGAAGGTATTTAATTTGGGGTTTGCTTATAGTTTAGAGGGCTAGTCCATGACATCATGGTGGGGAGCATGGCAGCAGGCAGGCGGGCATGGCCCCAGAGCAGTAGCTGAGAGCTCACGTCTGATCTGCAAGATGATGGAAGCAGAGAGAGTGAGAAACAGAGGGAGGGAAGGAGGGAAACTGGGCCCAGTAGACGGGCTTTTGAAACCCTAAAGCCCACTAACAGTGACACACCTCCTCCAACAAGGCCACACCTCCTAATCTTCCTAAATAGTCCACCAACTAGGGACCAAGTATTCAAATGTCTGAGCCTATGGGAGCCATTTTTATTCAGACCACCACATCCCACCCCCTGGAACCCATAGGACTGCAGCTAAATCATAATGCAAAACGCATTCAATCCAACTCCAAAAGTCCCCATAATTCTTTACAGTCTCAAGACTATTTCAAAGTCCAAAGTCTCTTCTGAGACTCAAGGCAATCTATTAACTGTAACCCCTGATCAATTTGAAAAGTAAATTACATTCTGCCAACATATAATGGCACAGGCTATACATTAGAATTCCAAAAGGAGGAGAGGGGCTCAGGAAAAACCAAACCCAGCAGGACAAACTCCAAATCCTCTAATGATTTCCGAAGCTCCTGTTACACCACCAATGCAGAACAAGCTCTTACATCCTCTTACAGCAGAGCCGCTGGGAGCCCAGCAAGATCAGCCAGTTTACAGTCCCTCATCCAAAGTCTCACCTGAGACTGTAGTCACACCCCCAGCTGCAGGGGATATGCACCAGCCTCGTGGACTCCTGAGGCATTAGTGTGAACAGGAAATAAATGTTAACCGAAGCTACACAACTTTCGGGGGTTGGCTTCAATGCATGGGTGGGGCTTCAGTGATGCTGCTGTTTGGGGTCACCTGTGCTTCTGTAAGTAAGCCAGATAAAATTCGCTGGCTCAGAAGCTGGAGCTGGGTCAAATCGACCCCTGTGCTGGTGCCCTCTGTGGGGTGAACAGGCCTTTGTTTGTGTCCCCTGGGAAAACAATATGGCAGTTACTTTGCTCAGAGGGGTCTTAAGGAAATTGTTTTTGTTTTGAGCCAGGGACTCACCATGTAGACACAACTGGCCTAAATTGGCTGTAGAGAAAAGCTGACCAACAGCTTGCAGTCTGTCTTAGGGTTTCTGTTGCAGTAAAGAGGTACTGTGGGCCCTGCGGCACACGCCTTTAATCCCAGCACTGGGTAGGCAGAGCCAGAGCCAGGTGGATCTCTGAGTTCGAGGACAGCCTGGTCTACAGGGCAAGTTCTAGGACAGGCATTGAAACTACACAGAGAAACCTTGTCTTGGGAGAGAGAGAGAGAGAGAGAGAGAGAGAGAGAGAGAGAGACTGACCATGGCAACTCTTACAAGGAAAATCATTTAAATGGGGGGGGGGGGGCTTGCTTACACTTCAGAGGTTCAGTCCATTATCATCATGATGGGACATGGTGATGTGTGCTAGAGTAGGAGCTGAGAGTGAATACAGCTTGACTTGCAGGCAACAGGAAGTGGTCTGTCTCACTGGGTGTGGCTTGAGCATATATGAGACCTCAAACCTCGCCTCCATAGTGACACACTTTCTCCAACAAGACCACACCTCCTAATAGGGCCACTCCCTTTGGGGGCCATTTTCTTTCAAACAAGGACATAGTCCTTCCCCTGCTTCCCAAGTGCTGGGGTCACAGGAGTGTGCCACCACACCTGCGTGGTTTTTTCTTTTTCCTTTTGTTTTTGAGACAGGGTCTCACAAAGCTGAGGCTGGCCTTTACCCTTCTGCCCCCACTTGCCAAGCGCTGGGATGTCAGGAGGGTGCCGTCACACCCCTTTGCCTAGCCACCACTTTCTTCAATTCCCTTCCCTTCTCTCCCCTGTCCTTTCATACATGAGATCATAGGGCAGCTTCCAAGGCGCATTGGACATTACAGCTTGATAAGATAAAAGCATAGGTCTAGTCATGTGGAAATTCTTTCTTCTTTTAAGATTTAATTTGGGGCTGGAGAGATTTCTTGATAACTAAGAGCACTAGCTGCCCTTACAGAGGACCCAGGGAATGAATCCCAGCCCCCATATGGTGGTTCACATCCATCCCTAATTCCAATTCCAGGGAATTCAACCCCCTCATCTGACCACTGTGGCAACCAGGCACACACATGGTGCACATATATACATTCAGGCAAAACACTCACAAAACAATCTTTTTAAATAAACTCTTTTAAAGTACTCGTATACCGTAAAATAATTGTAAGCATTGAGAGCTATGCTTATGTTTGCTGCCCCCTGCTGGTAAACATTGAGATCCATGCTTATGTTTGCTGCCCCCTGCTGGTAAACATTGAGATCCATGCTTATGTTTGCTGCCCCCTGCTGGTAAGCATTGAGATCCATGCTTATGTTTGCTGCCCCCTGCTGGTAAGCATTGAGATCCATGCTTATGTTTGCTGCCCCCTGCTGGTAAACATTGAGATCCATGCTTATGTTTGCTGCCCTCTGCTGGTAAGCATTGAGATCCATGCTTATGTTTGCTGCCCTCTGCTGGTAAGCATTGAGATCCATGCTTATGTTTGCTGCCCTCTTGGTAAACCCTGAGAGCGATACTTATGTTTGCTGCCCCCTGCTGGCACTTTATGGGAAAAAAATCCTGATATTGCTTTCAAATAAAAATAACCCTGGGTAGACAGCTGATTTTACTTCGTAGTTGAAATTTTCCAGTTTGTTATCACAGAGATGGGAGACCTGCTTGTGTTCTTCCTTGTGGCCTTTGTAGTTTCCCCAGGAGATCCTCTCAGGCCCGGGTTTCCGCAGGAGCAACCTGAGGGCACTGGACAGCACCCCCTCTGAGGCCTCTTCCAGCCCTAGTGTTCAGGGACACTGTGTAATAGTCTGACCTGCCCCCTGGAAATCCCGCCCCTTGGGGCCGCCCTGCGTCCTGATAAAAGGCTCTTTTTAAGGAAATCCCTCTCTCTCTCTCTCCCTCTCTCTCTCTCTCTCTCCCTCCCTCCCTCTCTCTCTCTCTCTCTCTCCTCCCTCCCTCTCTCTCCTCCCTCCTCCCTCCCTCCCTCCCTCCCTCCCTCTCTCTCTCTCTCTCCCTCCTCCCTCCCTCTCTCTCTCTCCTCCCTCCCTCCTCTCTCTCTCTCTCTCTCCCTCCCTCCCTCCCTCTCCTCTCCTTCCTCCCCCCTCCCCCTCCCTCCTCTCTCTCCCCTCTCTCCTCTCTCTCTCTCTCGCTTTTCCTCCCACGAGGTGTCCATCCCTCGAACCCCCTCTCCTTTCTCTTTGTCTCTCTCTTTCCTGTCTTTCTCGTGCTCTCTCTATGATAATAAACTCTCCATGTGGATACAGTGTCTGGGTTTCAAATTACTGGCCGCCACAGCCACCACCATGCCCTCATGGCATGCATCTGCCCAGCATGCCAGCATGGTTCCCTACACGAATGGGATACCCTGACCTGGCCAGCTGGGGATTTCCCACACGTGTATAATTCATAACACACTGGGCATTCCTGCTCCAGAGTTCACACAAGCAAAGGTGGAGACAGGCATCATCCAGTCTGTGTGTGTGTGTGTGTGTGTGTGTGTGTGTGTGTGTGTGTGTGGTGTGTTTTGGTTTTTTGAGACACGGTGTCTCTGTGTAGCTTTGGAGCCTGTCCTGGAACTCAGTCTGTAGACCAGGCTGACCTGGAACTCACAGAGATCCACCTGCCTCTGCATCTGGCCTGGGAGTATGATTCTTAAAAGACTGGATGAGGCCGGGTGGTGGTCACATGCCTTTAATTCCTGCACTCTGGAGAAGGGAGGCAGAGGCAGGCAGATCTCAGTGAATTTGAGGCCAGCCTGGTCTACAAGGCAAGTTCTAGGACATCCAGGACTACACAGAGAAACTGTCTTTAAAAAAAAAAAAAAAAAAAAAATGACACTCCTCAGAAAACCCAGATAAGCTGTTCTGGAATCTTCCAGGCTTCAGTGAGGATCTCTGCAGACCTACTCTGTCTGAGAAATCTGCTGTCCACAAGGCAGGGGAAAGACTTTAGACCAGTGGTTCTCAGCCTGTGGGTCTCAATCCCTTCAACGACCCTTCACAGGGGTCACCTAAGACCATTGGAAAACCCAGATATTTACAGTTCACAACAGTAGCAAAATTACAATTGTGAAGTAGCAATGAAAATAATATTATGGCTGGGGGTCACCACAACATGAGGAACCACAGTAAAGGGTCACAGCATCTGGAAGGTTGAGAACCACTGGTCGAGACAAAAGCTGAGACAGGGGGATGACAGCAAGCTCCAGGCCAGCCTGGGCTACACAGAGAGTTTGAGGACAGTCTGAACACACAAAACAAGCTGTTCTGACCCAGTCAGACTCCGATCCAGCCCCCACCAAGGTGGCCTACAGGGAAACTGGAGGAGTCTGAGGACGCCTTGGGAGACAAGGCCCAGGGCACACAGACGCGGATGATGGCCAGGACTGGGAAGTATCTTCCAGAGACATTCACCAAAGTGAAAGACAAGTTCAGCCACTTTCTGCTAAGCCCCTGGTGACCAGCCCTGGCAAAGCCCTCCCTGTGATGTTGACGGTCCCTCCTCACTGCACACTAACAGATCCTACAGATGGGACAGAGCAAAAACACCAGACCTGTGCTGTCTGCAGTCTCCTGCTGCCTGAGCTGGGGCATTACTAACACAGAACTGTGCTTAAGTACAAGTTACCTGGGCTGGAGAGATGGCTCAGAGGTTAAGAGCACTGACTGCTCTTCCAGAGGTCCTGAGTTCAATTCCCAGCAACCACATGGTGGCTCACGACCATCTGTAATGAGATCTGGTGCCCTCTTCTGGTGTGCAGACATACATACAAACAGAACACTGTATACATAATAAATAAATAAATAAATCTTAAAAAGAAAGAAAAAAAAAAGTAAAAGTTACCTGTCACAAGCAAGGAAGGGCAGGGACATGGGGGGGGGTGTCACATGGCAAGGTATTTTTGTTTTCTCTTTTGCTTTATGTGGTAGTTTGAATGTAATTATTCCCCGTAAATTCAGTGGCACTATTAGGAGGTGTGGCCTTGTTGGAGTAAATATGGCCTTGTTGGAGAAAGTGTGTCACTGTGGAGGTGGGCTGTGAGGTCTCATATATGCTCAAGCCATGCCTGGTGTCTCAGACCACTTCCTGCTTGCCTGCAAGATCAAGATGTAGCTCCTTCTCCAGCACCATGTCTGGCTGCATGCCACCATGTCCTGCCATGATGATAGGGGACTGAATCTCTGAAATGGTACGCTGCCACCTCAATTAACTGTTTTCCTTCATAAGAGTTGTCATGTGATCATGGTGTCTCTTTTCAGTAATAGAAACCCTAACTAAGACACTTTATTTCATATGAAAATGTATAACAACCAGGTGGTGCAGGTGGTGGTGGTGGTGGCGGCGGCGGCGGCGGCGGTGCACACCTTTAATCCCAGCACCTATGAGGCAGAAGCAGGTGCATCTCTGTGAGTTCCAGGCCAGCCTGATCTACAAAGTGAGTTCCAGGACAGGCTCCAAAGCTACACAGAAAAACCCTGTCTTGAAAAACAAACAAAAAAGATTTATTTTAAATTAAAAAAAATTTTGTGTATGGGTGTGTGTTTGTGTGGGCATGTACATGTGTATGCAGTACTTGCATAGGCCAGAAGAGAGTCCTGGGTCCTCAGGGCCTCTAGGGATGAATTACAGAGTTTGTGAACTGCACCCATGGGTGCTGGGAACTGAGCTCCAGTCCTCTGGAGAGACTCTTGGGCTCTTCCCCTCTGAGTCCTCTCTCCCGCTCAAGATTTATTATTTTTAATTTGTTTGTTTGTTTTTTGAGACAAGATTTCTCTGTGTAACTTTGCGCCTTTTCTGGATCTCGACCTGTAGACCAGGCTGGCCTTGAACTCACAGAGATCCCCTCTGCCTCTGCCTCCCAAGTGCTGGGATTACAGGCCTGCACCACCACTGCCCAGCTCTATTATTTTTAATATTTATTTATTTATTATCATTTTGGTTTTTCGGGACAGGGTTTCTCTGTGTAGCTTTGTGCCCTTCCTGCATCTTGCTCTGTAGACCAGGTTGGACTCGAACTCACAAAGATCTGCCTGCCTCTGCCTCCCAAGTGCTGGGATTAAAGGCATGTACCACCACTGCCCGACTCTATTATTTTTAATTTTATGTTCCTGTGTGTGGGCATGCGCTCATGAATGTAGGGTTCCTCAGAAGCCAGAGACATCAGAGCCCCAGGAGCTGGAGTTAAAGGAAGTTGTGAGCCACCTGCCATGGGTGCTGGGGATGGAGCTCAGGTTTTTACAAGAGTAGCAGTTGCTCTTAACTGCTGAGCCGTGTATCCCAATACAACCAAGGATCTTGTACTCTAGTACTCTATCCTTGGTGGGTTTTTTTTTTTTTTGTCATTTTTTGATAAATTCTCCTATATCCAAAGTACATAGGTTGTGGAGGATGACCTTGGACTACTGATCTCCTGGCTGTCCCACAAGTGCCAGTGTTACAGGCATGTGCTCCACCCCTGACTTACGGTGTGCTAGAATCAAACCTGGGACTGGGTGCCTGCTTGGCAGATCTCCTTCTTCCTCTTCCTCTTCCTCTTCTTCTTCTTCTTCTTTTTTGGTTTTTCGAATCAGGGTTTCTCCGAGTAGTTTTG